>NC_032012.1:16083006-16096891 GCF_001865875.1 Lupinus angustifolius
TAGAGAATACCTGGTTCCATTGCTATTTCTTTCTAATGTTCTTCCCTGATGCTTTCTCTAATTGCCTTTTGTTTTCACCTCTCCTCCTTCCCTTTATGAGTTTCTTGATGATTAGAAACTCAGTTTACTTCCTTCCACTCTATAACAATGCACTGGATTTTCCTTTATGCAAAACCAAGACCTTTCACTTATTCTTGCTTTTTGTTTCTATCTATCAGAATAGAGATATATTCCTTATGTTCATTCTGGAATTGCCACACACTATCCCTTTTAATGCATCAGTTGGGGAAGTTAACATATAGGAAACTACCCATGAAGTGAGAGGGAGGGAGTTGACAAAACCCCCACTAATCTGATTATTTAATTGCCAACCATCATCACATTAGGCACTTTCATTCAGATTAGTGACTTTCATGTACATGGACCACATTGATTATTAAATTAATCTAACAAAGTCTTGCAAAAGTATTTTTATTGAAGAACATAAGATATAATATTTAATCATAATTCTCTAAATCATGGATATTTACACCATATTATCAGGTGTCAGTTTATAGAAATCATTTTAGGGTCCAAGCTCGTACAAACCAATAAGAGAAACTAATTGAAATTCTAACCAAAATCTAAAAGTGGGTATTGATCCATATCGCATGTCGGTTTTATTCTGAAAGGTTATGAGAGTTGTTAAAATACAAGGGTCGTGTATGATTAACAGTTTTGAAAGCTTTCGTGAAAAAATGTTTTTGGCAAAAGAGGAAAAAACATAACCAACTTAATTTTAATTTTTTAGCGCATACCTAAGCATATAACATATTTATATTGAATAGTGTTTTTGTAGGTCTTTGTATAACATGTGTTTCACTATTATATATTAGCGTGTTGACAAACGCTTCATACTTGTTGACTCATATTCTTATTTTTATTATTTTTTATTAAATATTCAATTTTTATATATTTCATTTTAGAGAATTAGAATGTTTTTTGTATTTGATATACTTTATGTTATAATTTTGTTGTATTTATTATAATAATGTTCAATTTAAGGTAAGATAAAGAGTTATTGTGTTAAGAGTAGTTGTATAGGATTATAAAGTTTTTTTATAAAAATTAAAAAAATGATAAGGGCAAAATAGGAAATTAGTTCATGGTGATAGTTGTACCATGTTTTACATTTATATATAATATATAATATAGAAATATAGATACAGACCAGTGTGTCCAAACATTTCGTATCTGTCGGTCCACATTGTAGGGTAGTAAGTATTTAATTTTTATCTATTTTATTTTGGAGAATTGCAATGTATTTTTTGTATTCGGTGTACTTTATATTATATTTTTTGTTTTTATTATAATCTCCAATTTAAGGTGAGAGATTTGATTAATGTGTTTGTGATGATTATTTAGAACTATATTGTTTTTTTTTTGTAAAAAGTAAAAAATGATAAGGACAAACTATGAAATTGAAAATTAGTTCATGGTGATAGTTACATTATGTTTTGTCCAGTGTTGTAAAAATCGGTTCGTGCTGGCCGGTTCAACCTGAAAACTAGTGAACCGATCTCAATATTGGTATGGTATACTAATTATATCAGGCATGCAATCATACCGATTAAAATTAAATCGTAAACCAGTTTTTATTTAAAATTAAATTTTTAATAAAATAAAAGAAATATTGATTTCTTATTGATTTTTCAACATTAATATTAATATATTATACATAATATCTAATTTCAACGATATACAGTTTTACTAGTGAATCATCGGTTGAACTATTATATCACTATATCAGTGCCCTGATTAGTTTGATAACCAATACAATATTAATAACACTAATTTTGTCTTTATATATAGTATAAATCTTTATTATAATCTTCAATTTAAGGTGAATAATATGATTAATATGTTTGTAGTAGTTATCTACAACTCTATTGTTTTTTGTAAAAGTTAAAAAAAAGATAAGAGTAAAATAGGAAATTGAAAACTTATTCTATGGTGATGGTGATAGTTAGCGTATATCTTGCCTATATATAATATAAATATATGTACCTAAACAATTTAAAATTACTTTTAAATGAAATTAATTTCCAATTTTGCAATTTAATAAAAAATTATAAAAACATTTGAGAACAATCCCTTTCCCCAACTCATAACAACCACAGTGGTTGGTGGAGAAGCAACCTAAGACTTTATCGGTGTCTGGTCACATCTGGTATTGATTAATTTCATTGCTGTGGATTCAATTTTTGAAGCCTAAAGAATTGAAGAGAAGACCCACAAGTTCCATCCTTCAACATAACAACAACTCTCCACGTAGGTAATAACTCTTTGACTTCTCTATTTTATTTAAATTTACATAGTTACATGTCGAATTGTGTTTGAGATTAGTCTAACTGCATCAAAGTCATCCAAATTTGTGACTCATGTATAGTTACATAGTTACATAGTTATTGTCTTGATTCCTATAGGACAAATAATTCCTAATGATATTGTTAATAGTGAGTTCTTTTGTGATTTTGATTCTATATGTTGGATGATATACCTGTATATGATAGTAAATAGTAATGAAGAGCTATTCTTTTATGTTCACCTACATAGCAATGTTAACCTCATAGAAATTCGACAAAAGTTATGTTGGTTGTCAACTACCTAACACAATTGTCACCTTTTATCTGAGCTTAGGACCAGCTTATGTATAGCATCAAGCACACATAGGCACAAGGATTGTAGTCTCACACAATTTTAATTACTTTGTTTGTGCTCTCATTGTGTTGCGTGGTTGCCATACTAGCACAAAAATTCATTTTTTCTTTTAACCATAAACTAAAGCTTATTCATTTTTTCTTCGAAGTAAATATTTTCTCTTGTAAGCTATCATATTTGTGAAGCATATTATCCCATGTTTCAAGAAATTCTTCTTCGTAGTCATAAATTCAACTATTAAAATCCTTACTAAAGTCGTCGACACTTTTCAAGCTTCTGTAATGCATTATGACATAAGTACCAAATATGAAAGTGGTGGCATGTCTATGTCAATTTCAAACTCAAAGCTTTTGTTGCATCTTGGTCAGTGAGAATAGTTTGTGGCATTCTTTTACATAGCTTTAACAAGAAGGATTAAACAACTAAACAAGGTTTCACTGTATAACAATGCTATACTATGATAATATTCAGTGGTTTCAACAATTTATTGAAGCTATATCAAGAAATATGCTACAACCTATTCTTTTTGACAAAGATGCACAATGATAAAAGCTTTGAGTTTGACATGGTCAAAGAAATGCCACCATATTTGTATCGGAGACCTGTATCAAAATGCATTATAGAAGTTCAATATTGTATTTGACAAATTTCAAGGCTGAAGTGAGTATTTTAACATCTGCATCTATGAATAGGAAGAAGAGTTTCTTGAAACTTGGAATAATACGCTAAGTATGATCTTAAAGATAATAGTTTACTACAGAAAACATTTAATTTCAAAAATAGCTTTGGTTTAAGGTCCGTAGAGCTTTTGTGTTGATATAACGATCAGTCGACCACGAAATGTAATGAAAGCATGAACAAATTTAATTTAAAAAATATATATATTTGACTAGCTAGTGCCATAATCCATGAAGAATCAAAATCACAGACTATTTCACTATTAAGAATATCAAATACATCATCCAACACATAGAATCAAAATCGCAAAATAACTTCTATGAGAAAAGAAATCACAAAATAATCCATCATTAAGAGATAAGAATACCAATCTCACTTAGCAGTTATTCTATACAGTATGAAGTAGCATGACAATAGCAAATTGATAAAGCATGTTTTAAAGCCAAATGAAGATGGATGGTTTTCAATTTCAACATGAGGTCTCAATACTCTGATGCTCCACCGGCTATGGTGGTTGCAGCGATAGAAATGACAACAATGATGTTTTCTCGTCTTGCACTTAGACAGGCACACTATATCTGATGTTGAATTAGTTGGCTAAATGATTTAATGCAACCAGCTTGGATGTGAGTGTGACCATTTTATGAGTATATCCTGAAACTTACATTTTCGATTTGACGACAATGATAAAGTATTTGGGTTGGTATGTTGGAACTCAATAATTGTGTTCTCTAATATTGAATGATCTTCTGTTTAGTGGTAGGAGATGAGTTAGATAGAGGAATTGTTTTTACTATTTCAATATAGCTGTGAATAAAATATGTGCATTGATTTGTGTTATCACATTGAATGTTCAGCATTTTGCATGAAACATGTCTCACATTAACTAGTTTCTTGTTATATGAAGAAAGGAGAGATGACGGAAGGAGATGACATGCAGAGCAAGAAGGAGAGTTCTTTGATGAAGGTTAAAGTATTGTTTTTCGCTAGAGCGCGAGATCTTACTGGCTTGAGTGACATGACATTTGAAGTGCAATCTGGAAGTACTATTCATGATTGTTTGGAAAAGGTTCTTGTCAAGTTTCCAGGTTTGGAAGAAATAAGAGGGTGCATAGTTTTGGCTCTAAATGAAGAGTATACAACTGAGTCAACAATTGTTAAAGACAGAGATGAGTTGGCCATAATACCTCCAATAAGTGGTGGTTGAACAAACTTAAATTTATGATCTTGTAGGGTACTTCTACTTTTGTATCTTCATGAACAAAATCTGACTTTGCATAAATCCTCCTGAGCATAGATATGATGTTCATAGGAAGTGAATTTCCAATTGTCCACACTTTAAGCTTTATCACCAAAAGCTGCATTTTGATATTTGTACTTCATAGATTTTTTTAAATCAATTGTGAGATTAATTGAAGTTGAAGCATTTAAGAATTCCAACCTACTATGTATTTTATGATTCTCAAGTCTTCTGCTTTCTCTCCGAATAAAAATCTACTCGTAAATATGTTCAGTTCAATGAGGAGAAGGGAAGAGGAGTAGAATGAAAATGAGAAGTGGTGAGTAGTATATGACATCCTTGTTGCTTAAGTGCTGAGGTAACTTGCAATGTAACATAATCTAAGGGGAAACATTATCACTGCTATGGTGCTGTTATTGTACCCATAAGCTATCTTAAGTCTCACCTTCAATCATAATCAAATTTCATTTTCTCTAGGATTCTATTTTTATCTGAAAAAAAGTCTAGACATACCCTTTAAAAAATTATCATTTTTTCCTAAGTTTCACATATTTCCTCCCATATGCCATATTCAAACCCTTAAGCCCTTGATCACTGACCCAAACCAAGCTTTGATTTTCTTCCATATTTGATCAACTTTATCCTTATTCCCCATGTTTGTATGCAAGCTAAGGAGAGAGGATTCCATGAAGTTCTCTTCTCCATCTCTTTTATAGTAGAACCTGCCTTTTCAAGGCAAACATTTTTTATGTACAAATTGGTCAATGTACTATATGTTACATTGTCCAAATCTATTTTTGCTTTTATTGACTCAAACAATACTATTTGTGCATATTCAATGTCATTTTGGAATGCACAAACAGTGATAAGGGTATTATAGAAAATGAGAGAAATTTCTATGAGATCACTTAAGAAATTGAAGAATCAAGGGAACAAGCACATGATCTCATAGGGAAAGAAAGGAATTTGAGTGTGTTACTGTACAAGAAATGCAGAAAATGGGATTTTGAGATTACACTTTTCACAATAAATAAGTTGCCTATTTAACTTGAGCCATAATCTATTTATAGAATGATAGTTGCAACTATCCCTAAATGTCATAACAGATAACTACTAACTAACTAGTTAGCTGCTCTTCTCTATAATGCTTTTCCCTTAGGAAAATTCTTGACCTCAAAAACCGAAGTGCGGAAACTTTCTACATAGGTCATAATAGAACTCTCATGATGCAATGGCGCCGACTTTGTTGGCAATTGGAAAAGGACCAAAATACTTTCGAACTAACTTCTCATTAACTTGAGCTGCAACTCATATTTTGTTGTAGGTTTGCAATTTGACATAGATTAGATCACCTTCTTTGATTGGTTGTTTCATCATGTCTTGCACTCTTTTGAGATGAAACTTAAGGACTTTAAGAATCTCCTTCCTTCTAACTAAACTTGTATCAACCAAATGAACCTTAGATTCACATGGTGGATGAGGAAGATATGCATGGGGTGGCTTACCATTGGTAATTTCATATAGAGTGGCTTAGACTGAATTATGGAATGCAGTGTTATACGGAGCCACATCTTCTATCCTAAAGTTTGTATCATTCTATGTATACCTTATTTTTTATTGGCCAGAAAAGTAAAACATAAACTGAAGATGTGCTCCCGTGTTATACCAGCACTCATCCAATGGTAACCATTTGGATCATTGCTGTGAAGTATTTCCAGACATACATCTTAAATAGGTTTCTAAGCATCTATTAACTATATTAGACTGCTCATATGATGTTTGCGGGTGATATGTTGTAGATGATTATAATTGTAATCCTTTAAATGCCATAAGATCCATGTAAAAATCACTCATAAACGCATGATCTCTATCTATGGTTATTGAATATGGAAATTCATGTACTTTGAACACATTATCCAAGTGCATGAAGTGTTCATGTTTTCTTAATAAGTCTACCAACACAAATATAACTTATTTACCATGAAAATTAGGAAGACCTTGTAAGAAGTCCATAGTAATATGTTGTCAAACATGATCAAGCCTTTAGGCATATTTACACTTTAGGCATATTGGACATTGTTGAATGAATGTCTTCACATCTTTGTTGAAGCCTTCCCAATTAATCATAGCTTTGACCCTCTGAGTAATAAATAGCATGTTTGTGCAACAACATGAAACCAAAGATTTAACTTTTGTCTTAGTGATGCATCTTTTCCAACCACTAGTCTACATTTTCCTTCTTAATTCAACACCACTCCAAGCATAGTGTTTTTATGTATTAGGATGTGCCTGCAGTTGAGGAATTAGATTTTCAACTACATTCTCATTGTCATGTTTCAAGTTCCATTAGCTTAACCATCAACTTTTGTTCAAACACAATAACTAACCTTCGATCTAACATGTATTTCAAGCTTCAATGATATGTTTTGATAACGTAGTACTAATATTGGAGCTATTGTCAAGAAATCTTTCAACTTTTGAAATGAAAGGTTGGATTTAGGGGAGCACTTAATATTTTCCATTTTAAGCATTTCAGTTAATGGTCTAGCCATACAGTACCTTATGCAGTAACTAACTAAGCCTAGAAGTCCCCTTAGTTGTTTGATTGTGTGAGATAATGGCCATTTTATACTGTTGTAATCTTAACACTCAGTAACTACATCTTATGCTGATATAAGTACTTCACTTTAGAGAGTTCAATCTACTTAAATTTGTATTAGTCTATGTACCATTTGTTTTTTATTGGTAAGAAAAATAAATGAAGTATATATTAAATTATATTTTCTGACCAATGAGAATTAAATAGATATGAAGTGATACACATCTTGAGACAAAAGATGTATATGGCCACTTTAGATAGATACTATTTGGATTGTTTGGTAAACAAAGTGGGAGAAAACGAGTAAGAGAGTATAGGGTTATATTATTGGTTTATGAAATTTTTGTAGAAAAAGGCATGTGTTTCATTACTCCAATGTGAAAGCTAAAAAGTAATTACGTTAAGGGTTAGTTTGGGAGTTGGATTTTGGAGGAGAAGGGAGTGAAAGGGAAGGCTTCGTAACCATGAAATACACTTGTTTCATGGCTCCCAAGCCTTCTCTTTCCCTCCCTTCCCCTCCAAAATTCAACTCCCAAACTAACCCTAGAGGATAAAATAAATAGAAAATAGGATAATTTTTTAGTTGTTTGGTATAGTAAAATACGGAAAGAAAATGAAAAAAGAATATAATTGTTATTAATAATGACATTAACAATATGTTTTTTTTATTAATAATTTTAGGAAATTAACAATATTTATAAGTCTTATTAACACGAAATATGAACTTTTTTAAATGCATAAAGAGTTTGTGATGAGAAAATTCATGGTTAATCTTTTTAGTTGAGTTTTCCTTCCAATATTGAAGAGAAAAAAACATAAAGGCATGAATCGCTCCATTTTTTCTTTCTTCACCTCTATTGAACGCGAACCAAACAAGGGAAATTATTTTCCTTCCCCTTCTTTTCATTTCTTCACTTTTCAGCCAAACCAAACATACCCTAATACTCCATTTGATAGAGGTAAGTTTGAGATGAAAGAAAGAAGAGAGATATTATATAGAGATTTCTACCATACCTCCTTCGATTGAGGAGAGAAATAGAGAAGATAGAGAAAAAGTCACGGGGTCATACTGAAAATCTTTTCTTCTCAACTTTGAGAAGAAAATGGTCAGAAAATGACACACTTGACTAATTTGCCATTACATTCATTTATTATTAACACTTATGGATTTCTACAATGAGTCAAAAGTACTTATATAATATGATCTTAAAAAATTATATTCAATATATAATATTCAATTTGTAGAAACTGGAAAAGATTAAAATTAATAAACTTAAATTAAGGTATACATATATAATGTTGAGTTACCACAAGTTATATACACTTGATTCAGAACACTTATTTATTTATATATATATATATGATATAAAGTTAGAATTATTAAAAAATATATAAAAATAATTAACTAAAAATCAACACTTAAATTTATTAATACAAATAATATAATTTAATAATAAATTTAAATTTTTTACTAGATAATTAATTATATTTTTATTTTCTTTTTGGTATAGGGACACTTTGTCATTTTATCCACAATATTATATTTCTTTTCTCTTTTTCCATTCAACTAAACAAATGAGAAAGAAAATACAACTATTTCTCTTATGTTTCACTTCTTTTTATATTATACCAAACAATATCAAATTTTAGTGTAATTATCACATCTTTCCTTTTTTCACCCTCTTTCTCACATACTTATCTCTTCTTATTTTCTCCTCCCAAAACAAATAAGGCATAAAACTATTGAGATCTCATATTAATATTTTGAAAGTTTATATTTTTGTTGTAAGCAAAGGTATGTTCCACCCCATAAATAACAAAAAAATTGTGACTAACTAATTATTGGTGTTATATTATATATATAAGTATGATATCTATTTATTATTAGTATAAAGATTTATACATAGTTAATTTATTATTCACTATTCATTTTGTATTACTTATATTTAAAACTTAAAAGTCAATAATAATTAAATATGAATGGTAGATGACTATGAAGCACGGATACGGATACGTGTATCGGATACGATACGTATCCGATACATCGACACACATTTTTTCTAAAATGTAGGATACGATACGTTCAGGGATACGCATATAAATTAATAAAAAATACATAAAATACGATAAAATTATAAGTGTAAATCCTCTTCTTCTCTCGTACCCTCTTTCTTCTCTCGTACCCTCTTTCTTCTCTTCTCTGTTAAGAAATAAATGTAAGCTCTTTATTTATCTTCTCTATTAATACTCACACATCATCTTCTCTTTATAAACATACTAAGCGAAAAGTAACTAAGAAGTAAGAAATGTAAGCCTTTTTTTGTTTGCTCTTCACGACATATCTATAGCGGTAGAGGAAGTAACACTAAGCACCGACCGGCGACGTTATGGATCGGAAAGTACCAGCTATTCGAGGGTCAATGTGGTGTGATGGTAAGTTGGTATGATGTGACCTTTGAATAAGTGAGTGTTTCTTGAACACAAATCTATCTTATCATAAAAATGAATCTATATATCCTATATTTTATTGAAAACGAATCCGATACGTGTCTTGATATTTATTTTTATTTTTTTATTTTTGGATACTCTATGGACACATATCCTTCGCGAATCTGAGCGTATCTGTGTCGAATACGTGTCGGACACCGACACACGAGGGTATTTGGCGAATCCGTGCTTCATAGGTAGATGATATAATAATGATATAAAAAACTTTTATATGGTTAATGCAGTTTTTATATATCAAATTGTTATTGTCATAGCTATAATTTCAAGAAGCCAAACTTCTTCCCCATTCCTTTCTGGTCTATTGCCATTACTCTTCCACTCGGAAATTGGTATCTCTATCCTCACCGACCCTGACTTCCTTGACGGTTAAACACATATACTTGGTTCTTTCCCAAGTTGTCAATTATGAGTATATATTTATTATCTCACTCTTTGTGCATTTTATATATAATGAGTTTGTGATTAGTCAAAAAAAAATATATTTAAGTTAAAATTTAATTATTAAATATTTTTCTGACAAATCACAAGTTCATAACACAAAGTGTGAGACAACAGTACTCCCATAAATTATGTTAATGCGAAAATTCACATAAAATATCAAAGTTAAGGTTAACCAAACATTCCTACCCAACGATTAGAAACTGTATACATATTTCTATTTGATTTTTTAACCCAAGATGTATGTATAGTAGTATAAAGTTTCATTAAATCATCAGATAGATCAAAAAGTTTAAGGTTTGATTTCTGAAAATGACATTTGTTAAGAAAAACAGTCACACACATTTAAAGTGATTAATTTTGTATCTAAAAGTGATAGTACCTTCGTTAACTATCCAAACAAAATAAATTTAGTTTTTTAATATTATATATTTATTTTAAATATAGTTTATAACGTATTTAAATCAAATTATTTTACCTTAGTTTTTACATTTATAATAATTTTATATGATGCATTACATTAAATAAAAAATATGGAACAAATAAATTTTAACATTGTTAGATGAGTGTAATATATGTATACTGATAGTATAAATATATACAGTCAGTATATTATCCGTCATTCATTTATATTAAATTTTTTTAAGAGTTAATAATGATTGAAAATAAGTGGTAGATAATATAATGACAATATAACAAACTCTTATACTATCAATACATATATCTTTCTCTCTTTCTAGATTTCTGAAACATATTATTTTTTAATGCAAATTTTGTTTTACTTTCTTAAACATTGTCCTTACGGTAATCCTTACTTCGTTCATCCCACTTATAAGTCATTTCAAATTAAAATATGTCAACATTTTAAGAATACTCTATATTGATGTAGTCATTATAAAGGAAACAGTAAAAAAGAAAGAAAGTAGAGTATGTGTATGTAATGTTACTTTAAACACTGTTATTTGACATTTATTTGAATTATTTTTTTAGGACTCAACAATATTAAAATAAGAATGGTGGATAGTGAAGTAAAAATATATAAAACTCATAAATCGTTGGTATATGCATTTTTTCCCCTAAAATATTATTGAAAAACGAAGAGGCTAATTTAATACATGGCAGGGAGAATAGGGATATGTTTGATATAAGCTATTTAATATTGTCCATATAGTATAAAATAATTCATATTTAGGAAGAGTAAATTATACTCTTACTTTCTGAGTTTTATTAAAATTATAAAATTATACAAATTATAATAAAGATATATTGATTTATGTATTATTTGGATTTGTCTACACAATATACTATGTTTTGTTTAACTAAATTGCATTTATCACATTTTTTGTTTTAAAGATTACACTTATTTCTCATACATTGTCGTAAATGTAATGAAAATATAAAAATTAGGAGGTTTGTGTAGGTACAAAAAGTGAAGGGTAGTTTATATAATTTCACTAAAACTCAGAATGTGTCAATATAATTTAGTGAAGTAAGAAATTTTTATAAAACAAATCTTATAAATGGGGTAAGATTATGATTATTTGTATAAGATGGCATCAGTCTATCAAGATTTGTAACGTTTTGTTTGGAGGATCTAGTGTGGGGTCGTTGGGAATGACTTCAACTTTAAAGTCGTTTGGACATTCATTAGAGTTCTTCAATAAGGAATGCTACGAGGATAGGAGAGTGGAAGGTGACTTTACTTGTTGGAATTTCTGACAATTTATGGGTCACAAATATAATTCTATAAATGTGTTATGACCATTATGTAATTAGTCAAAATATAAAATGATCTTCAGTAATTAATTTGGTGGCTAAGGGCATATGTGTCATGAAATAATATAAGTGTAGATACCTTTGGGCAATTTCTGATTTGATGAAGGGACTGAATCAGAATTATTGCAACTTAAGTAGTAACTACTTCAGGGTTACTTTTATGGGTTGTGGTCCCCATTTGTAGAGCAACAAGTTTTAAGTGTGTGGTTAAGGATCAGAAAGGGAGGTGAGTATAAGGTTATCCATAAGGTGAATAACCCACCATAAGGAGAGAACTCACTCTCAACACACCACAACAACACTCTCAAGACTAAGGTTTTCTCATTCCCCTCTAGAGAAGCATAAGGAAAACCATTCGGGCTCTAACATCTGGAATATCACCGCACCCTCATACCTTCGAGATTCCGGAAATGGCTCAACAAGGTATGTTCTTCATCTTCACCATGAACTCATTTGGGGTTTCTTCGGTCTGGACCATGGTTGTTCCATTTGGGTTTATGTATGGGCATAAACATTAGGTTATGGGAACAAAGTCATGGTCATAAGGACTTCCGCGTTTAATCTATGGATTTCTGAAGGAGATATTCTCCAACAAGTGGTATTAGAGCCACCCCAATTTGATTCATGTGTGAAATTAGGTTTTCATGTTCTTCCCCAAATCTGGTTTGATTTAGGGTTTTGATGTTCTGTTTTTTGCCATCAATCGATTTGGAAAAACATTTATGCTTTTCATATGAACATAAAAGGATTTGATATGAACGAATGTTGTTTTCTGCTGTTTTTCTTGAATTTTTGGACGATTTTTCGAAGAACAGCGATGCAGAAATCACACTATTCGTCTTCTGTCGCAGTGCTCTCGCTCAAGCGAGAGTGTCTCGTCCGAGCGAGAGTGGCTCGCCCAAGCGAGAGCTAAACAGAAGCATTGGCTTCTAATTGTGCTTAAGCGAGGAGATCCTCGCCCAAGCGACAGCTCGCCCAAGCGAGTGTACGAGCGACCTAAGGCTTGCTCAAGCGAGAAGGTCTCGCTCAAGCGAAGACCAAACATAAACATTGGTTTCAATTGCGCTCAAGCGAGAGTGCCTCGCTCAAGCGAGCGTACCTCACCCAAGCGAGAGAGTACCTCACCCAAGTGAGAGTACGATAAAGTTTATGGGGTTTTTGGTATCATTGTGCAATGGTTTTAATTGTTATTTGGTTGACCATTAAGGTTGTCTATTATTTCAAGTGAGCCAATTGAAGTGAGATGTTGCCAAAGTGACCTCTCTCATAAATATAACTCATGAGGAATATTGGATGTAAGTGTGTGTGATCATTCATGCGAGTATTAGTTGGCGCAAAGGAAAGCTGATACTTGGCCGAAGATCATACACACCTGTGATGATAAACATGTTATAATTCTAAAGTTTTTAAACATGTGACTGATGAATCAATCCAAAGAGGGATTCGTCAGTTGACATGTCTTATTATGAATGTTTGATCATTACAACAAGAGTACCACTTGCAGTTGATATCACTGTCCAAAGACTTGATATTGATGGTGCACTAGGTATCTTGATTTGGATTATTGATGGTGTACTAGGTATCTTGAATTGGACATACCATTGTTTAAGCACATTGATAATTTTAAGTTGTGAGCATATTTTGATACTTTGTCTTTTGTTTGAATCAGCTACATCAATTGCTTCTATATCTGCGAATTTGAATTCGGTTCCGGTCCTTAATGGTGAAAATTTTAAGGACTGGAAAGAGAACATGGAAATTGTTCTTGGCTGCATGAATCTGGACTATGCATTAAGGGTAGAGCAACCCCTTCTCATTCGAAATTCAGTGCCTCTGAAGAGAGGAAGGATTATGAGAAGTGGGATTGCTCTAATCGCATGAGTATAATGATCATTAAGCGCGGCATTCCGGAAGTCTTTAGGGGTACTATCTCGGATGAGATAAAT
>NC_032012.1:16096991-16097231 GCF_001865875.1 Lupinus angustifolius
AGGAAAGGTTGAAGCGAGAAAGGACTGAAAGTGCCATTATATTACTACCTCTAAAGATAATGGCAAAAGGAAAATCACTTCAGAGCCAAAGAATGAAGCTGCTAAGGGTCCAGTGCAAAAGAAACAGAAGCAGGATGATGTCTGTTTCTTTTGCAAAGCAACTGAACATCAAAAGAAGAAATGTATAAAGTATCACGCTTGGCGTGCTAAGAAAGGTACATTTCTTGCTTTGGTTTGTTT
>NC_032012.1:16097331-16098395 GCF_001865875.1 Lupinus angustifolius
GTTGTTGTGTACTGGTTTCTATTTGGATTTGAAAGACACTTTTTTTGTACCGTCTTTTAGACGAAATTTAGTTTCTGTTTCTTATTTGGACAAATTTGGTTATTGTTGTTCATTTGGAAACAATTCGGTTCAATTGTCTTTAAATTCAAATGTTATTGGAACTGGTTCACTTATGTTGAATGACAACCTTTATATGCTGAATATCATAACTGATTATAGCGAAACCCTGAATGTGGAATCACGTGGTACTAAGCGTAAAATTGAAAATAATAATTCAGGTGCATTATGGCATATGCGCCTAGGTCACATTTCTCAAAAGAGAATTGAGCGTCTTGTGTCAGATGGGATTTTGGATTCCATTGACTTCACAAACCTTAATGTTTGTGTTAAATGCATAAAAGGAAAACAAACCAAACAATCGAAATATGGTGCATATAGAGCTTCGGACGTCTCAGAATTGATACATACAGATATATGTGGGCCATTCCCTACGGCGTCCTGGAATTGTCAACGATACTTCATATCATTCATAGATGATTATTCTCGTTATGCATACATTTTTCTCATTCATGAAAAGTCCTAATCGGTGGACGTGTTCAAAACTTTTAAGGCTGAAGTTGAAAATCAACTCAGCAAAAGGATAAAGTGCGTCAGATCTGACCGTGGTGGTGAACACTACGGTAGATATGACGATTCAGGTGAACAACGTCCAGGGCCTTTTGCCAAATACCTGGAGGAATGTGGTATAGTCCCATAGTACACCATGCCAGGATCGCCTAGCATGAATGGTGTGTCTGAAAGACGAAACCGGACTCTTAAGGATATGGTAAGGAGTATGATATTTCATTCTACCTTACCAGAGTCACTCTAGGGAGAGGCACTTAAGACTGCAGCTTACATTCTTAATAGGGTGCCAACGAAGGAAACTGCGAAAACACCTTATGAGCATTGGACTGGGCGAAAGCCAAGTCTAAAGCATTTTCATGTGTGGGAACGTCCAGCTGAGGCAAGGCCTTATAGGCCTCATGAAAAGAAACTGGACTCCCGTACAGTGAGCAATTACT
>NC_032012.1:16098495-16101524 GCF_001865875.1 Lupinus angustifolius
AAATCCATCTATGGGCTAAAACAGGCGTCTCGTCATTGGTACCACAAATTTCATGAGGTGATTCTCTCCTTTGGTTTTGAGATGAATTCATTGTGTGTATCACAAGCTCAGTAGGAGCAAATATATTTTCTTGCTCTTCTTGTATGTGGATGACATATTGCTTGCCACTAATGATGTGGGTACCTTGTTAGAAACCAAGACATTTCTATCCGGTAATTTTGAAATGAAGGATCTTGGTGAAGCTTCGTTTATATTAGGAATCCAGATACACCGAGACATATCTCGGGGTATTCTTGGATTATCACAAAAGAGCTATATAGAAAAGGTACTCAAAAGATATGGCATGCAAGACTGTAAAGTAATGGATACTCCAGTTGCTAAGGGAGACAAATTTAGTCTCAATCAATGCCCTATAGCGTTCATAGTTGGGGTTTTAGGCAGATATATAAGCAATCCAGGAATGGACCATTGGAAAGCAACCAAAAGGGTCATGAGGTACTTAAAGGGAACAAAAGACTATATGCTCACATATAGGATATCAGACCAATTAGAGATCATTGGGTATTCTGACTCCGATTTTACTTGATGCCAAGATAGTAGACGATCTACTTCGGGCTATGTTTTTCTGTTAGCTGGTGGTGCGGTTTCTTGGCGTTCTGCCAAGCAAAACCTTGTAGCTTCATCCACCATGGCAGCAGAATATATAGCATGTTATGAGGCATCACTTCAGTCATCATGGCTAAGAAATTTTGTCATTGGGTTGCAGATTGTGGAAATGATTGAAAGACCACTAAAGTTATACTGTGACAATAAATCAGTCGTGTTGTTCTCCAACAACAATAGGATTTCAGCAATGTCGAAACACATCGACATTAAGTTCCTAGTTGTTAAGGAGAAGGTACAAAGTGGACAGCTTTCCATAGAACACTTCACTTAGGCACTGACTCCATGATTGCGGATCCTCTTACAAAAGTTATCACACCCAAGGTCTTTCATGAGCATATTGCTCACATTGTTGTTCTACAGTGTGAGGATATTTTGGTTTAGTAGGAGTTAGAAAGTGCACACATTTCATTATGTTCTATGTAATTTCAGTATTATGTATGAATATTTTGTATTCAAACTTCAGTTGATTAATCATTCAGTTTGGTATTTGTCATTATACTTTGTACAATAAGATTTTATGTTATTGTTAAAGACAACCAAATCACTCTCAGAATCGGATATAAGTACAAAAATTCTTATTTATTAACTACTATTTCCTTCAATATTTTTATTGAATTTTCCAGGAACTTTAAATTTTAATTATTTTATAATCTTTTAGTTAAATTAACTAGTACATTAATCATATTTTTAGAAAGTAACTTTATTTTTTTGTAAAGAGAAAATAGCTTTATTTTTCGTGGGTATAATCAGTGTGTGTGGATTTGACATTTTGGCGATAAAGTAGCTTTTTTTAAATCTTACAATAAGAGCATAAGGTGAAGGAGTTTAAGAAATGAAATAAATGATGTTGTGAGTTCGAGCCTTATTCATAGCAAATTTAAAAAATAAAAAATGAGTTATAAGGTAGATTGCTAATTAACGGTAAAGATTGAATGTTCAAGTCTCACCCACAATAAATACTATCATACTAACCATTCTCAACTAAAACAATATTTAAGTCGCATATAATCATTTATTTGGGGTGATAGAAAGGTAATGATTCCAAACAATTATAAAAGTAATTCTAAAAAATATTGTAATTGTTGATAATATTATATTATTATCTAGATCACTTGTTAATTCACTAAAAAATTTCGATAAACTTATTTTAGGTTTAAAATGAAAAAACTAAGGATAAACTTAAATAAAAGAGGAACACCAACTTATGGAAATTTGAGTTGTGCTTGGTCCAAAACACTTAAAAATTGGAATATGTGATCATAATCCAAAACCCCAAAATCAATGTTTGTTGATTGGTTGACATATTTTATCCAAAAAAAAAGTATACTATTTTATCTATCACTCTTTATAATTGGTTAGAAAAATACTTAATTATTAAAACTGTAACTTAAATATATTTTTCAATTAATCACAAAAGGTACCACATGGAGTGACATGTAACACCCCAAAATAATAGTTAATAAATTGAGTTATTGTTAATTAGTGTGTATGATTTTGAGCTTTTATAAAATGATTGTTATATGATTATTTTTTATGTGCCTAGTGTTAGTTAAACAAATTGTGTATTTTTTATTATTGTTATATTTTTTATTATAGTTTATACCTTGTGGATCATTTGTTGTTTTACTACACTAAACTAACAACATATATTCTCAAATTAGAGTTTATGAAAAATTTACATATTGTTCCTAGTTTTCTTTATATGATGGATATTGAATAAATGTTATTTATTATGTTATATTTTGTTATGTGATGCTTATACTTTTATTTACTTATAATCATATCCAATTATGTTTATTGTAATGGAGTCTATAACTCAATTATGTTAACTGATGAAGGGGATCTCTAGATGTAACGCCCCGAAAAATACCCTTTATTTATTACGCGGAAAAGTGTGTAAATTTTTTTTTTGAATTGATGATATAAAATGTTTCCTTTTAAAAAAACATTTCTTTTCCGGGACATCACTTTAAGTAACATATAACGCGGAAATCAAAACCGGTTACCTAACAGTAACTGAAATGATACAACATTTCCTGAATATACATCTTCATAGATATAAAAGATCATACGTACTTAATATACATATCCAACAAGAAAGGGTGGAACTATTAATCATTGCCAAAAGACACTAAACAAAGACATGAACAAACTGAAGCCGTCAGTGTTTCAAAAGTCACAAAATGATAAGCAACTCCTAGTGGCTAACTCCAAAGCTAGGGTACTGCCTCTCCTCAATTTCGCATGCCCCCTCCTGGAACATCACGGACGGGTAGCTCCAAATCCAAGTACAGCTGTCTACCTGACGAGTACACGTCCGAAAAGCAAACAATAGAAAAGAAGAGAAATAGAGAGAGTAAGAC
>NC_032012.1:16101624-16102342 GCF_001865875.1 Lupinus angustifolius
GACCATCGCTGAATCACCCTGGACGGTCCCAGACCAAGCCACTTACGGTCAGACGATCTCGTTCCGTGGTATCACGTATCCTTTTCTGGGCATCGCCCTAAATCATACATCCTTCTCGGATTACTTTCTTTAAAATTAATTTCTGAATTTGACTATTTAATTCCAACACCTTGAATACTTTATTTTTTATTTCAATTACGGTGTTATACTAAAGTAGTTTTTATATCACACACCCATACTAGGGGTATTACATACTCAACCAATCAATCCAAATAGTCAAACACAATTCCTATCTCTCGCCCAAGCGAGGACCCTTCCTAAGCGAGGACCCTTCACTCAAGCGAAAATTCAATCAATAATATCATTTTAAAACTGGGCATCTCTCGTTCAAGCGAGACCTTCTCGCCCAAGCAACAATTCATCTTTAAATCTCAATTAAACTTAAGCCTTCCTCGCCCGAGCGAAGCCCTTTCTTGCTCAAGCGAGACATCATTAAAATCCTGGTTTTTTTTTCTGCCCAAGCGGACTTTTGCTCGCCCGGGCGAGGCCTTTGCTCGCCCAAGCGAGAGAGTTCTAGAATTTCATCGAAATCCTGGGCTTTTTCGCCTAAGCGGGACCCTTGCTCGCCCAAGCGAGGCTTTGTCGCCCGGGCGAGGAAGTTCCAGAACCAAAACTTCCCCTCGCCCAAGCGAGACTGTGCTCGCCCAAGCGACAGGGA
>NC_032012.1:16102442-16103910 GCF_001865875.1 Lupinus angustifolius
CACCTGCACTCAGAAAAGTTCCCAACAACATTCATATACAATATTCAACACATTTCATCAACAAGCATAAATATTCAAAAGCATTCAAACATACAACATAAAAATATTGGGTTTCTTAAAATCCAAGTTAACTCCAAAACCTTTGAGATGGTTTAGGAGATCCGGGTGTCATATTCGGCCACCATTATGTCACAATGTGTTCTCTCTCCCATACATTATTCGATTCATTTCCTCAACAATCATATATCTTCAAAAATCATTCAAACATAAAAATATTGGGTTTCTTAAAACCCAAGTTAACTCCAAAACCTTTGAGATGGTTTAGGAGATCCGGGTGTCATATTCGGCCACCATTATGTCACGATGTGTTCTCTCTCACATACATTATTCGATTCATTTCATCAACAATCATATATCTTCAAAAATCATTCAAACATAAAAATATTGGGTTTCTTAAAATCCAAGTTAACTCCAAAACCTTTGAGATGGTTTAGGAGATCCAGGTGTCATATTCGGACACCACTATGTCACGATGTGTTCTCTCTCACCTTAATGAAGCGTGCTTTAACTTGTCAACTAAGGGTGGTTTGGTTTCAAGGTTCGAACACCGAAATCTTCGTAACTACCACAATAAAAATCCGTTAGTTTCCGATATTTCTAAAATCGTTACCAAAATACTTAAAATTACATATTCTGATTTAAGACATTCTTTGATAATATTATCACTTTAAAGTAAGTTATTCAATGTACCATTTAAGAGTTTTATGAAACATCCATGTACTCATAAACCTTAACATCCTTTTTAACAAAAGTTTCTATTTTTCCAACTTGTTCCAAGCCATGGTTTAAGGCTAAAAACAACTAGAAACACATACACCCTTATTTTTCCAAAACATTTCCTAAAGGTTCCTTTGATTTTATCATCATCCCCTTTAGCTAAAACAACAAAAGTATGGAAAACAACTTGTTCATAGTTTCAAAACACATTTTTCATGAGTTCAAGAACACTCATTTTCGGTTTTGTTTCCAAAATGAGCTAGAAAGTGTTTTAGAAAATTTCAACGGTTGAATATGTTCTTGACATGCTCATGAACAACATACTTAAATCTCATCAACATCCATTGGTTGAATGTTGAGAGATCAAGGATTAAAGATTGAAGAAGAAAGGTGAAAAATGAGAGAAGAGAGATTCACCTTCTCCTTGCAAAAATTGAAAATGAGAGAGTGTGAGAGTGAAGTGTGGAGTGTGGAGTTTATGGAGAGAATGAAATCAGATTTTTCCCCTAGGCAATGATGAAAAACAATCTCTTAGGGTGGCTAATGATGATTTCATGAGATTGAGTGATGTGAGGTTTGCTTTGTGGAAAGTCAAATCTCACATCCCAATGCGAAATGATCACCTCGCGGACACGTGCGATAAACATGTCCGAGTATTATCGGCCAATACTCAATCGGGTATTATAAATCG
>NC_032012.1:16104010-16141861 GCF_001865875.1 Lupinus angustifolius
ACCACCAAATTGGAAATAGAATTACAAGACTAAAACTCAACTAGAGTTTCGTCTAATTCTTTACCGAAAATTCCCAGAAATTCATTTTCGAAAATATAATTAATAACAATATTAATAAAATCTTATAATTCAAAATCGTAAAATTCGCGGTGTTACACTAGATCTATTGACTGGCATGGGCACAGGCAACCGAATTCTTAGTCGCATGAAGACGGGCTTATTCCCGGAAATGGGGTAAGACATTCCTACGAACTCAGGACACTGAGTGAGGGGCAGGCACCTTCAGCAGACATGCTGTGTGCAAAACTTTTAATCATGGACTGAGAATTTGAGGCGATTAATGCTATATGCAAATTGATTGAAGCGTTATGATGTGTCCTATTTATGTTCCTCTTATTTACATTTAAGTTATGTGTAATGAGCTAGAATATAAAATTAAGTGAAAGTATTGTTATTTCTCTTTTGTTGTTCCTTATGGAGATTTTATGTATTTGTTACAGCTAGGAATGTCATATTTTCAAAGGTTTTGTCCTTATAGTGTTACTGAGATTTTTAACTCACTATGCTTGAGTTTTTGACATTTCTAGGGTCTTATAAGAAATGATTGAGTACCAGATGGAAGAATTGCAATCAAGCCATTATTGTAGATGATAGCTTATTTTTATTTGCTAATTTTATCTTGTACGTTTTATGGAGACATTTATTTATTTGAGGGTACTTTAAGACTTTGTTCTTATCCTCTTTATACGAAGTCGAGTTTATTATGTGGATTTAAGTTAATGACATTTTATTTCATCTTATATTTGGGGTGTTATTCATATATATATCAAAGAAAGTTTAATGTTGTAGAATTCTTTGTTTATGATCATGTTTCTGCTCGTATATTATTATCCAAATTAAGGTGTTACATGACACACCTTTGTGAGACAACAAATGAAAGATAAAAGTGTCAAGGTCCAGTTAATGTAAGCGACACTTGTTAGGAGAGACAATCATACACCATAAAGAAATTAGTTCATTACCTAACAATGTGAGAAACTATTAGTAATACAAAAATGCCAACATCAATTTTTATTTGTATGTTTTATTGTAAACAAACAAAAATGAGCATGATAGATTTATAGGGCATTTATTGATACTTTCCACAAAGCCAACATATGATTTTTCAAGTAGTTTGAAGTTTTTGAATTACCCAATAAATTATTAGAATCGTTTGATAAATATAAACTGAATCAAGTTTATAGTGTTTAAAAACTAATTGTCAAAAAACTAATTGAAATAACATTCAGAAAATTGAAGGTACTTCCAATAGTTCATTTACAAATTCACCATTCAAAATATTTAAAATTTAGATTAGTTACTTCTGAGTAAAAGTCATGCTAATATTTTTAGTCACTTTTAAATTTTAACTAGTTTTACCGAATTACTTTAATATAATAAGCTACATAAATAACTTAGTAGGGTGTAATGTTTTAATTTTTGATGTAATTCTAAAACGGAACAAAAGGATGTGACTAGTTTAGTTCAATTAATACTGAAATTTTGTGTAGGAATTTATCCAAACTGAAACAACGATAAACGGTTTGGTTCCGTTCAGATATATGATTTGTTTGTTTTCAAATGTTGCACAAGGTAACAAACTAATATACATACTCCAAAATTTAAAACACAATTCATATACATAATTACATAACACAAATAAAAAAAAGTCACATACAAAAACTTGACAAAAGACTAGCACAATTAAAATGATGATGAAATAATGTAAAAATGTCAGAGATTTTCTTATATGCTTCTTTATCACAGCGAGATCATGTAGCTAGTAATATGTGCTTACTTAAATTGTTTAGAATAAAAAATGACAAGCCACTAATATAGCATCTGGAGTGTAGTATCATTCGAAATCTTTTATGAAAATAAATATTCATTTTGGGAATAAAGTAACAAATATTAAACAACTAATAAAAAATATACATGTATCCGTAATTGAAACATTTTCTATGAAAAAATGACAAGATTTCATGCTAATAAAAGAGGACTTTTAATTATTAATAATTTTGGTATTCATTTTTATTGAAGTTTTCTAATACTGGGATTTCAATTCAAATAAAAAGTTAATCGTGAAGAGTAAAAAAGATTAACATTTCTTGCATTATGAGAAAATGTTATGTAACATATTAAATCAATCATATTTACTTCTTTAGGAAGTAAGTAAACTTGTGAACATAGTTATTCTAGAAAAACGATCATTCTTAATTTCCTAAAAGATGAACAAAATCATATAACTAAGGAATTGTATGTAATTACAATTGTAAAAACAAATTCAATTTCTATAAATTTTATACCGTATATCGATAACAAGATCAAGATACTTAAAAGAGTCCAGCCCTAAATTTGAAATATACTTCAACAAGTATGACATTTCTTTTATTTGTTTGAATTATAAGAAATAATGAACATATGTTTAAATATGTGTTTTAGTTTGGTTTGAGCAGTTCCCAAATCTCTAGAACCGATCTTAAAATTTCTTTCAAGAAAAAACAAAACCGTCAAACTTAACCATATTTTTCAAATTAGTTTGGTTGGAATCCACTGGTTTCATAACTTAAGCGAATTCGCTTACATCCCTAATTACAAGCTTCTTACTAGTCTATAACAACAAAATCACAATTACAAACTATGAGCACACAACTATCTAGTTTTGCCAAACAAGGCATTATATTTTTTCCTAACAAACAAAAAATACAAAACTTTATATATTAAATAGATATATCTAAAAATGTTCACTGAACATTGATAAGCAATGAAGAAAAGCAGTATTATAAAAACCGGTGAACCGGTCTCAATACCGGTATGGTACAATAATTATACCGGCCATGCTATCATACTGGTCAAAATCGGTCATACCAGTCATACCTGCCAATTTTTATTTAAAATTAATTTTTTAATGAGATTGAAAAAAATATTGATTGTTTTCTTGATTTTTCTACATTAATAATAATATATTATATTTTTATATCTAATTTCACCGGTATGCGATTTAATTAGTAAACCACCGATTGAACCGCTATATCACTATACCAGTACTCTAACCGGTTTGATGACCGGTACAGTATTAACAACACTGAAGAAAAGCTAAAAAAAAGTCTTCATAAAACTAAAAAAGACTGAACAAATAAAACAAAAACGTATATTTTATGAAGTTAAAAAATATATATTACGTCATAGTTTATTAGATATTACATAGTTTAGTTGATAATTATTTTTAATTTCAGTTTTTTTTTTGTAAAATACGTCCACCAGCCTCTTGCATTACTCAATACGGATGTTTGCAAGCTTAACGAGTAAATAGGCTAAGCAAAATGGGTAAATGAATTAGAATTATATGTCATGAACACAAAAAAGTTAAAAAAGCTAAAACTAGATGTGTTCATATTTGTCTGTTATATGGTAAAAAAACAAATGAATTAAAAAAAAATGATTGTATTGATTTATTTGAAATTGTTGTGTTTTTCCTATTATATCATTTCTTTGTCTTTGTCATTAATTTTTGTGGAAAGTGTACTTTCACTCCTTAAACTTGTGATCATTTACAAATTAACTTTTAAATCATCTTAATGATCCTTAAACTACTACGATCATATCATTAGATCATTTGAATTAATATTTGTTATGTTATTAACAACAAAATTTATGAGAGAAAAAATGTATACACAAACAATAATGGATATTATACACTGTCACTGTATCATTACCACTCATGTTTTATTATAGTTTGTTTTTAAAAAAAATAATACAAATAAATGATATATATAAATATTTATACTAATAGTATAAATTATTACACTTTAAAATTATATGGATATATCTTTAACCTGCCCACTTTTATCTACCTCACTTAATTATGTCGTTATTTTTAATTTTTTTACAACTAACATGTTCATGTCCTAGGATAAGACTCAACAATCATCATTATTTCATTCGTAATACTCATTCTATCCTAAAATCATTCCATTTTTCAATATCCAAGATCGAAACCATACTCATATGAGTCTTTATTAAATTGTTCAGATACAAATGACAATTCAAATATTTTGCACCATCAACAATCACATTATATTGATATGTTTGTTGGCATCTCGTTATTTAATCTAAAGTGGGGTGTTGTAGTTTCAGTGTTTAAAGCTTGTTATTGAATGTTTTTAGAGGAATTTTTTTATATGCAATGTGAGTATATAAATTTTATATATTATAACTACATTATTTATTATTCATATTTTTTATTACTTAATTTTTCAAAAAAATGCAAATGATAAATCTTTACACCGATCTAGATAAATATTAACCTCATTTTTTTAGTAAAATTGTAAATGATATTAAATTGGTATGAAATAATTAATTTGAATAGAGGTAAGAAAAGTTAAAGAAAGCAAATAACTATCGTTGTGTTGTATTGGTGAAAGTTTGATTTAAATTTATCCACATATTTCTATATTAGTAACCTAACGAGAAATGTATGGAAATATGTATTAGTATATTTGTAAAAACTCAAGGACTCTAACAGATGAATTACTTATCCTAAACGGTGTCATATTTTATATATCAAGCCAATTAAAATACTATTTTTTATTATTTTTTTGTTTTTAAAAATATTATTTTATTTATATGTCAACATATGATTAGTTTATGATAGGAAATGAGACACGGTTGGGGACATGTGATCCCATTCTTCACACCAACAAATAGGTATGGTTCTGTCGTCAAAACAACTTTGTCACTTTCGTGTACCCATTGGATGGCAACCCTTTTAGGCTTTCTTCCGGAAGAAATATTTGTACGGAGATGAAACTATGTAGAAATATTGAATAAGATCTCGATAATACATTAATATTTTAATTTTAATTAAATTTAATCTTAAATGATAGTATAAAAAATCATAAAATGTATTTTTCTATTTTTTTTCTCCTTTGGGACCGATCCACTTGATTGGCTGAACGCAATAGACTTTTCATTAGTAGGCGATTGTGTTTTTTTTTAAAAATTTAGTTCCAATTTATACTTGGTTAAAAGTTTAAGGAGTGTTAGTGGATTTTTTCGTTATTCTTTTAGTATTTATTTGAATCAACATATTCAAAAGGCGTTATTATAGTGGAGAATGGCTCTGCTAGATCTTCGAAAGACAAATAAGTTAAGAGTTCAATTCTTGTGAGTGACACTTATTAGGAGAGTAATCACGCACCGCGAAAAATAATTAATTTCTTACCCAAAATGTGAATGAATAACATTAATGGTACTAAAAAAGTAAACACCAATATAAAATTAACATGAATATCATCTTTAACTTCCAAACGAAATAGATAAATTTAAAAGAGAAAAAACTCTAAAATTAATAGAAAAATAAGAATAGGTATATAATAATTTTTATACCATATCTAAATGAGCTTAATATTTGTGTAGTGTTAGTCTAAAATCTTGTATAAAGTTAATACATCATCCATTTATTTATTTATTATATTTTTTATTTATGAGACAATAATAATACGAGCATAATATTTATATATTATCAATGTAAAGATTATACACAGTTAATATATTATTTACTATTTATTTATAGAGAATAAGGAATAAAGTATTTTATCATAATAGGAGATAACTTATCTCCTCCGACTAATAAAAATATGGCATAAATACTATTTTCTTTATTTTTAGAAATATTTTTATAAAAAACAATTAAATAAGACAAATGTAACGATTTTAGTGGTTCGATGAGATAAATTATCTTCTTATACCAAAAAATATTTTACTCTCTTATTTATATTATATTTGATGAAGAATTAATAATAATTAAATATAATAGATGCACTACAACATTTTTGACCTATGTCAACGGCTGAAAACCGTGGCCAAAAGTCAAAAAACCGTTCTCGTTGCCAAAAACAACGGTTTTTTAATTGTGGTAGTCTGAGGCGTTGCCTTTTGTTTAGGCCACAAAATTATAATAGATAGTTATTCATCTTATAATAAATCCTATTTTATCCCCCAAATATGCAAATATCCTATTTTATAGTAAATCCTATTTTATTGGTGCGATGTATATATCTTCAACTGTATGACGTTTGCTAAAGAAGCCAAGTCTCCCTACTTTATTACCACTTTCTTTGCTATCCAACCACAAAGAAAGAGCAAGATGAGGAAATGGGGGTAATGATATTATTACAGAGGAAAGAAGCACATATACCCCACAAAAGATCCATTCTTAAACCGTTCTCCTGAGCACTTCTTCTTCATTAGCTCACTTTCCTTCTGGTTTGCATATTCACCTTCTTCATTTGCAAACCAAGCAGGCCAAGGCTTAATATGCTGGAAACTACCTTACATTAATCTCAAAACCTCTAATTTCTTATATGATTGACGAACCAGAAACCCTAAATCCCAAATTCTTCTATGATTGGCGAACCGAAAATCCCAATTTTTGTGACAAAACTCACAATTTCTTCTTCTATTTCACCATCGAGGTTTTTCGTTCGCCGCTATTGTGGATTTTCACCTCCTTTAAGAGCTCTCTGAATTATCTCCATTGAGGTATCCTTTTTTCCGTTCAACATTACTCGGTTCTTCTCTTTTTATGGATTATGGAAAGTTCATTTTCATGCTTTCTAAGTTGTATGGTTCTATAAATTGGTTTTAAATTTCCATGTCTATTATAATTCTAGCTTGCCGGGTTTGATTTTCTATTTTATGACCATTCAATTTTAATTTAATCTGATGAATTCTGCTACAGCTAATAGCCCTTAAAACTTGGATGTACACATGTTTGTATGTACTACCCAGCATAATAATTAAAGACCAGACAAAGTCAATTATTATGTTTCACCTTGTTGCTGGAGTCCTAGTATAAATATATAAAATGTAAAAACTTCAAGTAGGTATGATATCATTCATCTCTTGTCTAAATCAATCCATCTCTTTTGTTTTGTATGAGTACTTAACTTGACTCTTTCACATTTTATATATTTATAATAGGACTCCAGTAACAAGGTGAAACATAATAATTGACTTTGTGTCGTCTTCAATTATTATGTTGGGTAGTACATACAAACATGTGTACAACCAAGTTTTAAGGGCTATTAGTTGTAGCAGAATTCATCAGATTAAATTAAAATTGAATGGTCATAAAATAGAAAATCAAACCCAGCAAGCTAGAATTATAATAGACATGGAAATTTAAAAGCAATTTACAGAACCATACAACTTAGAAAGCATGAAAATGAACTTTCCAGAATCCATAAAAAGAGAAGAACCGAGTAATGTTGAACGGAAAAAGGGATACCTCAATGGAGCTAATTCAGAGAGCTCTCAAAGGAGTTGAAAATCCACAATAGCGGCGAACGAAAAACCTCGATGGTGAAATAGAAGAAGAAATTGTGAGTTTTGTCACAAAAATTGGGATTTTCGGTTGTCAATAATAGAAGAAATTGGGATATAGGGTTTCTGGTTCGTCAATCATAGAAGAAATTAGAGGTTTTGAGATTAATGTAAGGTAGTTTCCAGCATATGAAGCCTTGGCTTGCTTGGTTTGCAAATGAAGAAGGTGAATATGCAAACCAGAAGGAAAGTGAGCTAATGAAGAAGAAGTACTCAGGAGAACGGTTTAAGAACGGAGGAGAATGGAGGAGAACGGTTTGTAATTAGTAAATGAAGGAGATGAAGTGCTCAGGAGATGAAGTTTTAAGAAGTGTTCAGGAGAAGGGTTTGTAGAGGAAAGAAGGGTTTGTAGAACGGGTTTTCGAAAGAAGGGTTTGCTCAGGAGAACATGTTTTGGAAATGAATGGAGAACTGTTTTTTTTTAAAACATCTACAAGAACGGTTTAAAAGCGTTGTATTAAATAAATATAAAAAATTGATAAATAGGACAACACTATTATAAACCGTGGTCAAATATACTTTAAGACCACGGTTTTAGAACCATAGAGAATGAAAGCGTTGTTGTAGGTCAAAAATGTAGTAGTGATGATGCAGAAAGTACTGCATATTAAACTCTTATAATTTAGTGTACCTTCTTTAAAATTTCTCAAACGTTCATCCGTTATTTTATGTCTCTTCATGCGCTGAGCTATAATTTATCAGAAAAATATTTAGTAATATAATTTTAACTTTAATAATCTTTATAAATCAATCAAAGTTAATAATATATGGTAATACAAAATGCAAGATAACATATGTGTCATCAAGAAAGGGGAACGCTAAAAGCCTATATTGCAAAAGGAGCATTGCAATGGTGATTGACCTGTCACTTGACTAACCGTCATTACTCTTACACGTCAAACGTACATACATGACTAGTGAACCCCACAAAAGTGACCGGCAATAGCTAGTTGTACTCCATTATTTTTTCTTACAATTTAATTTGTTGGGTGCAAGTCTTTTGATTTAATTCTCAAATCTTTACTATAACCAAAATTTTATCTAATATCTTTAATTGAAATGTATTTTTTATACTTGGGTGTAATGTTTATTATAAATATTTATATATATAGTCTATATATTATCTATCATTCATTTATATTAAATATACTCAAATATTTTTCAATGTCAATAATTATTAAATATGAATATATAAATAGTAGATGTGATGATAATGTAAAAATCTTATACTATCAATTCATATCTTTTTTTCTCTTGATTATGTAGTATTATATTATAAATGTATGGGTGTTGATTATATGTAGTATTATACTATAAATGTATGGGTATTGATTATGTAGTATTATATTATAAATGTATGGGTCTTCGTATTGCTTATAAAATTTAACATGTAACCTAATATAGTTATGATTAATCTATTTTACTAATGTACTTAACTACTTATATAATATTAATGAATAAAATTAAATATCTTACTAACCATTGATTGATTTAAGTAGTATGTCTTGATGTGTTTCCATTAAGATATACGTTGAAAAAATATCCACTATGAGATCTAGCTGTAAGTGTAGCTACAATGGAAATCTACATTGATTCCCAGCACGTCACTCAATTTCTTTCTCACATGAAGCTAGAATAATCAAGAAATTTCTTACACATTAATACTTGTGTTTGCAATCACCAAAACAAGTAATATTATTAACTTTATATTGTTCTTTGGACTTCAGAGGGTAAGTATGGATATATGGAAGTTGACGTGTAATCTTATGAAAATGTTATCTGACAATCATTTAGTATATAAGAAATATAAATATAAAAGAGTAAGAGTAGAGAGTATAAGCAAGTGAGAGAGTAAGTAAGTTAGTAAGCTTTCTCGAGGAGAAATTCTCTATTTATAGTGGAGAGGTGATGAGATATTCCAATTGCTCATGCTATTGGTCTGTCTGACTAATGGCTTGTCGGACATGCTTTAATCAGACAAATGTTGTTGATGTCATTGTGCCATATGTCCAGTTTATCTATTGTTGAAGGGTATAGTAGGGTGTAGGAAACATATGATAGGTGGCAGAGGTGTGCGTTGTTTTGGTAGTGTGACAGTCATACGTAGGGGCGTAGTAGTGGGGTGTCAGAGATGCTTCTA
Organism: Lupinus angustifolius; assembly: GCF_001865875.1. Classification (NCBI taxonomy): domain Eukaryota; kingdom Viridiplantae; phylum Streptophyta; class Magnoliopsida; order Fabales; family Fabaceae; genus Lupinus; species Lupinus angustifolius. The sequence continues at coordinate 16,113,576 of NC_032012.1, forward strand.
GTACTACCTTTTCGTTTATGTCTGATCAATAGTACATCCTTTTGTAATGTACTTGTTCAGTCGATACCTGAGAATGTTTGGACCATGCTTATTTCACCCGTCTCGAGTTGATATATGTTGCCCTTGTCCGGTCTTGACATGTACTTAGAAACTGAGATAAAATAATTATCCTCAGTCTAGCGTATGACCAATAGGTCGGGCGTGCAGGTAGACTTCATTGTGTGACTTGATGGCGAGAACTCTTTTTAGTTAATCTTCTCGAGTACATGTCTCTTAGGTTTTTAAGTATGATGGTATCACAACATATGGTTGGTTAGGGAAGCATTAAGATTTGTACCATTTATACGATGATGACGTCTCATGAGGTATGATCCACCTCCAGTCTTTTCGACTTCGACATTAAATGAGTAGTCTTGACCCCTGCATGCAATAATGAGTTGTCATGATCCTTGTGACAATGTTAGATTGCACTTCGTTGCTTCTTTTTTTGAATGGTGGAGATGAGCCTAGCCATGTCCCTTAACAAAAGCTAGCACTACATCAAATATCGTAATAAACAACGGTCATTCAATAACACAATTTTGAACGACGTTGTTGAAAACGAGGTAGAAAAATATTGACATCGCATACTAAACAAGCGCTGTCAATGTGTGTAACTTGAACATCAGTAACGTTAGTGTTAGCTTGAATGAGTTATGTTTAATATCGTATTTGATAAAAAACATTGTTAATGTTAATCAATGCTACGACGCATAAATAAGAAAGCGTTGTTGAAGATGACATAATAATATCGCTTTCTTAATTATGCGCTGTTGATTTTATACGACATTTTAAGTGTTAGATATATTAATGGTTGAGTAGGTATGCGTCTCTTCGTTTGTTGTAATATTAATGGTTGAGTGATTATGCGTCTCTTTGTTTGTTGAAATATTAATGGTTGAGTGATTATGCATCTCTTTGTTTGTTGAAATATTAATGGTTGCTCATCAATAAATATTGCGGTTTACTTCATGTTATATTTCATAAGTAAGAGTATGTGTTTATATAGGAGTATGCTCAAAGTGTTAAAAGTGCTAAAGTTGAGTTTATGTTTCAGAAGCATGTCAATGAGATCTTTAACATCTTTTGATTTGGTAAAAGACCCATATTTCAGAAGGAAAGTGATTGTTATATAAGGTTTGCGTTAGATGAAGATTTAATTTGTAAATTATTTAGTTCATTGAGCTCTTTAATTCAGGTCATTGATTTCCCTCATTGAAATCTTTTAATTTTCAAAAAGGGCCCAGATTTCAGAAGGAAAGTGATTGTTATACAAGATTTGCGTTAGATGAAGAATTAATTTGTAAATTATTTAGCTCATTGATTTTCTTCATTCGGTTCATTGTAATCTACCAAATCATTTAGTTCATTATAATGTATTTTGCATCTTTGAATGAAAAATGAATAATTATTTTGGATGTTAATTTCAAATTTTGTTATCTATTTGAATGATTATTTTCTTTAATATTTTTGCAGTTCCATATTAATAAACACAATAAATTAACAAAACTTAATAAACACAAAAAACAAATTAACAAAACTTAATGTTTAATATTTTTGCAGTTTCATATTAATAAACACAATAATACAGTAATATACTTAATGACAACTTCATGTTAATTATTAACGTACATTCATGTTGCATATATTGTGACTCGTAATATAAAATGTTAATTTAACAGTGCATAGTTACGAATACACTAATAATTTAAGAAATGAGTTCAGTTTAAAAGTGCATAATTAAGATAGCGTTGTCAATATATTTTATTCAACATTGCATAGTTGAGATAGCGCTGTCAATTAGATTCACTTCAACAACACATAATCGAGATAACGATGTCAATTATATTATATTCGACAGCGCATCATCCAGGAAGCGTTGTTGATGTGTTCATGAAAATGAATAGTAAACAGCTGGATACACAACAACAGCGCAACCTTTAAGAAACGTTGTTGAAGATGTCAATACAATCGCATTATCATTAATATGTGATGTTGAAGATATCAATGCAACAATATTGTCGTTAATATACGCTCTTAAATTGTTACTATAGTCTAAATATCTAAAACATGAATTAGTTCCCTATACGCTCTCAAACTTAATCAAAAATAAATCTCAGCAAACCCTTATACTCGCAGCAAACCCTCATACTCGCAGCAAACCCTCATATTCTCATAAACCTAAAAAAACTTCATCAATGACTTCCCAAAGTGGTGATCATTGTTCTTACAATGGTGACGAAACTACATTGACTCCACAAGACAAGCAAATTGTTGTTCGAAAATGAACTCCGCGTGGAATGACTTTGATGAAGAATGTCATTCGGTCAAGAAGTAAGGATGTCAAGATAGAAGATCAATGGAACTCTAAAGGCCAACCATTAAACTCGAAGGGTTGCAACTCATTGGTTAACTACATTGTAGTTATGGTTAGGCAGAATGTGAAGCTAACATTCAACAAATGGAGTGACGTAGGAAATGCCATGAAGGAGCGTATTTGGAATGAAATAACAATAAGTTTATTTTTTAGTTTTTGTGATTTCATGCATCTTACATATATGCAGGTGTTTGCGTGCAATATAGTTAATGTATATGTGTTTTCAGTCAACTTTTGATGTTGGTGAGGATCATAAGGATTATATCCTTACATCGGCTGATAAGACTCTCCGACAATTCCGAACTGATGCCGGAAAATTACTCAGAGATGTTGATGACAATGTTTACATAAAACCTCCAAAGAAATATGCAAATATCGTTGAAGAAGAGGATTGGAAGACTTTTGTCACCCTATGCACACAAGACGAGTCTTTCTTGGTAAAATCATATTCTTTGTATTGACTTTTGTATATCTGCTTTTGTATATACATATATATAATTGTTGATATTAATGTTGTTTGTTTTTCAGAAAATAATAATGAAAACCGTAAGAGGGCATCCAAGCCTTTATATCCATACCGAGGTTTTCGAGCGGAGTATAGAAGAATTGAGGAAAAATTTATAAGTATTGTTAATTTATAAGTACATTATTGGTTATGTTTTGTATGCATATATATCTAATTATATTATTATTGGTTACATTTTGTTAGTTGGAGAACAAAAGCGATACACTTATGACTCCACATGGAGTAGAACTCAATGTTCTATGGGTGGATGTCCGTAACAACAAGGATGGTGTCATCGACAATGAGCAAGTTTAAGAAGCGGCAAGAAGTGTTGTAAGTGCTTATTTGATTATACTTAATTTCCATACTTTATTTATCAAAATGTGATTAATTAACATTGTGTTTTTTCTTCATTTGTCAAGTTACTCTAAAAGAAAATGAGGCACAACTAGATAGCCACATAATACTTGACTAGACACTAGGACTGCCTATCTACCCTGGTTGTATCTGAGGTGCAAGATTTGAAATTAGCCAACAAATATTTGTACTCCATCCAAAGCGTGCAATCAAAGCCCAAATGAGTCAGGTTCAAAATCAGTTGGATGACCTCATGCAACATTTTGATGAATTTGAGCAATCAATGAAGGTGAAGGAAGTTGAGTGGCAACGACTAGCTAGTGTTGTCGACACTGTTCCTTCAACCCTCAATCAATGAAGGTCTCGATTGATGTTACAATCGATGATGATGCTTTGCTTTCAATTCCTCTCGATGAGGATATCTTCATAGTTGGAGGGGCTATATGCCCTTTTGTGGCTTGACCAGTAGACCTTGTACAAGTAATTCCTTCTAAGGTATGATTTTTTACCTTATGCTCACTCATATTATATATATATTCATCTATAATTGATATGTTTTTTTATTGAATATTTTAGGAAAATATACATTTCACCCCAATAGCACCCAAAAGACTAAGTCGTCTTCTAGGGATGTGAGCTCGATGCCCTTTACCGGAGATGTGAGCTCAAAGCCATCTACTAGGGATGTGAGCTCCAAGAAGACTACCAACTACTGTACCCAGTTGTTTGAGCATATACAGAAGTTGGGAGGTGATATAATAACTATTTTAATTCCCAAGGAAGTCTTCGGGATTAGTGTTGAAGAATACATTATCATCAATGAAGTCGAGGGTGTAACTAAACATGAATGTATAGGTGCAACTGCTATATATGTATATATGAGGTAAATTATGTTTTCTTAACTTCTCGCTTTTGCATGACGGTGTGTTATTATTAACTAACATTTGTCTTATATATATTAGGTACTTGTATGAAAATTGTTTCGGTAAATAAGAAAAAAGTGATGTTCATATTCCCACACATTACCGATTTGGCGTCGAGTGGCAAAATAAGATTGGGGAACAGACAAAACAAATTGCAGGTAATCTCCTCATTCATGAAGAAGCTGCAAATTTATTTCTTGCACCTTTTAATATCAGGTGAGCATTTTTTAATTGTTTTTTATATTTCTGTCTGTAGTATGTTTGTTATGCTTGACATTTCCTAACCATATGCATATGTTTTGTTAGGCATCATTGGATTTTGATTGCCATCAATCGGATCAATGAAGAAATATACTACTTTGACTCATTGGCACATGGTGATCCGGACAAGTATCCCGCTATGAAAGACTTGTTTTCTAAGTAAGTGGACTACTCATTTAGACTTTTAGTTACACTTTCACTTTCCTAGTTGTTTCATAATTAAGTATATTTTCTATTATTTACTGTGATGAGAGTTTAAAGAGGCCTTAATAGTTCTAGAAAACTGATATCACAACACAAAATCTAGTGGACTCATATAAAGGTATTGACACAAATCATCTCAAACAATTATATGTGTAGTGTCTTCATATTTCAACTAAGGTTATACTTATATGTTTACTTTATTTTAACTGTAGACTCATTGTCAAACAAATAAGGTAGATTGCGGCTGTTACATGTTGAAATCTATGAAGGAGATCATTCAGCAATGACCAACTAATAAATCAAGTTTGTTGGAAAATCATATACATATGGTCAAGTCAACAGATTGGAGAACATTGGTCAAAGTTTGTGTAACGCCCCAAAAATTACTTCAGAAATATAATGCCCAAAAATGGGTAATTTTTTTTTTAATAATGTAACGTAAACTTGTCATCTTTATATTCGTTTTTTTTTTCGGGACATCACTTTAAGTAACATACATTGCGGAAAATCAAAAACCGTTACCTAATGGTAACAAAAAATAACACAATATAACTTTGAATAATACTTCATTTAATAACGGAAAATATTTGTACGAAATGCAAGGCAGAAGAAATATTCGCCCAAACTCAAATTACACAAAAGCTTGAGACATCCAGCACATCAAAAAGTACCCTACACAGATCTAAGTCCCAAGGGCTTGTGTAGGTGTATCGATCTTCCTCAATCCTCCATGCCCCCCTCCTAGGACATCGAAAAGCGGTAACTCTGAATCCTCGCAGAACGATCCATCTCAACAAAACGCGATCCGAAGACAAACAAAAAGAAGAGGGAGTAAGACATCTAATGAATATTACTCGGTGACAGCGTGAAATTACACGGAATATTACATCCAGACACACAACATAATAAACAAAATATATACATCACATATAAAAACGCACAATGGTGAATGATGTTATAATCTCATATTATGAGGATCAAAGCCCACAATCTTAATGTATTAATGTTATGCTTGCTTCATACATCTTTTCACCAATATTCTCCCAATATACTATTCAGAAATAACCAAGAGTACTTGTCCCATAATAAGCCGTTTTGAACACCCAAAAATTATTCCTCGCAAGGATATATGATGGATCTGTTCCAAAGAACTGTCCATTTCATGATGGTGTCGTATCAAACACTTTATGGGCATCCCTCTCATTGATCCTGATTGCAAAGAGGGGTTGTCAGAGATCGTCTAGTTTCCGCTGTGAGAACTGTCCAATCTAACAACATACCTCATCCAGGAATACAAAGGACTCGTCTCACCTAGGCTCACCCTCAAGGCTTTGTTGACGAACCACCGCCATCGTCGTCCCTCTCAACATCTCGGGGCTCGTCCGTCTCCCGTAAATTTCCTCTCCACTACTTCATTATCCATAATGAGTATGCACACTAACCGAGGTTAGTCGATTAAATCTTTCAATCATTATTTTATATGATCAACCCAACCTAAGACATCTCCCAGAGGAATGCTTCTCGTGGGACCCGATCTTATGTCAACACGTAAATAGAGGAATAACATCCCTACCACTATGATCCATCGCTGAATCGTCCTAGACGGCCACATAGCCAAGCCTCTTACAATCAGATGATCTTGCTGCGTAGTATCATGTAATCCCTTTTTTTGGGCATCGTCCTAATCACGACATCACAGTCGGGAAACTTGCCATAAATAGGCTCAAGAACAAAGGTAATTGTATAAGTTTGTCGATTTTGGGCATCGGGTTCAATCATCTGAGTCACAGTCTTTCCCAAGGGTAAATACACATCACACCCAAGCTAGGGCTATTGCCTAAGCAATCAAACAATCGCAATCAGTCAAAAATATTGTTTGTCTTTTGCCCAAGCGAAAGAGTGCCGCTCAAGCGACCAATTCATCAAAACAAACTCGATTTCCTGCATGGTTCTCGCTCGAGCGAGGGGATTGTCGCTCAAGCTAAATATCCACCCAAAACTGGTCAAAATACCTATATGGACTTGCCCAGGCGAGGTATGGTCGCCCGGGCGCCAAAAACGCCCAAAACAGGTTGTCTGGCACCCGCCTAGGCGAGAAACGCACGCCCAAAACGGGCCCTTTGGCCCTCACCTAGGCGAGGGGTTGCTCGCCCAAGCGCTATTTGGAACCATTATTTTTTGTTTCTCCCTCGCCCGGGCGAGGTGGTCCATTTACCAAGACCATTTTCCTCGCCCTTTTGGGTTACCGGATTGGAACTCTCCGCTGCCTTCGATCCCAATGCATTTTAGTTTCTCGAGTGGTGTTCCTTCATGGATAGCCACCACAATTGTTGATATTTTAAGCTATCATAATCATACAACTTAAGAAAGTATCCGTACAAAATCCAGGCACGCAAAATAATTGATTAAGTACGGGTTTTCTTAATACACGTATATAATTCTAAACTTTTGAGATAGTTTAGGAGATTCAGGTGTCATATTCGGAAACCACTATGTCACGATATATTCTCCCTCACCTTAGATTGTCGCGCTTGATTTCCTTTACGAGAGAGGGGGTTGGTTGTCCGACTTCGAAAGCTTCGAAACTAAACACACGAAAACAATTTAGTGATTCACAAATTAGATTTTTACACGATAACCCTAAGTTGAAAACATTGTTTTAACTCATTTATGAACTAAAACACTTTCATCCATCTGGTCCAAGATTCATATTTTTTAATCATCATTTAATATATAACTTTATATATTTATCTCCCTGCAAAATATACATTTATTACCCACAAAATATTCTTTAAATCAGTAATAGTATAATGCAAAATAATAAAATATATAATTAGATACTTATACTATTTTGTATCTTTTTTTATTAATTAAGATTAATGTATACCTATTAACAAATTATAAAAAAATATTTTATTTTGACTAAAACTCTATTTTTCATGCCAATTTTTTATATTTTCACTTCATTATTCATATTTAATTATCATTGATTGTTACATAAAAGTAATGTGAATGAACGGGGTATGATATACTGATTTGTGTATAAATCTTTATATTGTCGGTGCATAAATATTACATTATTTAGTTATTGCACAACAATAGAATTAGAAAAATAAAGTTTGACTAGATCTTGAGATTGTCAAATAATAATAGTGTATTCATTAATTGGCACCATTACTGGAAAGAGAGACTAAAAATTTGAATTAATTAATATTGATAAAATAATATATTTAGTTATTGCATAACCAAAGAATTAGAAAATAAAAGTTTAACTTGAGATTGTAAAATAATAATAGTGTATTAATTATTTGATATGTAAAGTGGAAAGAGAGAAGAAAATTTGAATTAACTAATAAATATAGTATGTTTAATATTGCATAACAACAGTATTAGAAAAAAAGTTTGTCAATATTTGAAATTGTAAATTAATATTATTTTTCTCACAGAAAACAGGATAGGGGATGAACTAAGTAAATAATAAATGAGTCAAAAATCAATCAAAAAAATTAAAACGGATTTCTAGAACTAGAAAATGATCGAACAATAATTAGACATAAAGGAATATATTTGAAACCTTATCTTTGAAAATTGACAAATTTATTCAATGTGAGATGTTACCATGTCATATAAAACCAGTATATATCACTAAGATTCGGAATGTAACAAATCACAGTATAGAAACCATAAAAAGGAAAAGCCAGATACAGAATTGAATATACATTTTAAAAAGATTTTTTACTATACCATTAAACTTATTCTTTCCATAAGTCTTCTATCATCTCATTTATTTATAACTAAAAAAAACTTCAACACTTGGTCTACAAATAAGACGTTTGTCTAATGGTAGAAAGTCGTGGTAAACCTCATGATAACCAAAAGATCAATGATTCAACTCTTGTTGGTAATACTTGTTGGGAGAGATAATCACACATATGGAAAGTTGGATTGCAAAGACAAACACTTATTGGGAAGATATATCACACATAATAATTAATTCTTTATTCATAACATGCGAAAATACTCTTTCTTATACCAAAAAAATTAAATAACCAAATTTAACAATCTTTATTTTCTCCCACACCACTTTTAATTGAAACATTTTCTCATAAAAGCATGTTGAACAATTATTGTAATTATAGCATAAATTTTATGTAATGATAATGGAATAATATCCTATACTATAATTATATTATCTACTATTTTTATCAACTTCATATGTAAAAGAGTCAACAATCGATCTTCAACAATTGATATATGAACAATGAACGATATGTCAATATAATGTAGACAAATTTTACATTATTTATACATACATTATTTTCTCCTATAATCATTTATGTTTTTTCATACATGAAAATGAATATTCTAATCATCAAAATCGGTCAAAAAAATAATTTAAATTTATAAGTTTCCTTTTTTGGTAGAAGATTAAATTTGTGGGAGAAGATGTACTTCTTAATTCAAACCATTTGTCTATATTTTTTGGTAATATATCAAAAGGAAAAAAGAGTATATAAATATACATAGTATAAACTAACAGGTTGAAGAGGTACCAGGTTACAGATGGTGGTCCAATTCTAACATAATTTTCTGTTACATAGTATTGGAAAACTAATAGCCATTTTTATCTCTCTCTAATACACACTGTTTCTGTGTTAGTCGGTTGGTTTATTTGCTTGATAGTGTGAATAACAAGAAAGAAAGGAAAAAAACACTTTTGGTGCGTAAAATCCATGAGTATGAGCATGGTTTTCTCTACGTTTTCTCTCTTTTCATTCTTCTTTCACATTGCACTCTTATCAAACCTGTGTTTTGGTGCTGGCCCAAGAGTACACACTGATCTTCATGTCTCATACCAAACTCTTTCACCTCTTGGTGTTCCCCAACGTGTTAGTTACTTCTACCAAATTTCTCTCTCTCTTTTACTTCATCTTGTTTTTTATGCATTGTTTTATATTATGATTATTGTTTTAAGTTGTGGATTGCATGGCCCCTAAAATATTGTGGCTGCCTATCACACAGTAAATCATAATGATGCACCTATAATATTGTTGTTGTGTTCCTAACTGCATCGCATTGTAAATATGTGACTGCTTTATAATTGTGTTTGATCCACATCCAACTATATCAATTACAAACAATTGCAATGTTCATAATTTATGTCACAGGCCCACAATAATTACAATTGTATTAATCACAACCGTAGTCACAAATTAAAACACCAATTTCTGTCCTGAATAAGTCATGTTAGGGCTATTATAGAGAAAAATAATCGAAGGAAGATGACACATATCCCAATTTTAAATTATTTTTTAATAAAACAAAATTTCAAAATTAGCAAAATCCATTTTTCTGGTATTAGAGAGGAAAGGAAAATCTAATTTCCGCCATAATTACTTATGTGGAGTTTAATTTAACTTTTTCCGCCATTTGTCTTGTAAATTGTTTTTCCCCATTGGAATTATTTGGAATCCAAAGTGATTTCTAAATATCAAGTGTGTGAAAAAGTAAAATCAAAATATTTTTTTGAAGTGTCTTTTTATGATATTTATTATTCTGTCACTTTATTGCATTACTAAAAAAGATAATTTGATGACATTTCTTAAATGTTAAGAAAATCTCTGTAATATATACAGTTGTCTGTGTAGAATACGTTACGTTTATAGTATATTTGAAATAGACTAAAAAGCTGTTTATTTGGTCAACTTTCTGCTTTATACTAAAACAGCAGCGGAGTTACTTTATTTTTTGTGTCTTGTAGTTGAATGTTATGAATGATGGATACTTATTATATTATATACGTATCTGATACATATCCAATACTTATATTCTCATATACTTTATAGTCTCCAAATTATTTTGAGATAAATAAATTATAAATCGTATACTTCCTTTCGATCTTAGCATGTTTTCGTTCAAACTATTAAGTATTTAAGAGCCCATAATATACAATTAGTCAAGAGCTAAACATATTATTCAATCAATTACAAGGGTAGAGAGAAAGAAAATCAAGCACATCTATTACATACAGAAGAAAAACACGGATCAATATTATTCTATTTGTGGTCAACAAATAATGATTTGTTATGATAATATATTTTTATTGTTTATTATATAGTAGAATTTTACACATTATTTTGTATGGTTATCTGAAATGAATTGTATCCTGCATTTTATTTGTCAACAATATGAGTATAAGTGTACAGACTACAGATACGTATGTGTCCACTATACAACTCCCTTGACCTCTTTCTACAAAGTATTAGATCCATTTGAAGAAAAGGGAGGCTTTAGAGTATACTTATAATATATTTTATGACTCATAAAAGCCTTTGCCTTTATTAAAAGAGTAAATATCAATTTTAATTCTACATATTTTTTTTTGACTTTATTAGTTTAGTCTTCAAAAAAAAAAAAAAAGCTAAAATGGTCCCAAAAATTTCAAATGTAAATCAAATTAATTATTTTTAGTATGTTTTACAAGACTTGATAGAGACTAATTTGACCTAAAAAAGATTAATTTGACATACATTTGAAATTTTTGGCTCCATTTTTTGTCTTTTCTTTTTTTGAAGGATAGTAAGATCGAAAAATATGAGAGAGTAAAATGAGTATTTAATCTTATTAATATCCAAGAACCAACTCAAAACACATCCTTGAAATAAGTTTATGAGATGGTTTTTAGTGGGAAAAAAAAACTTCTGATTTCATTAATTTACTCTATTAGTGTATTTCATGACAAAGGGGCTTCTTTTCGACCTTTCCAGATCCTAAAGAGTCTTTCCTTTTCATTAACATCCAAAAAAAACCGACTCAAACAAACCTTGGGAGTTTTGCCCCTTTGAGAGTCTAAGCTTAGGACACAAGGGTATCATTAAAAAAAATCAATTTTTTTCTTCATACCATATACTCTGCTACTTGAAAGATGCTACGAAGAAAATGTTGATTTTGATCAGAGTTTGGCTGATTTCATTGTTTAATACAATCTGATTTCAGGTCATTGCTATTAATGGGAACTTTCCTGGACAACCCATCAATGTTACAACTAATGACAATTTATATGTGAATGTGTTCAATGAACTGGATGAAGATCTTCTCATTACATGGTTAGTTTTTACTTTCTACTGTTACATTACATTTAGTTGAGTTTATTCGAGTGTGATATCCCACATTGGATGTGAGGGGAAGAGTAAAAGAGCTTATAATCGGAAAATGTCCATTGGATTTAGTTCAAGACGTGGTGTCTCACTTAAGGCTCTCTGGCCGCAGTCGGGTCCAACAAATTCTTTAATGTTATCTATTTGCAAATTTAACAATTTTGTTTTGTCAAATGATTGTGGCAGGCCTGGAGTTCAAATGAAACGTAATGCATGGAGTGATGGAGTTCTTGGTACAAATTGTCCAATTCCTCCAAAGTGGAATTGGACATACAAATTCCAAGTCAAGGACCAAATTGGAAGTTTCTATTACTTCCCTTCTCTAAATTTCCAAAAAGCCTCTGGTGGATTTGGTCCATTTGTTATCAATAATAGGGACATTATACCAATTCCTTTTGCTCAACCAGAAAATGATATTTTCATTATGATTGGTGATTGGTATACTCAGAACCACACGGTTAGTAATCGGCTTATTTCAGTCTTTTATTTCTAAATATTTGAGATGATGGTGGGTTTTGATCGATTTTTCGATTAATTTTGCGCATGTATGTAAATTAGGCTCTGAGAGCAACACTTGATAGTGGAAAAGCCCTTGGAATACCAGATGGAGTTCTTATCAATGGGAAGGGACCTTACCAGTACAATGCTACTCTTGTACCTGGTGGCATTCAGCATACACAAATCGACGTTGAACCAGGTGTCATATTCTCATCGGCTCGTCCTTTATAGTCCATCGAATTTTCTATTGTGCACTTATCGCTTTCAATGGATCATTACTTAATTGATGGTGCATGTGTGGTTATTTCCTCATTTTCTGTTCCTATAATTGTTTGTACTTGTTTCATAAGCTGAGTGCTTTAACTATTTGTTAATTTGCAGCTATATTTCCAGATATCTGTTGATTGATTCCTGTTAGAATGTCATTAGTTTTTTTGGTTTGTTTATCTCTTAACTGTTATGTTTGTAGTCCAAAACTATGTTTCTGAGATTTTCTGGAAGTTAACCACATTGCTGAAGTAATTAATGGCTTTGAAGTTTGTTCTAATTAGTGTGTAAGTTGGATCAATTTGAATATTGTTTAGTAATACAATTATATTTGGCAGGCAAGACATATCGAGTCCGTGTCCACCATGTGGGGATTTCAACTACTTTGAACTTCAGAATTCAAAATCATAACCTGCTGTTGGTAGAAACCGAGGGTCGTTATACAATTCAAACAAATTATTCCAACTTCGATATACATGCTGGCCAGTCTTATAGTTTTCTAGTTTCCACTGACCAGAATGCAAGTGCAGACTACTATATTGTTGCAAGTGCCAGGTTTGTGAATGAATCTTTGTGGCAGAAAGTTACCGGTGTTGCCGTTTTACACTACAAAAATTCCATGGGCCCAGCAACTGGTCCTCTACCTCCCCCACCGGATGATACTTACTACAAGGATTTCTCAATCAACCAAGCAAGAAGTGTCAGGTTTGTTACACAGATATGTTATCATAGTGAGTTTATCACACAGATTTCCTTTTAATGTGCATTATGCCTTGAAGTATTCTTCTATTTGTTTATCGACTATAGAAAAAATCATTTCATTTTCTTACTGTTATAACGCCAATATACCAACATTATATATCGGATTTGCACTGTTCTGCTTTACTGTTATAATGCTGATATACCAGTATAACATAAAAAACTGTTGGTTTTATATTGACAATATGCATGCATTAAGGTTCCTTTTATTTTAGTAATAGCTGCCTTTTTATATATATACCTATATTTTAAATTAGTGGTATATTGGATTTTGGCATTCCGTAATGGTTTGCGATCTGATATCGATAACACTCAGTTATACAGATCATTCTAAATTATCTACTTTGTAATGGAAATGTGCTCAAACTTGTTTGAGTCATATATTAGCAACTAGTATACATACTTTGCTATACCATGTGTTAAAACTCACCTTGCCAAATTAAGACTAAAATTTAATAGTTGAAGAATTTGCCTGACATATCTAAAATAATGTTATAATGGATTTAAGTAGCATAGTGTAATTTACTCTATAGGTGTAAGGGTGTAACAAAGAGTCAGTAATTTACTTTGGAGTTTAAGATGTTGGAAGATAAAGAGTAAAACTTTGATTTGAGGGATTTTGGCAAAAGAAATATGCACACAATTTTTGGTTTATGTATTTTGTTTATTATTGTTTTTATGATTTTGTACACACTATGTATTAAATTCTCTATGTCATTGACTAGGCAAAATACATCTGCCTCTGGACCTCGTCCTAATCCTCAAGGATCATATAAGTATGGCAGCGTCAACATAACCGATACTTACGTGCTAAATATTGTGCCACCAGTGACAATCAACGGCAGTACCCGAGCTACTATCAATGGCGTCTCATTTCGTAAACCTGTCGTACCATTTCGGCTTGCTGACAAGCATAACATAAATGGAACTTATAAGCTTGATTTTCCCATTAAGCCAGTGAATACAACACCAGTGTTAGATATATCTCTTATTAATGCTACTTTTAGAGCATTTGTTGAGATTGTATTGCAAAACAATGACACCACTATTCAGAACTTTCATTTGGATGGCCAATCCTTTTATGTAGTAGGGTAAGGATATTTTTTCTTTCCTTATGTGTCTTAAGAGCACCATTGTTCTTTTATATCACAGTTCAAAGTTTTATTTGTTGATTTCAGGATGAACTATGGCATTTGGTCAGAGAAATCTAGAGGTTCTTACAATAAGTGGGATGCAATTTCTCGCTGCACGACTCAGGTGCCTGTTATTTAGTAAACTGCCATTCTAAATTTTCATGGTAAAAACATTCTCTTTCTTTTTTGATGCAAAAAGTGCAACCCAATATACGAGGCCTCCATTTAGTCAGCAGTCTTACCTTTACATGCGGAGAGACAATTTCTACTATTTGAACTCTTGACCTCATGATCACTTATCAATAACCTTACTGCGGTCACCATTGCTTTGAACATGTTTACGTTGGTTTTTAATGTCCTTCTTACCTCAATGAACAGGTTTATCCAGGAGGATGGACAGCAATCCTGGTAGCTATTGACAATGTTGGATACTGGAACTTGAGATCAGAAAACCTTGACCGATGGTACCTTGGCCAAGAAACATATATGAAGGTTATCAATCCGGAAGAAAATGGTCGAACCGAATTGGGTCCACCGGCTAATGTTCTGTATTGTGGTCCTCTCCATTACTTGCAGAAGTAACATTTTGAAACCCATTGAATTTCTTATGCTTGCAATTACATTTTTTCAGTCCTTTTCACTTCTCTGTAATTAAATTTGTTTTCTTTATTACTTGCAGGGATCAACCACACTCATCTGCATCTTCTACATTTGCAGCTTCCTTTAACTTCACATTGCTCCTTGCACTTTTTACTGTGTATGTAAGGTTTATATAACAGTTTCTGATGTGATGCTTGGTTGGCATTTATGCAGTTCTTAATAGTGTGTAGTTATATGCATTTAAAAAAGCTTGATTACCAATTTCATTGCATTCAAAATGAATACCTGTTTTTGTTTCTAAATATGAAGATTATGTTTATGTATGAATTTATTGTGCTTGTGGTGTAGTCATTCTTATGAGATACTTCATGAAAGAGACAGCTTGAAAGTTATACCCGAGATGCATTTCATGTAGGGGTATTCGCCTTCCATTTATATTGGTTTTTAGTCAAAAAATTATCCGATCCAAACATATAATTACATCGGTCGGTTTGCTGTTTATATTCAAATGTCTGATCCAAATATTATATGCGGTTTCGGCTCGATTTGGATTGATTTTTTATAAAATTTTAAAATTGCACATATATTCAAAACTTGGAAAAATGCTCTTATCAAGACTTTTGAATGCAAAGTTCAACCCCGGCTACCTTTTGCCATTATTAAATTATATTTGAAGAGTTTGTGTAGAACATTAAACCACCAAAAAAACAAATTTGAGCTAAAAACTGTAATAGTTGAAAGGCTATAATTTGGTAAATGAACGTTTAATCTTTATTTTACCAAATTACTTCCTAAATTATTTTTTATGTTTCTTAATTTAGTATTTTAAAAACATCTTTAGATTAGGAAATCAAATAAAAATAGAAGTCAAAAACTTAATTTCTTATTCTTAAATGATAACTAATTACTTAAATAATTATCATCTATAGTTTTTATAAATAAATTGAAAATAGAATATAACAGGTAATAACGAGTAAACATAGAAATATGACTCTACTTACTTATTTATTTATATATATATATATATATATATATATATAGTCTAGTTAATCATAAACTTTTAATGCCTGAATTAAAAAAATTGAGCTTTACTCATTTTAATAATATGCTTAATTTTAAATATTAACTTGAATAATGCATTGAATAAATTGACTCAGTTATATCTTAATTAAAATATATGTAGCATGTGTGTATTTGTGTTTGAGTCTTTATCGAATTAAGCACAAAATCGCATGAAATATTATTTTCAAAAGGTTACTTAACAATATAACTCAACTTCCTTTCTAAAATTTAATTTTACCGAACATAGTATATATTCATAAACATAATCCTAAAAGCTCTTTTTATTGAATGGTAAAATCTCTAGTGAAAATAATTTATTGCACATATTTCTTTTGTAGATACATGTATAGCTTCTATTATTCTTTTTTGGATCAGAAACTTAGAATAAGTTAATGTGCAATAAGTATGCAATTTGTTCTTTTCAACCTTTTATCCTCAAATTTTAGAGTGGATATTGGCATTATTCTTTTTTTTATCGGCAAAAGCAAAAATTTAACAGAAAAAAGAGAGTTACAAAAGCATCTATGGGTTTAGAAACTCGATCCCAATAAAAAAAAAAGTTCAAGTTCATCTTTCCATTGAACCAGAGTTAAGAATACACCCTAGCATACACAAGAATTTTCTTAGAATATGGTTCAACAAAATTAAAGATAAAATCATTCTTAAGTCAAATAGTAAAGAATTATAAGAGATATAATCCAAGTATGTGTCACCACCAGATTAATCACCAAAGGGATTAGTAATCCTGAAATTGAATAAAGATATATTGTCCTCATTAGTGTTAATGACAATGAAAATATGTTATTTAATTGAGAAAAATATCATACAAATATAAAATAGTAATTTATATTATTTAGTATAATTTTATTAAAAAATTATATAGAGTACTATTGGGACATACTATCCTGTTCCCTCAATAACTATCTTCATAAAAGCATTCATTCTCCTTTACCTTTCATCAAACTAGAAAACAACTTCACCAACTCCAAATCACAATAATTGTCTCTCTCTTTTGCAAACCATATATCCCTTTTCCCTTCACCCAGGTACATTAGTGAACTCTCATATCTTCTTTATTTATGTATATTCAAAAGTTCTTATTATTATGCTATAATATGCTACTTTAAATTCTATTAGTTTTTAGTATTTTGTTTCTGATCTGATTTTCAATTCTATTAGTTTTTAGTGATACTCTTAGATTCCATCTTTACTGCATGCCTTGATGTTTAATTGGGCAGGGTTCTTTAATTTCTTTGCTTCTTATATGCTTTCTGTAATTACCATTTTCTGTCCCAACATTTGTACAATTATTTTGTACATCAAGATTATAATTTTATAGTTTAACTTTAATTAGCATATTTATTTATATTCTTTCTTTCTTATGTACGGTGATGAGAGAAAAATAAATAAACATATACATGTTAAATAAAATATAAAATAATAATTGTTATAAAAATATAATATTTATTTAGATATTGTTATTATACAAATAAATGAACTCCAGTCTACATTACTTGTACAGCCAAAGTTAGTTTGCATGGTCTCTCACAGTGTATATGTTGTACCTAGTTTTATTATATATATTTTGAGTTAGAACGTTTTTAATGTACATTTCATATTAATTTAGATGATTGAATATATAAGTTGAATATATATACTTAATGAATGAATCAACATTAAAATTTGATTTAATTCAAGATGCCTATTAGAGAATCTTTGCTTTTTTATGATTTAATGTTCCTTGAATTAAGGATCAAGAACCAATGACTTCTGGTTGGGCCTCTCTCAGCACTGAAATATGAAAGAAAAAGGAGTCAAAAATTTCTCGTGAGGTGTGACACGTGTGAGCATGACTTGATAATTTATCTCCTTAAATTTACTTAGTGTTTGACATATGTCTTTTATAATATATTTTAAAATAAAAAGTTATTGAAATAAAAAAAATAAGATATATATCAAACAATATTGTGAAACTCGAGTCGAATGTCAAACCGGGAGATGTCTCGTATTAGGTTTAACTGGTTTAAACGGTGAAATTGTCCGGTCTGATCGCTGACCGAACTTGAAAACGACTCTGGTTTGCAGTCTTAAACTGGATTAACATGAGAAATAAATCAGATGATTCATTTAAAAAAATAAGAAAAATTATATATTTATTCTCTCCTAAATCACGTTTCTTTTAAAAATCAGTAACTTTCTTACCAAAATTTACTTATAGGAATTATATAAACACAATTTCTAAACTTTTAATTGGAATTTTTTAAGAGTTTTATATTTATGTGCTATTAGTATGAAGTTTTTTACATAATCATTTACCATTCATTCATATTTTTATCTAAGGATCCATGATCATTATCATATGAACAATGTGATAATACACTAAGAACATAAAAAAAACTCTTACATTTTCATACTACATAAAAAAACCATTTTTTTTCATATTTTAAAGCATGCATATCTCTTATATTTAATTTTCCAGATCCTATATATACCTGCTAACACCTGCTATATATATATATATATATATTTATATGCAGATCAGATAGATTACATGATATAAGGATTATATAGTAACAATCCTTCACAGAAACAATGACAAGTGGAGAAAAGATGAATGTATTAATGGTGTCAACAGCATTACAAGGTCACATCAACCCTATTCTGAAATTAGCCAAACGCTTTATCCAAAAGGGTCTTCATGTCACTCTTATCACCACAGAAATTGTTAGGGACCGCATGCTCAACTACACCAATAACTATGGTACCATAAATCAACAAGAAATCCAATTTGAATTCTTTTCTGATGGACTTACCCTTGATTTTGATCGTAACAAAGACAAGGATAAATTCGTTAGTACCCTTAGAACAATAGGTTCCAAAAACATGTCCAAACTTATAGAAAATCTTATTAGAATCAATGGTCACAAGTTTTATTCTTGTATGATTGTTGATCCACTTCTACCTTGGGCTATAGATATAGCTATTGATCATAACATACCTAGTGCATTGCTTTGGATTCAACCTTGTGCACTTTATTTAATAAGTTATCATTACCATAACAATATTGATTTGTTCAATGATTTAGAGGACCCAAATGAGATAGTGCAATTACCTGGGTTGCCATTGCTAGAGGTTAAAGATCTTCCAAGTTATACACTTTCTTATGGTGCTCCTAGAACTAAGCAAGTTATGATGGAATTATATCATGCTGCAAAAAATACAAAATGGGTTTTTGCTACATCTAATTATGATTTGGAAAAAGAGATTATTGATTACATGGCTTCTGGTATCCCTATTTACCCTATTGGACCATTGGTTTCACAATTTATGTTAGGAGAAAATGAAACTATTGGTATTAATATGAATATGTGGGAAGCTGAAGATTCTTGCATAGGGTGGCTTGATAATAAGTCTTGTTCTTCAGTTATATATATCTCATTTGGTAGTGTAATTGTGTTATCACAAGAACAAGTGAACAATATAGCTATGGCTTTGAAGAATAGTGAAAAATCATTTCTTTGGGTGATTAAACCAGCTGAGATAGGTTCTGAGGATGAAGTTCCTGAATTGCCACAAGGGTTTTTAGAAGAAACAAAAGAGAAGGGTTTGGTTGTGAAATGGTGTAACCAAGAGAAGGTTCTAATGCACCATGCAGTGGCTTGTTTCATGACACATTGTGGTTGGAACTCTTTGTTAGAGACAATTGTTGCAGGTGTGCCAGTTATTGGTTATCCAAAGTGGGGTGATCAACCAACAAATGCAAAGGTTATATTGAAAAAGTTTCAAAATGGGGTGGTCATGAATTTTGGTGAAGATGGTGTTGCTAGTGTAGAAGAGATTATGAGGAGCATTAAGGAAGTCATGGAAGGGTCAAGTGCTGAAGAAATGAAAAAGAGAGCATTGGAAATGAAAGAGGAGGCAAGAAAAGCTTTGGAGGAAGGAGGTTCTTCAAATAAGAATATAGATCAATTCATTAATGACTTGAAGAATTTAGAACATTGAGATAGGAATTAAGTTCTTGAGTTGGTGTTGTTACATGTTACATAGATATTGGACTTCATAATGGTGTTGTTTAATGCCCCCAAAAAATATACCATTAGGAAATTAATCTTAAGTCTGTCAAGAGTTTGTGTGATTAATGATAACAATAAGATTAACATAGATATGTTTCTGCTTCCTTTTCTATGTAATATATATGTTTTTTTTCCGCCACAAGTCAACTTTCAATATTATATTTTTCTACATTGGAAAAATATTTCAAGAGTATGAGATTTATTATTCATTTATTTTTCAAAAAGAAATTTAATACTCTCTTATTATGTATTGATGAAGTATACTACTACCTAGATATGGATAAATGGAAGATATTGAATGTGTCAGCCATCCAACCATGTGATTTTTCAGCTTCCATATAGTTGGTTGGTTCCAATACTGCAACATTAGTCTTGCATAAATATTATGGAGAAGTCTAGTGCCTCAAAATATGGTTCATTATCACTTTCAGATTCAGGCTCTCCACCCACTCCATCTTCTTGGATATATTTCTTCTACATCAACATTTGTTGTTGTAGCCAAAAAAATCTCCTACATTAAATTTTGATCAAGCATATCCATCTTGACTTTTGGAATGTAGGAGTAGCCTATAAATCAAGAATCTAAAATGATCCATAACTGGATTGACCTCAAACCATGCATGAAATGAAGTTTTATTCTTGACTACTTTTGTCACAAGCCTGTTAGGTAAGTAGATATCAGTATTTTTTTATAAGCGAAATGTATTAGAAACAATATAAAGGATGCTAACCCAATACAAGGAAGATCAATAGCTGATCTTGTTGGAGTACAAGAGTAGTATCATTATACCAATTCACAAATATCAAAGGAGTAGGGCTAATTTTAGCAATAAATCAGCTCCAAATTCTAGTTTGAATCAAATCTATAATATTAATATAACTCATCTCCTTATTAGAAAAGATTAAGTCATTTTTCATAGTCAAAATAGACCATGTCATTGCAAATCAAGCAATTCTCCAAAACTTTGGCCCCTTAGAATTTCCTCCAATAACGTCATGCAAATTCAACAACTCAATAATTGAAATGAGATTTGGCTCCATAACCTGAATCCAAGCATATACCCATTTCCAAATAGTAGAAGCAAACTCACAATTAATAAACATATGGTCAATGAATTCATCATTGTTCTTACAAATTGCATAATTTATGTCCTCATTCAAAGATATTATATTCCTCTTAAATAACTTAGCCCTCACAAAAAGTCTTGCTCGAATGAGTTTCCACTCAAAACAATAGATTTTAGAAGGGACATAATTTAACCAAGACTTTGTTAGAGGAATACCTAATGGAATGTAGTATGATTGAATTGAATGAGATAAGCTGATTTAACCGAGTAGATTCCAGATGACCTTGCATTCTAATTCCATTTATCCATTATATTCCTCTTGCACGAGTGATTGTGTAAGAAAACAAGCATGTCTATAAGCCACTCATTTTCTCTCTCAAACAACTCCCTGTGGCAATTGATATCCCACACACATATATCATTAATCTAAGAACCACAGTCAGATGGCTAGGCCCTTCTATTCGAAGCTAGAGCTAAAAGTCTAGGGAATACATCCTTCAATCTTTGATTACCTACCCATGTATTCAACCAAAACAGAGTTTGAGAACAAAGAACCAAAGGCCCCGTGATTTGAACCAACTTTGCACAAATCTTTCCATCATCTAGAAGTTGTATTATGATACACATTCAGAAATTCCAAAATTGTCCCTTATTTAGATTCCACCACTTTAACCCAAAAAGCTTATTTATTCTGCATTCTTTGCCATCTCCACTTCCTTAATCGAGCATCATTAAAGCGAGATAATTCTCGAACACCCAATCCATGAAGTATTAACTACATCTGCAAAGAAAAAAACTTTATAACTTTCTCAAACAACAAGACCATGGTTCTGTTTTTTCTTTCACTCAGTTCTATGTTGAGGAAGTTAGTTAGGAAGGGAACTTCTATAAATAGAAAGAATGTTGTATTAGAAAGTTAGTTTTTGGGATGTTAGAAAGGGAGGGGGAAAACTGATTTTGGGAATCGGTAACCTTAGGAGTTCTATTCCAATTGGTGTAATCTTCCAATTGAATTCTTACAATTTCAATAAAAAACAATTCAAGATCGCATTGATCTTGAATCATTTCTCTTCTACCTATTCTCTATATTCTTTTGTCTTGATTACCAGTTCTATCACTAGTATTAGAGCAAACAAGTAAAACTCTTGCTCCAACTCTAGCTCTTTCTAAACAAGCTTTAGCTAAGCACATTTTCCCTGACAGTGTATTTATGCTCATCACCCACCTCTACTATATATTTAGATATGGCTTACACCATTAGCTTCCATCTATCCACCAAGTCTGAAGTTGTAAAATTTTGGGATGCCCCATAATCAATCAGCACCACCACCTCCTTGCCCTCTAAATAGCCAGTCACCTTCCAAGAATGGATAGAAGTCAATCCAGCCATAACCCAAAGTGACAATTGTTATGAGTTGAGATTGACTACCATTGACCCCTCACTGTCTAGCTCTTCCTCATCTTCTTCCTCTTCTAGTAGGATCCTTCTAAATTGCATATTCTTACACTTGTGATCCCTATTGTAGGGCTCAGCACACCTAAAGCACAATCCATTTTCTCTTTTTTCTCTCAACTCAGCCCCAAAGAGATGTTTAAAATTTCCTCTCCTAGGGTTGTTACTAGAACCTGCACCATTCATGGCCACAAATGTACTTCCAACTAATGGCAGCTCACTTTTCTTATCTAACCAAGACTTGGATTCCGTAGTTACCAATTTACTAGGAAAAGTGCTTCTATAAAAAATAATGGATCTAGTATAATTGGTGGGTTTTAATTTTCTCTACGAGATTACATTTTTCTCCTCTATCATAAGGGATTTTTGGATTACCTCATATAGGGTAGGATGCTCATACAACCTGACCTCTGCCCTAATTTATTCTTTGAGTCCATTCAGAAAAATGTCCTTCACAAAGTCTAGATCAATCTCTTTGAGTGTCCCACATACTTCTCAAACTCTTCTACATACACTTCCACTATTCCTTCTTGTTTCAAGGCCAAAAGTTGCTCAAATAGATTCTGCACCATAGAGGGTTAAAACCTCATGATCACTACTACCTTAAACCCCTCCCAAGATGGTTGAAGAATGTACCTACTCCACCAATGGTGCTAGCTGTGTGTCTTCCCTTCTAATGCCATCATAGTGGCCTGCATCTTCTCTTCATCAACCAATTCCTTCTACAAGAAGTATATTTCAAGCCTATGGGGTCCACCCAAATGCATCATCCGCTGAAAAGATGGGAATCTCTAATTTCCTCCACATATCCCTTCCACGATTCTCTATGTATTCATGATCACCCCCAATTCCACTTCATTCATCGTGAGCATTGTGAACCCTAGTTGTTGTTGTGAGCAGTGCCAATGCCTCTTCAAGCTTCTTAGTTATGGCTTCATTCAATTCCATGCGTATCCCTTTCACACCTCATTTCCTCACATTCTTGGACCCATTCTTCTACATTTCTTGTCATTCCCCTCGTAGAAACCATGCGCAGACCTCACTAGAATGTGTTATCTCAGGGCACCAGGATGGTGCTCTGATACTAGGCTTTGATAAATGAGATATTAAAGCCATTTTTAAGAAGATTTGTATTGGTCTTCTTTGATGACATTTTGGTGCTCAGTAGAGATATTCCAACTCATGTTGAGCAACTGCATCTGGTCTTGGAGGTCATGCAAGCAAATTCTCTTAAATCTAATAAGAAGAAGTGTGATTTTGTTCAATAGAGGTTAGAATATCTAAGCCATATGATTTCAGGAAGGGGGTAGAGGCGGATGTAGCCAAGATTGAAGTCATGTGCTCTTGGCCTAAGCCTAAGGACGTTAAGGGGTTGAGAGGATTTTTGGGCGTAATTGACTATTATAGATGATTTGTCAGGAACTATGCCAAGATAGCGAAGCCTCTAACTGAGTTATTGAAGAAAGATAGTTACAAATGGACTGAACAAGCCACTGAGGCTTTTGAGACCCTAAAGACAACTATGATGGATCTTCCATTATTGGCAGTTCCTGATTTCTCCAAGGATTTTGTGGGGGAGACAAATGCCTCTAGTAAAGGGTTGAGAGTTGTTCTTATGCAAGAAGGGAGGCCTATAGCTTTCTAGAGTAATGGGTTATCCTTAAGGGCTCAACATAAGTTAGTTTATGAGAAAGAGCTAATGGATTTACATCAAGTTGTGCAAAGGTGGAGGCAACTATTTACTTGGTAGACACTTCATTATCAGAACTAACCAGAAAAATCTCAAATTCGTCACTGATCAAAGGCTATTCACTTTATGAGAGGGAGCTGATGGCTTTAGTTCAAGTTGTGCAAAGGTGAAGGCAACTATTTACTTGGTAGACACTTCATTATCAGAACTGACAAGAAAAATCTCAAATTCATCACTAATCAAAGTCTATTCATTGAGGAGCAATTCAAATTGGTAGTAAAATTAATAGGCATGGACTTTGACATTAAGTACAAGCTAGGGATATAGAACACTACTGCTAATGCACTTTCTTAGAAGGGAATGTATGCAGTCATTTCTTTGGTTTCTGTGACTGAGATAAATGATTGCACTCATGAGGTGGGCCAAAATCCTAAGTGGGAACTTGTAATGCAAGATCTGATTGTTGCACCAGGATCTCCTGAGGGTTTTGAGTTCAAAGGGGGTTGTTGTTCAATAAAAGGTAGGGGGTTGGTCATCTCAAAAAACTCTAACAAAATCCCTCTCATCTTAAAGGAGTGTCATGACAGGTGGAGTTTCAATAGGGTGATTGGCTTTATCTAAAAATACAGCCTTATAAGCTAAAGTCTTTGGCTTCAAGATCTTTTGCTAAGTTGGCTGCTAAGTACTATGGGCCTATAAGGTGATTAGCAGAATTGGTGCAATGGCTTACAAACTAGAACTTCATATTCAAGCTAGAGTACATCATGTTTTCCTTGTTTCTCTTCTCAAGAAGGCTTTCAAACCCAATCAGCAACCTCAACCCCCTCCTCCATTACTGAATGAAGAGTATGAGTTAGAGGTGGAACCATAAGACATAGTAGAATGGAAGGAAAATCAGCAAGGCCAAGTTGAAGCGCTAGTGAAATGGGCTCATCTTGCACCCTACAACAAATCTTGGGAAGTGGCTGCTATGTTGTAAGAGAAATTTGTCTCTTTTCCCCTCAAGGACAAGGTGGATCTTTTAGGAAGGATTGATAGGAATAGGATTAGACCTCCTATTAAAATTGTATATGTGATAAGAAATAAAAGATGAGAATGATAGTTTTCTGTTTTTGTTTTCAGTTAGAAGTTAGTTAGGAAGTGAACTTCTATAAATAGAAAGAATGTTGTATTAGAAAGTTAGTTTTTGGGAAGTTAAAAAGGGAGGGATGAAACTGATTTTAGGAATCAGTAACCCTCAGAGTTCTATTCCAGTTGGTATAATCTTCCAATTGAATTCTTACAATTTCAATAACAATAATTTAAGATCACATTGATCTTGAATCATTTCTCTTCTACCTATTCTCTATATTCTCTTGTCTTGATTACCAGATCTATCAATAAGCCTTTAGTTTCAGAAAATAAACAAAGCATACAACTATAGTCATTTATAAATAAATATCTCCTTCCATTTAGAGATACACATCACAAACAACTTTGCTATCATCAATAACAGATTGAATTTGAATTAAGCCTTTATGTGACATATTTTTTAAAGAGAAATAATTAAAATGGCCAAATCTTATATACCATAAGGTGGATTCATCAACTAAGCTAATGAAAGCTAGTATATCAGTTTGCTTCCAACTAATTGGAAAGTTTCTATCAATCATTTTGACACCATGAATCTTAGCATGAGTTGGATCGAACATTATTCCTAAAATGTACAACATAATTCTTATAGATCAACTAGCCAATACGAACACTTTACTTATTTCCAACACGAAAAGCATATAAAAAATGAACTTTGTGCTTGAGGTTTTCTTTGCTGCAACCACACCTTTGCCTTTTATTCATGTGCATAAACTTTATATCTAATAGCTTGAAGTAAGTATTGGGTGTTTTAAAACTTCAATGGGAGATTTACTTGATGATGACAAGTTGGCACTATTGTTATATAGTTAAATTCATTCATATTAAATCATCAAGAATGAATATAGAGTAAAAAATATACCTTAAAATATTCATAAAGAATATGAAGAATGAACTTACATATCAAGAATGAACTTACATGCATGATCCAATAAATTTAACAATCTCACATTAGTCACATATCTTATAATTATATTATACTTTAAGCTTAAAAATACATCATTTTAAACCTTATAAATATTCTTATTTCATTCACTAGTTATACTAATATATGTAACTAAATTGACTTTCGTTATATCGATGATGACTAAACTAGTCAATCATCACTAATACTAATGAAAGCAACTGAGATACACATTTAATAACATGATTGTATACTTGTATTAATATGTGAGATCACAAAATACAAAATCTTTATAGAATTGATAATTATCTCGACCACCATTGCTAATCCCTCAAAATCCCCTTTTCAATCCTAACTCGCCAAAATTTGGAAAATTTCCTTTTCATATCAAAATTGTAACTCTAGAATAATTATTTTGGATATTATAATAAGCTTATTGGTTGTCTTAGAAGTGAAGCCAACATCTCTCTCCCTTTCCTTCTTTGACCTTCACATGCACCATTACTTCGAGTTAGAGATGACAAAATGGGTCGTCTGTCCATTTCGTCCGTGCCCACAAATGCCCGCAATATTTTAAGCGAGCATGGCCATGCCCGCATTGTCTTAGCGGACAAAATGATATGTACTTTCTGTTTTAAAAGGGTCAACGGGCATGTGGGTGACTCACAGGCATTGGTAAGAAATATAAAAAGAAAACGTTAATACAATAATAGGAAAAAAATTAAATAAAGTAGTTAAAGATAATTTTTTCTTAAAAAACTTGACATTTTATATGAAATTGAACAACATATACTACATTGCAATTTTTTAAGACATTATATCATTATTTATTTGAATTTTTCTTGTTTTTTTATTACAAGCGCGCGGGTCGCCCGCTTTGCCCTATAAAAATGTCTGGGGCATGGCAGGCAAACAGGGCGGGCAAATGGGTCGGGCGAAACAGCCAAAAAAACAAATTTTGAATGTTCTGCCTGCAAAAATTTACAGACTATACAGGTCGGGTCGGTAGCTTAGCCTATTTTGTCATCTATGTTTCGGGATGTTGTTTATGTTTTGCATGCGCCTTGGAAGATAGCATTGGAAGTTATGGTCATTAGACATTATTGTGTCCTAGAGTAACCATATATTTTCCTATAAAATTTTCTTGTAAATCTTTTTACATAATAAAAAATTGATATATATCACTTATAAATTAATTATTAATAAATAAAGTACTATTTTATAATATATATGGAGAATTTTATGAAGATTTATAGAGGGTTATATCATTTTTCAATTTTGTGCAATATATTTAATTTGCCAAGTTTTATAATTATATTCATACAAAAAGGTAATTGGGTGGTAGGTTGACCTCTACCTCTTGTTCACACTTTAGCGGAAAATCTGCCACCACGGCTAATTCTTTACCTTGTTAAAGAAGAAACTAGTCATTTCACGTTATATGCGTTAAATATATTTGGATCCATAAAATATGATATTATTTTGTTTCATTTTATTTGAATTTATTTTGGTTTATTTTTATCATGTTAATTATTATTTAAACCATTATTGTTTTATTATTTGTAACAATTTTTATCTATATAATAAATTACTTATATTTAAATTTGATCAATCATTATCATTCTAGAATTTCTACAATATGCATTGATGTGTATGTTAATGTATATATGTATAATATATGTATATATATCCTGAATTTTTTGAAAAAATGTTTTGCTAACCTAGGTAAAGAAATTTTTAGTTGAAATAGGTTAATGTTATGCACCAAAAAATTTGGACATGATAACCCTCATATTTTAATTGCAATATATATATATATATATATA
>NC_032012.1:16141961-16215555 GCF_001865875.1 Lupinus angustifolius
ATATGTATATTCTAATATGATTTAAATGAGTGTATTTGTCGTATTGGCTAAGCTAAGCCCACATGCATGCACATGTGCCGATGTTATTGTGTTAAAATTGGTGAAGCCAAAAGGCTAAATCTTCATGTTGTAGTTTCCCTTGTTGGTGTCCTTCTTATAATCACATGTCTCATCAGGAATTCTTCTCCTATATCGTGGTTGTGATTGCGTAAATCTTAATTGCATTAAAATGTGGAATGTCGTTGCTGAAATTCTCAAGCCCACAGTATTGTGTGACCATAAGATTGTAGAATATTGTTTAAAATACTAATTCTTATATTTGTGTAGTATGTTAGTTATTGCAAAGGGTTAATCAACATGAGGATACCAAAAGTGGGGAAGAAAATATTAGGGATGAATATGAGTAGGGTTAGCTAACGTTTGAATTTAAACTCAATTTTAGACTATTAAATATATTTGTTTTTATATAAAGTATTATCACTATTATTTATTATTATAAATATGTAATTTGACATATGAATAATATATATATACAAAATTTTTAATCATCTATATATATATGATAAATAGATTTTAGAAGAGATGATATACACGTTGTGAGAATAAATCGTGAGTATAATATCTATGCAATGTTATTATAAAGATTTTTATATATAGTCAATATGTCATATGTTTATATTACTTATATTTAATAGTATAATAGTTAATAATGATTAAATATGAATAATGAATGATACAAACAATATAAAACTCTTATAATATCAATACATATTTTTTTTTTACTTTTTGTTATAAATCATTGTAAAAGAGCATCCTAAATAACTAACAAAAAGAATTAAAGAAATAAGATTAAAATATAAAATTAGATAGGTTGTTACAATCAAATATGTTATCTTCTTTGGGCAAAAGCATTACTTTTATACACAATTAAACAAACAGTACAAACAAAAGTCATGAGGTGAACATGAAATAAGTAAAATTTGTTCCTTACTCAATCCTAATTTTTGATTAGTTTTATTTTTGAACCCCCAAACCTGATAAAACCTAAATTTAAGTGAATCCAATTATGGTCGAAGCAAATCAAGTAAGAAGTAACCATTAAAGTGGATATCCGAAGAACAAAACGATGTGATCTAAAAAGTGATTCACTCTTGACAATTGCCTTATCAACATGTCATTGTTGAATATCAATATTTGAAGTTTGAGCCTATAAATATCATATATTTTCCTATTATTATTATTATTATTATTTCCGGTACAAATCTACTAGTTTGAACCTAATTAGCTTTGACGTTACTCCAAATGCAGTTTACGTTAGCGGCTGGATATTTAAATTTCAGTGGAGCATAGTCAACACTTAACAGAGGATTATTCTACAAAATGTAATGGACTATTTTTCAAGCTAACTTACCTAAGACTCAAAATTTACTAGATTAGCTTAAATTCCAATAGCATCTTGAATGAATTGCATAGAGTTAGTCACACACAAGGTTTGGTCCAATTATGGTATACGTGCTTTTTTTGTTTGGTGGGGTATAAGTGTTTTTTCAATGGGTTTTAAAAAGTTATACAAAAACTTATACAATGGTTGAATAATTGTTTTTTTATAGTGAGTTTATTATTTATACATTGTTAGTGCAAAGTTTTTTATATGGTTTATATTGTTCATTATTTATAAATTACTTTTATATTTAAGAGTCAATAATGTTAAGGTTAGAGCACAATGCGGAAGCACAGGATTGAATCAATTGAGAACAAAAGAGAAGCAAGTAAAAGATAAAGAAAATAACACACAAGATTTAACGTGGAAAAACCCCTCAGTGTGAGAGGAAAAAAACCACGGGCGATCAAGAGCAAAATTCCACTATGTAAAAAAGAAGAGTACAAGAAATCCTCTTATAATGATGAGGACAAATGACAATATTTTTTCTCACAAATACTCTCTCAAATGGAACAAGAATTCTCACCAAGAATGCACTCACAATATATGTGTAAATGAAAGAGATGTTGTGTGTTGTGAAGATGATTTTGAAGCTCTCTATATGTGTCCTTTTATAGGCAAGCAAAGTCTTGGTATCTTGGATTCCAAGCATTGGATGCTTGGAAACAAAGCCATAAAAGTGACATAAAATGCCCTTAAAGAGAGCCATAAAATTGTCATAAAATTCTTTTAAGGCATAGTAATGAGAGGCATCTAACAATCTCCACCTTGGCTCGAATTTGATAAGTTGCTCATCGCCAAATAATGCCCCGAAGGGCACTCAAGTGCTGTAGAGACCAACCAAGTCCAAGCAAAGTTGGAACTTGGTATTCGGAAGTGGCTTGGTAAGTATATCTGCTGGATTCTCTGATGTGTGAATCTTTTCCACCATAATTTCACCAATAGCAACAATATCTCGGATAAAGTGACGTTTTATATCAATGTGTTTGGTCTTGTCATGATAACGATTATTCCTGGTCAAATGAATAGCACTTTGACTATCACAAAACACTGTAAGAACACCCTGTATTAGACCAAGTTCATTTACCAAACCTCGGAGCCAAATAGCCTCCTTCACACCCTCCGTTGCTGAAATATATTCTGCTTCAGTCGTAGACAATGCAGCAATGGACTGAAGAGTAGCTTTCCAGCTAATAGCACTATTACAGAGAGTAAAGATGTAACCAGAAAGAGACCTCCTTCTGTCAATATCACCACCATAATCCGAATCAACATAACCTACAACGTCATCAGTTGTAGCCTTGTTTCTGTCAAATACCAAGCCAATACCAGAAGTACCTTTTAGATACCGAAAAATCCATTTTACAGCACTCCAATGATCCTTTCCAGGATTATGCATATATCGACTTACCATGCTAACAGCATATGCTAAATCAGGTCTAGTGCACACCATAGCATACATAAGACTACCAACTGCACTAGCATAAGGAATATGTGACATACGCTCCATCTCTTCCTCTGTATGTGGGCAAAGATCTAAAGATAACTTGAAATGTGCAGCAAGTGGAGTAGAAACAGGTTTACAATTATTCATATTAAACCTTTCAAGCACTCTTTCAATATATTTCTCTTGGGATAAAAACAATTTACCAGCTTGACGATCCCTGTGAATCTCCATACCAAGAATTTTCTTGGCTGCACCTAATTCTTTCATCTCAAACTCATTATTGAGTTGAATTTTCAATTTCCGGATCAAAGACTTGTCACGTGAAGCAATTAGCATATCATCAACATACAGTAACAAGTATATGAATGATTCATTTGGAAATTTCTGGAAATAAATACAGTCATCAAATTGACTCCTGCAATAACCTTGCCCAATCATAAAAGAATCAAACCTCATGTACCATTGTCTGGGAGCTTGCTTAAGGCCATATAATGATTTCTTCAATCGACAGACAAGATGCTCCTTATCAGGAACAATAAATCCTTCAGGTTGTTCCATGTAAATTTCTTCTTCCAGCTCTCCATGTAGAAAAGCTGTCTTTACATCAAGTTGCTCCAACTCCAAATCAAATAAAGCAACAAAAGCAAGCAAAACACGTATAGAAGTATGACGAACAACAGGTGAGAATATCTCATTAAAGTCAATACCTTCCTTTTGATTAAAACCTTTAACAACTAGTCGTGCTTTGCATCTTGGATCTTCAACCCCGGGAATACCGTCTTTCTTCTTATAGATCCATTTACATCGTAATGGTCGTTTGCCTTCGGGAAGCTCTGTCAAAGCCCAAGTACCATTCTTATGAAGACTTTCAATCTCTTCATTCATAGCCACTAGCCACTGTGACGAATCAACACAAGAAACAGCTTCTGTATAGCTGGCAGGTTCAACATCATCATTTACCTCTTGTGCAACTGACAATGCATAAGCAATTAAATTATCACCATCAGTGTATCTAGCTGGCCTTTTAATTAGTCTTCTGGTTCTGTCTCGAGCAATACAATAATCATCTTCTTGCTGATGAATAGGAGAAGTTGTACTGTCATCACAATCAACATAATGATCATCAATGCTAGATTGATTTGTAGAGGAAGATGGAACATCAACATTAGGAACTGTAGGTTTCACTATCAACTCCACCTTCTCGCTAGTACCCTGTAGATTACCTGTACTAGTAGAAGAAGACACAATAGATTGTTTTCCAGAAGATAAAAATGCATCCTCATTAAAAGTCACATCTCTGCTAAGAATTAATTTCCGTGACTTTGCATCAGAATACCATAAGCGATATCCTTTAGACTCAGATGCATAACCAAGAAATATGCACTCAACAGCTCTTGGAGCTAATTTACCATCATTAACATGTGCATAAGCAGGACATCCAAAGATTCTTAAGTTAGAATAATCAACAGGATTACCTGACCAAATTTCTTCTGGGATTTTGAAATCAAGTGCTGAATGTGGAGAACGATTAACCAGGTAACAAGCAGTAGATGCTGCTTCAGCCCAAAATTCACGCCGATGCCATAACCCAGCATTTGAGAGCATACAACGAACTCTCTCAAGTAGAGTCCTGTTCATCCGTTCTGCAACACCATTTTGTTGAGGATTTCTTGGAATAGTTTTGTGTCTAGCAATACCATTTTTTGTGCAGAACTCATTAAAATCACCATTGCAGAACTCTAATCCATTGTCTGTTCTAAGCTTCTTCACTTTCTTCCCTGTCTGGGTTTCAACAAGAGTTTTCCACTTCTTGAAAGTGGAGAAAGTCTCATTTTTATGCTGCAGAAAATAAACCCAAACTTTGCGAGAAAAATCATCAATGATGGTCATCATATAGCGACATCCTCCATGAGAAGGAAATTTAGAAGGCCCCCAAAGGTCAGAATGAATATAATCAAGAATACCTTTGGTACGGTGAGTTGCAGTGGAGAAACTAACCTTTTTCTGTTTCCCAAAAACACAATGTTTACAAAAATCCAATTTACCAATGCCATGTTTACCAAGATGACCTTGTTTGCTTAGAAGGTGCATACCTTTTTCACTCATATGGCCCAGGCGCATGTGCCATAATTTGGTAATGTCATTATCATGCATTGAAGAAGATACAGCTGTTGAACCTGTCACAACAGAACCTTGCAAGACATATAAACTACCAATCCGGTTAGCTTTCAATAATACCATAGCACCTTTCAATACCTTTAGAACTCCACCTTCAGCTGAATACCTACACCCGAGAGACTCTAGGGTGCCAAGAGAAATTAAGTTCCGCTTCAAATCTGGAATATAGCGGACATTAGCCAAGGTTCTGACAACACCGTCATGAGCCTTGATCTGAATAGTACCTATTCCTGCAACTTTGCATTGGGTATCATTGCCCATCAAAACAACACCACTGTCAACATGTTCAAAAGTGGTGAATAAGTCCTTATAAGGACACATATGAAAAGTACATCCAGAATCAAGAATCCATTCTGTTTTACTCCTATTATTATAAGAGACAACAGATAAAAGAATATCACCGTCAGAATTGGCTTCAATATTAGCAGCTTCAGAGGATTGTTGAAATTTTCCCTTATCTTGTTTTTCTTGTTTTTTCTTTAAGATAAAACAATCAGGAATGTCATGCCCCGGTTTCTTGCAATAGCGACAAGTTTTGTTGGATTTGCGACCTCTGGATTTGGATCTGAACTTTTTATAATTGGTACTCCCTTTCTCTTGAGTTCTACCTCGAACACTTAAGCCCTCACCCTTGTCCACAGAATTAACTTCAAGATCAAATTTTTCTTTGGACAATAAATTAGATTTAACATCTTCAAAGGATAAGGTATCATTATTTCCATACAACATGATTTCTTTGAAGTGCTTATAGGTAGAAGGTAAAGAGACAACCAACAAAACAGCTTTGTCTTCATCTTCAATATTAATATCAATATTTTGCATATCCATAATAATAGAATTAAACTCATCAAGATGAGTTTGAATAGGAGTACCTTCAACCATACGAATGGTGTATAACCGTTCTTTGAGACGAAGCTTGTTTGCGAGGCTCTTGGTCATGTATAAAGTTTCTAACTTCAGCCACAAAGCCGCAGCGGTTTCTTCATTGGCAACCTCACGAAGAACCTCCTTCGACAAACAAAGTTGAATTGTTGAAAGCGCCTTTTCATCCAACTCGTCCCATTGATCATCGGTCATGGAAACTGGTTTCTTTGACTTCCCATCTAAAGCTTTCTTTAATCCGCTCTGGATAAGAACGGCCCTCATTTGGACTCGCCAAATAGAAAAGCTAATTTTGCCATCAAACTTCTCAATGTCAAATTTTGCAGACATTTTGAAATTCTCAATTTAGTAAGAGCTCTGATACCACTTGTTAAGGTTAGAGCACAATGCGGAAGCACAGGATTGAATCAATTGAGAACAAAAGAGAAGCAAGTAAAGGATAAAGAAAATAACACACAAGATTTAATGTGGAAAAAATCCTCAGTGTGAGAGGAAAAAAACCACGGGCGATCAAGAGCAAAATTCCACTATGTAAAAAAGAAGAGTACAAGAAATCCTCTTATAATGATGAGGACAAATGACAATATTTTTTCTCACAAATACTCTCTCAAATGGAACAAGAATTCTCACCAAGAATGCACTCACAATATATGTGTAAATGAAAGAGATGTTGTGTGTTGCGAAGATGATTTTGAAGCTCTCTATATGTGTCCTTTTATAGGCAAGCAAAGTCTTGGTATCTTGGATTCCAAGCATTGGATGCTTGGAAACAAAGTCATAAAAGTGACATAAAATGCCCTTAAAGAGAGCCATAAAATTGTCATAAAATTCTTTTAAGGCATAGTAATGAGAGGCATCTAACAAATAATAATAGATATGTACTAAATGTACAAAATCTCTTATACTCATGCATAAATATTAAACTAATTTATAATGTGAGAGCCAAAAGAATGATACATATGTAGTGATCTATTACTTGTATAACAGAATAATAATTGCATAGTTAAGTAACTAATGCACAAATTTGCATGTTGGAGAGACAAAAGATAGAGTATATATGCAATAGTTTTATGAGCATGCATTCATAGCCAATCGATTTTTAATACGGAGTGAAAAATTCTAATTTAACTATATGTTCAACTTATAATTTAATTAATAATTTAATATTGAAAATCTCAATTTAATTATTCCTTATTTATTTGATGAAATTTTTGATACTATATAATTGGATTGGAGTTTTCCTGAGTTGCATAAAATACAAAATAATGAGGCAAGATGTTTTTCTATATGATGAAACTCAAGATAATTGGATAGTTTGAGTATCTTTTAGTGGGTGAGATTATTTAATTTTTAATTTGTTGGATTCTAGAAAGTGGGGTATAGAAGGAGATCCATCTGAACAAAGATCATTTCAAACTTAGGTTACCATTTCAGATTTGTGGTTACAATTTTGCATCCACCATTTTCCATTGGTCAATATTTCGGACTTCAATTTCGTTTTCATTTTCCCCAAATTGGCACAATTTAGAAATAAATCTAGGAAAACGAATTGATTTGTTTTTCTAAGATCGTAAGGCTCAACTGAAGATCAGATATATCAAAATATTAAATATCCAAGTATTGTGAGTGACACTTATTAATAAAAACAACCATTTATTCTAAAATAGATTAGTTTATTACCTATAAGGTATGAGAAAGTACTTTTAGTTATATAAAAGAAAAAACTTAATACTATTTAAATTTGAAAAGAAAAAATCAAATAACAAAATTATGTGACAAATTTATTAGCAAAATGATATATCTTCTTATTAATCATCTTACTCATAGGAAAATAACATATGTTATAACATGATACTTTAGTTAATAATAATTAATTTATAAGTGACATGTATCACTTTCTTATGGATAAAAGAATTTGTAGGAAAATTTAGTAGAATGATAAAACATTATTATATGTATTATTCTCCATCAACCCAAGTACATATAATATTAAGATTAAGAGTTTATTGTTTATGGAGTATTAGTATAATTTTTTATAAGTCAATACATTTTGCATCGCTAATTTGTATTATATTTTATTTTTGCTAAATACTCACTTAGTCCTTATAAATTTATATTTGCATCAATTTAATCTCAAAAAAAAAGAAAAATTCAAATTGGTACATGAATATTAATGGAAATAATATTTACATTTTTACTTAATATTCAATACTTATTAACATATAAATAATTCATGATATAATAACAATATACAAAATGAATATAATTGATGCCTAAATTATTCTGTCTTATATTAATCAATCAAATTGTTCTATGAATCTAGATAGAATAAGGTGTAGTGTAGATGGATCAAAGGAGATATATATTTTATATTAATATTAATGTTGAAAAATTAATAAAGAAGATATTATCAATTTTTATTTATACAATTTGTTAAAGCAAAAAATGTATCAATTGATGGCAGACCATGTTTAGAAGTATACAAATGTACTAGTTATTTGTTGAATCACCATACAAACACTTTGATAAAAATAAATTATTTTTATTAAAAAATAATTTTAAATGTATTGGTCTGTATGACAGATATAATTCAATTGAAAACTGAATGTATGACCGGTATAATTATTATATCATATAAATATTGAGACCAACATAATTTTTTACTTTTTCCATTCTTTCTTTTCTCCTAATTAAATGGGAGAAACTTCATACTTTTCTTTAATTTTTCTCTCCTTTTTCCCCTCTCTTTTCTAACTCTAATCAACCAAACCAAAGAAAGGGTAAATCTTAGAAACTATTAATCATTGACCATATAATAACTTTTGCCTAAGGCCACCTCAACACCACGTTATTCTCAGCATTGTCCTCCAACGTAGTGTGCTGGAGCCGTACAAGGAAGAACCAACCACGAGAGTGACCCCATTGGTTCCATAATTGCAAGAGCCTGGGATTGTCCCCACAAGATTTATGACCATTGGGGCACAATCCCCTGCTTTTCCTTAGGTCCATATACACCAACCATAATTGCAAAATATAAATATAGGCCTTTTTTCAGGTTTATTTAAGAATTGGTTTTTGAAGTCATTATATTTTCGACGTCTCTTTCAAACCTTATATTTAAATATTCTCATTACTTATTTTCCTTCAAAAAAACTTGCAAATGAACACTTTTATTATTTTTCATTTCTACCTAATATCTATAATTTCTATTTATGTTGTCTTGAACCAACACTAATATTAGAAATCCCTTTCTAGTATATGTACATTGTATCAAATTGCTAGAACTAGAATTAAGAAGAATAGGCTTAGCCAGCTCGAAACTCAACCCGAACTACCGACCTCAAGATAACCTATTCTAAACTAAGGACAGAGCATTTATTTTCCTAGAGCTAGAAATTGAAATGAGTAATAACAATAAAATACTAAAAACATAATAGAAAAGAAACACACAGATCTATATATATATAACAAATATTTAATTATATCACATATCTTAAGACTAAAACATAAGTGAGACCATATTGAAATGGTTCCAAACAACATATTCAAAACAAAAACTTGGGACTAACCCATGATTATTCATGAGTAATTTCCCCTAGTACTTTTCAGCATACTGATTAATAAGTGAAAGAGCATTACTAGTAACATGAGCAACATTAACCATTCTAGCTCTAATAGAATCCTTAATTTTCCCATTAATTGCATTTCCACTAAACCCATCACCACAAGTAGTTTCATCAGTCAAAGCAGAACTGACCCATGTCTCAACATTACTTATGTGCCATCTAAAGTCCTCACCCTTAACCTTACACAGCTTAAGTTCCTTGATTGATTTGCTTAGTCTATCAACACTGTCACTAATTTCTTCAGCACAATCATGAAGTGCAGCATATTCTGTTGGCTTTAGACCCCTCAATTTGTAGCACTTTGACACAAATGTCTTTGTAGATTGAGTGTTGTTGAGGCTAACTGATAAGGCTGTTTGAACTAGTTGGTGAGGGTCTTGTTGAATTGTGGTGGCATAGATGGAAAGAGATTCAACACAAAGTGATGGGTATGTGGTGGTGCTGCAAGAGGATTTGATGAAATTGGAAGGTGTTGCAGCTGTGAAATTGGATATGGCTGCAATAGATATGATAGAGAGAAACAAGAAAGTAGGGAAACACCTTGCCATGTTGTGAGGAATGAGATTTTTTTGTAGAGACAAGTTATTTGGTTTGTGAGTTTGCAATGAATTGGATCTAGATTTATAGAGAAGGGAATGCAAGATTTATTACCGGGGAATGAGGGTAAAATGCTATGTTTTAAATATTGGGAGAAAAACTTCTTGTGAAGATTTTTTCAACTTAATGTTCGGAGATAATTACATTTTTTTTATACTATTATTGAAGATTAAATTTTAATTAGAATTAAATTTTTAATTTATTATCAAAATTTTATGTTACAAGTTTTATATTGGATAGAATAACAAACTTGATATAATGCTTAAGTATTAACAATTTATTAGTTGTCTTTACATATATATATATATATATATATATTCACGCAAATCTTAATATTGATTATCATACCAGTTTTAAATAGTGTTAGGTGATAACATTTTCAGAAATTCCAAAATACTTATATTTGGAAAATCATGGTTATATATGACACATATGGCCATAATTTGGGTGAGATGGTTTTGAGAACTCCCAAAACCAAAACCTAAATATATAAAATAATGTTCACATGATATACTTGACTTCACCCCAATGATTCCTAATGAACCATATGTTGTGTCTACCTCTTTGTGGGGTGGGTCCATTTAACAGAAATGTAGGAAATTGTTGTAGAAAGAATGGAGATAGCATTACAATTTTACCAATCAAAGAATGAATTAAGGGCTGCAACAAAAGACATATTTGTCTAGCGCATGTGACAATGGAGCTTTCACAGCATTATTTTAAGGGGAAAACGCGGCACTGATGTGAACATTCAAGCATATCTTATATCTAAATACTTCATTGTGAAGCATCCACACCTATCACAATGGAGACTCCGTGTCTCAGACACTCCACATGCGTCACATACTTTTAAAACAGTTACAAAATTTTGTTTTTGTGTGTAGTAATTTAGTTATCTAATGAAAAACTCAAAAAATATTAAATATGTGTTAAATTAGTAATTTTTATTATTATTTTATGATCTTTTACTGAAACTATTTTAATATATATTTGTTATATACAGGACAATGTGTATTCGGTCATTAATTTTATAGGCAAAAATCATATATCTGTCCGATTATTTTTAGATTGGTATCAAATTTTATAAGTTTTTTTTCTTTCGAATAAATTTTTTGGTATTAATAAGGGTATTCTTTCATTCTTTTGGGTAAAAAACTAATCCATTTCAGGGTATGCAACTATCCCTCTCAACAATTGTCACTCGCAGAAATTAAACTCTTAATTTGTTGATGATCTAATACTACTTTCCTTACACAACTACGCCAACGTGTTGGTAAACCAGTTTCAAACGTTTATTGAAGTTTTCTTTCCGTGAATAATGCATCTTACAACCAAAATCCATTAATAATCTGACATGGAGTCCCATGTGGATGTTACCATCTGGGTCTTTTCTACCCCTTCATGTCGCTTTTATGAGTTAAGCTTCCATAATCTTTTATCATAAAATGCAAGTCTTTTTTATATTGAACTCTTTAATATTGTAACATAAGAGAAATATGATATTTTAAGTTTTGCATTTTTAATTAAAGATCTAAATACTTAAAAATATTTTGATGATACATGTTAACTTATTTAAACAATATTACATATACATGATGAAATTCTTAAAGAAAAATGTACCATTTAATAAGAACAATTGGAAATGAAAACTTTCCCACTAACCCTAAGATTTTTCATTTAATCAATACGATTCCTCTAGGACAGGCTTCACTTCATAAACAATCAACTGTTTCCCACTTAATAATGCAAATACACCCCTCAGTTGCAACCAAAAACTTCTTTTTATTTGATTTTATATTCTAAACATTTGAAACATGATAAACTTATTTGAAAGGATTAGATACTACTAACCTAAAAAATAATTTGGGGACTTTCTTTTATACTAATAATGGTATCTCTTCATCCACATATAAGGAACTAATCTACTTCAAGATATAAGACTGTCTTTTCCAATAACTGTTGTTTCAACCCTTAACTTTTTGATTATTTTGGAGATTTAGCAATACTTTACACTATTAGTCAGACCTTAAATGTTTGTTTTAGATGTGAAAGAAGAGAAATTGAAGACTTCAGAATTATCTCACATATATATTTTATAACTCCCCAGTTTTCTCTTACTTTTCTATCTCTCTAAAATTCAACTTTCAAACTAACCTAAATAACCAAAACATGTTCGTTAAGTATTGAAGCAAAAACTTAAAAAGACAAATACTTCTATTTTCCTCATTTAAGTGACACTTACCTCACACATTATATTTATTTGGATAAATAGGAAACTAAAATATGAGATATCATATGAGAATTAATTCATTTGTGGTTTTATTATTTTTTTGTAAAAATAAAAAGATAATACTGATTTCTTATTTTTTTATATGATCTATCATAAGAAAATATATAAATATTGCATCTGAATGTTTTGAGAGGCCCATATGTAATTTTAATTTTAATATTTTACGCATATATATATAGTGTTATGTCACTTCTTTTATTTATACATTTTTCATGTGAGTATTGTTTCTGATATCAGTATCAGAAAATATGCTTCCGACATAGTTTTAGGCTTGCCTTATAATTCTTCTTTTTTCCTTTCTAATTTACTCCATTACTACTTCATACCGACATGGCTTAAATCAGATATTTTTAATCAAAATGTACCCCAATAGTAGACATGGAATTCAAAAAATATCTTTCACATATAACAAAAATAAAGGTAGCTGTCAGAATTCAGACGTACATCAATTTATTTTATTTAATTTTTTGGGATAAATAACACAGTAATTCTAAGTAGCTTTAGTTTGTTTAAATAATAATAAAAATTAGCATTCAGACATGATTGAGTGATAACTGCAGCCATCTCACAACCTCATTCTCTTAAATCTCTCCCTTTATGCCGACTTCGAACTTCTAAGCAAATAAAAATAAAATAAAATCAACATTTTCATATGAGGGTACAAAAAGTAAGTTTTATCCACTTGCATTAACAATAAATTTTTAAAAAAAAAACTTACTTAACATTTAGTTATTATTCAAATTTACTCATAATTTAAACTATTGAATTTTTTTTAAAGTAATTATAAAAATACATAATAAGTTATTTTATTTTAAAGTGTCAGTTCCCTTTTTTGGCAAGATTCGTACTAACAAGACACTCTTGATTATACAATTTGGACCTATCAGGAAGAGCTATGGACTATAGTTGAAGTTTTATTCCTATTAGGAATTTTTTAGCTCTAAGTTAGGTCGGCAAAAAATTGTATATTACAAATAAATGAATAAGATTATATGTATATAATCTACCAGACACATAATCTTAAAGTTTTAAAAAATTAAATCAAAATGTTATATCACTTATTGTAAATCACTCATTTAAATGGACTCCTCTATTTACAACAAGTGATATTAGAGCGAAAGTATCTACAGTGGACTGATTGTTTGTAGTTCCATAAACGAGTCCCTTATAGGTTTGTGCGTAAAGTCTTTTTGGCAACAAGAAGGCTATGCATGAAGCTGTTGAGAATGGCCGTACAAGCATATGAAGACGGAAAGAAATCATTTTGTTTTGAACCAATCAGTTATTGACATATAAATAAAATAATTTTTTTAAAAGTAAAGTAATAAAAAATAGTATTTCAATTAGTTTAGGATAGAGAATAAAACATTATTGAGACATGTAATTTCT
Source organism: Lupinus angustifolius (assembly GCF_001865875.1). NCBI lineage: Eukaryota > Viridiplantae > Streptophyta > Magnoliopsida > Fabales > Fabaceae > Lupinus > Lupinus angustifolius. The sequence goes on from NC_032012.1 coordinate 16,155,812, forward strand.
ATGTTATCAAAACACCAATACAAGGGGAGATGACATCATTAATATCCTATCAGAGGAGATTACAGAGATGGGCATGGTGGTCAAACATTGAGCTACTGCCAAATCTCAATATGAGTCACGTAAGTACATTTTATTTGTAAATTAACTAGTTAAATTTTAAATGTTGATATAATTAGCATGTTTTTATCAATATCTTGAATATCTATGTTGCTTATTTAATACAAAAGGCAACCTTGACACTTATGGCTTTGTTGGCCATGTGTTAATTCAATGTCAAGTTGTCAATCACTCAGGATATAAAAGAGAACATAAGTCACACATTCTATTTTTTTAGTAACAAGAATACTCTATCATAATCATAATCATATTGATAAGAAATTAATCATTTTTGGAGTTTGAATATGTGATTACTTCTCTTAACAAATATCACTCGTAGAAATCAAGTTTTAACCTTTTGTGATCATAATGAAAAGTTAGCAGAATTTTACACAACTAAACCAATATTTTGTTGAGTATCACATTCTTTATGATGACAATAAATGCTTTTCTTTGCATCTTACCTTAACAAGTAAATAAAATTTTACAAGTTATTTAATTAAATATACTTGTCACTAATTGTTTTACTAATGGAGTAAACATTGGCAATTAATAGTAGTATGTCTTAATGTGTATGGCATAGCCTTATTCTGCACAATGTTGACATATAAGAATTTAATTAATTAAATGACCTATCCTATCAAATTATTTTTCATACTAAATTAACTTAATGGGTTAAAAAATTATTTAAAGCATTTAATTAATGTTTATTTATTTATCACTAGTCTATAAAGGAAAGCTCATAGTGATAGGAATACACAAATTGAGGGGTTAATGTTTAGAGTAAATTATATTTATGTAACTCCAGCAATTATATAAATAACTTTCTATTTTTGTACTTATACAAATCACTTATATTCATATTCATACATTATACTTATTATCATTACATGAGAATTAAGTGTCATATTTTAAACAAAAATGATGAATATAATTAAGTTAAATGAAATATGATATATTACGAAGATAGATCCAAATAATATAATAGTTCATGTCACATTATTATTTTTTGTTCATTATAAAGTGCATCAATAATTCTAAGAAAATATTGTTTAAATCGCTTTTATATTATATTATAATGAACTAAAATAATGACAATGTATTAAATCGTATTCTATTTGAACTTATCTCCACGATATACCATATTTTTTTAACTTAATTAAATGTACACCATTTTTTTGTTTAAAATATTATATTAACATATCTTGCAAGGTAGTTAGATATGTCAAAATGGGTGAGTCCGGTCAGGCTGGTCCACCAAAACCCAAAAAATTATAAGATTTGATATCATATTAAATGTTATTTATTGAATTCGAGTTTTTTATCCTAGACTAGCTAGACTAAATTAAATTTTGTCTCAGGTTAGACTTACTCGGGTGGGTTCAGGCTACTCAATTTTCCTTACTTTTTAATCTTTTTTTGAAACCTTTTACTTGATAATAAATCTCACGTAAGAATTATCTTACAAAATAATTTATAATAAAAAATATGTGATAAATATTGTGTTATGAACTTTGAATAAAAAATAGAGTAATATCTACAACATAAATATTATAAATTACAATAATGTTATAAAATTAAGTATTATATTATTTTGCATAATATTCTTTTAAGCACAATAAGATAAATAGTGTATCAAATCAAATGAAAAGACATTAAACCATATAGATTCCACTTTTCATTTATTAATTGTGTATTTAATTAGATTTAACTTCTACAACAAAATCATAATAAAGAAAATAATTTTTATAAAAAAACTAAAAATAACATAATTGTTTACCATAAAGAACTCCACACAACCAAATTTAACATAATAATTTACAATAAAAGAGTTGATAAATAGCATACAAATGATACTCATACAAAAAGTAAAGAATAACGATCATATATTATAATGGTGATTATACTTTGACATATAGAATTTATTCTGAACTTGGGTCTATATTACCATTGCTATAAACCAAAGTGATATTATTTTGATAGTATCAAAATATTTATATATTAAAGTGAAGTTACAAATTATAATATGGTACTGAGTGAGAGTCTAATAGAAATGAGAGATTTAGTAAATGAGTTATGTTAAAAATCATATATATATACTTGACATTATATCTTAATTCATGCACAAGACATTACATATCTAAGTTTGGTTGCATTGGATATAACAAATGTGCTAAAAAGTTATACATTTATATCAAATAATATATATATATATTAAATGTTAAAATTTAAATAAATATTTGTTAGTACTTTGCGAGCGGCTCTGTCACAACCCGCAACCCACTTAAGGTGGATTTGGACAATAATTTGATATACATAAATTATATACTAGTTTTTTAGCCCAGTCTAGTTTAGCCCGAACCCGATGTGGGCTAGCCCAAATCCATTCCATATATATATATATATATATATATATATATATATATATAAATTAAGAGTTTGTGTATGTGTAAAAAAGGAAGAGATGATTTATATAATGAATTTAATATGTATACATTCACGGTGTAAATGTTTTTTACACTGTCAGTCAATCATTTACCATTGATTTATTAACAACCATTGACTCTCAAACATAAGTAATACAAATCAATGGTGAATGATGTACTAACAGTATAAAAAACCTTACACTGTCAGTGTACATATTTTAAACTCTGATATAATTATACTGATAGTTAGATGTGTGAGTAGGATTTACTCTAAAGTTTAAGGTAAGAGGTTTATTAGAATAGATGCTTCAAATGCAGTTTATATTAACTGGCTATTGCTTTATCTTTATAATCTTTTTTATTATATTCAAATTTGGTTTTGTAGGGTCTTAGAGAAAGAGGATATTAGAGTATGAATATTACCTCATGAAGTGGAAGCTCGAAATTATATACACCAATATTACTAAAAAATGGCGACTAGTAACTAACAACACAATTATTACTTGTAAAAGTTATAGTTTAGTTATGTTTTATTTCAGCCTAATCATTATAACATTAATCCATACTAGTGTGTATAGGCACTTTGTGCCTGCCGACGAATATTGTGTGATACTACATATTCAATTTTTATATATTGTATTTTTGTGTATTTATGATAATGTTTAGTTTAAGGTGAGATGTGTGGTTAATTAATGTTTAGTGGTAGTTGCTTAGGATTATATAGTTTTTTTGTAAAAATTAAATAATGTTAAGGGCAATATAGGAAATGAAAATTACACTATGAGAGAAGTTATTTCAAGTTTTGACTTTATATATAGTATAGATATTAACAATAAATTTCACTTTAAAATTTTGACCTATTGATGAAGATTGAAGTTTTGATTAATATGATGAAACTTATTCTTAATATTGTAACTAACCTCTCTATTTTTATTTTTAAAGTTGTTTTGATATCATGTGAAAATTTAAATTTTATTGCAATTGAATTATGTAAATTAATGCGGTAATAACAAAAGTATTGATTTTTACATTTCGATTGTAGTTTCAGTATCACTTTTTGTTTTGTTTACGATCTTACCAATTTGTAATGTTGTCACTATTTTTAATTTTTTTAGTTCTTATTGGTTGATTATAATTTTCCTTGAAATTTAAATTTCCGAATATTTTTCCCTTCTTGAACCTATTGTTATTCCCTTAGTGTTGATTTCATATTGTCAAGATAAAGTTATCTTTTTGATTAAAAACATCTACCTCAATGATTGATTTAAATAAATTTATATAGTAAGAAAACAAATATGATTTTTATAAGACTCTATAATTGTTGTGAGAAAAGAAATTACTTTTAATCATAATGGTTTAAGATGATAAAGTGATTCTTTTGTGATATTTGACAATCTCAAAATACATATGGAGAGTTCTATTCCACTCCAAAAAAGACACTTCACACCTGGACAAGAGTGACAGATATGAACCAGAGACCGAACGAAGTAAGCTCATTACAAGCACTTTTAAGTCTTGACCGATGAATCAAACAAATCCAAAAAGACATGTTGTTGACCGGAACAGAACGATAAGGTATCATAAGGACCACTTCTAACAACCCATGTTACACTACCTGCACAAGACTGGCACGTCGTTTGAACAATGCAGACCTCTGTGACGAACCGCATGTCACTTGCACACTATACTTTCTGCCATATGACAAGATAGGCCTACAATACGACTATCCGACCTACTATATGCTATAAGTCAACTATCCATAGAATACAGAGTTGTTAGAGTCATCTGACACGGAGAAATTAACCTTTGCTTGTCTAGGACAAATTCTATGAAGTCATTTGGTTGATCAGGCCAACAACATCTACAAGGGGATATTCTACTCACCTTTCCACTATAAATAGGGTACTCCTCCCTTATAAGAAAGTTACATTATATACTCTATCTCTTGATATTATTTTCTTACTCTTATTCTTGCACTTTGCATTCTTATATCTCTCTCAAATACTGACTTGATCATCGGAAAACATTTTCCGATACCTCCATTTGTTCTCTCAAGCAACTCTCAAGTGACTTTAAGAAGACCTTTTACTAGCTAATGTACGCTCAGATCCTACATCTGATCTCCAATACTAAAGAATATGAGGATTCAACTTTATTGTTACATACCAAAACATACTAATAATTTTGTGTAAATAAAAAGAGAATAAAGATGAAGAGATAAACAAATGACAATTCTTCATATAGAAATATATATATATATATATATATAAGGATCTTTTTACACTCAAGTTAAGTTATATTAGTTACACTCAATCTCAACCATTCATTTTCTTACATTCAACATACTAAATGGACGAAACTTAAAAGTTATTTAAGATTTCTCTTTTTCTTTCTCATCACTTATTTCCCTCACTCATTTGCTTTGTTGGATTTAAGAAAATGAATGACTGAGATTAAGTGTAACTTAACTTGGGTGTAAACAGATTCCCTGTGAAAAAGATCTTTGTTCCTGACCTTGGCATGGTTTTGATGAAGACACCAACATCACCAAAAGGAAGAATACTTATGAAGACAAAGCTTCAAAACAAATTAGTGTAAGTCTAAATAGGTACTTCTATCATATACTCTCGAATATACAAATAATAGTAATGCTCAAACTATTTTTTAAGAGAATTTAAACACTTCAAGTATAAACAAAAATATTTTCAAAAATAGTCTGTAACAAGTTACATAAGTGAGAAAACTAGTTACCCAACAAAAACTATGCAGAGTAATTGATTACTATATGTGAGTAACAAATTACACAGTTTTAACAAAGTTGAGTAATCGATTACTCAAGGCTATAATCGATTACTCTAATTAAATTTTAAATGCCCAGTTGGACAGAGAGTTTGGGTAATCGATTACTCAAGGCTGTAATCGATTACTGAGAACTGTTGCATCAGTTTTCTGATTTCAAAATGAATGATTTTCATCCAAAACGAAATGGTTACATTCCAATCAATTCCTACCCTTTCAAAAAGGTGTTATGACTGGTTGGAAAGTCAATTTAAATGCATTGAAACTCAGAATCAAATAATAACTCTTACACAAACTTTCAAACATAATTTTAAAAATTCTCTGAAATATTTTCTGCACTTTTTGCAACTTGTTCTTAAACTTTCAAAGTGAATTTTCTGAGTTGCTTGAAGTAAAGTGTTTCAAAGTTTTACAAACTTATAAGAGCATTATTACTTAGTATACAAAGAGTTATCGGATTGCAAGTGATATTACATTCCGAACTTGTAAAGACAATCTTGTCATTGTTGTAAATTCTTCATTGACATTGCAAAAATCTTTCTTCCACAAGGGTGTGATAAGAAAGGGGATAAAGTCATTTGGAAAGGGTGTTTTCCAAGACTGACATAAGTATTAATGAGTGTGTAAGGTACATAGAGGTCTCAAGGTGAGATATTGTAATTACAACTCATTATATTTAGTGAAGAAATCTCTTGTGCTGCAAGAGTATTGGATGTAGCCTTCGGTAGACAAGAATGTGAACCAATATAAAATCTCAGTGTACTCTCTTTTCCTTTATCTCTTGATTTTTACTTGTTAATTTTCTGCATAATTTTTCCGCTGCACTTAACTCTTGATTTTACAGAAAAAGTGGTCATACTTTTAAGTCAACTAATTCACTCCCCCCTCTTAATTGCAATCTTAGTCTTAAACCCTCCTCTATATATATATATATATATATATATATTTTGATAGTGTAAGAATTTTATACACTTTTATTGTATCATTCACATTTATATTTAATTATTGTTAATTCTTCAAAATAAATTATAAATGATATATTAACTGTATATAAATCTTTACAATGACAATACATAGATATTACACTATTCTTCATAAACCAGTTATGTTTATTCATTCCCAACAAAATTCTAATTTGTAAAATTAACAGGTTCTTTTATTGAAAAAAATGTAGAAAATCCCATTTCTGAAATGAAAATTTTAAATTGGGATAGGAGAACACAAAGTATAATAAGTATAGAAGATATGATAATCATTCACTAACATATAACTACATATATTTTTTCACAAACCAGGTCAAATTGTCTTTATTCTAGTTCCTGACGTGTCTAGTTTGATGCCAACACTTGCCAATTCAATCATAAAGTTAGGAGAGAAAAATTAAAATAAGTGTGTTAACTATTTAGTTAATATTCGGAGAGTAAAGATTCACCTCAACATTTTGGCTCAAATTAAACTAGCCCCTGAAAATTATGGAAATATAATTTAGTCCAAAGATTTTAAACTTAACTTATTTTTGTTTGCATTACCAAGGGTATCTCCCCATTTTATGGTTAAGGAATTAATCTCTTTAAGAGTGTTGATTGCTTCTCCCAACAAGTGTCGCTCCTAAGAATTGAACCTTTGACATTTTGGTGATCCCCAGAAACTAGCGAGACCTTATACCAATAGAGCAACGCATTGCTCCTTCATAATCATTAATGATGTTTTGCAATGACTCATATTCAATGGATTGGGCCTTTCTCCTGATAACAACAATATAAGTTATGAATTTTGGCTGATGTAAAATGGTTGGGGTAGATGACTAATATTTATGTTATGTAAACCTAATGTAACAAGGAGAACAATAGTTAAACACATGCAAATCTTAATTATCTAATACATACATAGTGGTAGCCTCTCAACGATCCAGTGGATGTATGCACAATTGACCGAACCTCGTTACCAAATTCCTAGTGTTATTCACTTATCTGTATTCTGTTTTACTATTTGATTGTTCGTTTGTTTCCAACAATTGGTATCAGATGACTCTTAACCCATGTGCCAAATTCGAGGTAGCGAAATGTGATGGAACTGGTAATTTTGGATTCTAGCAAAGGAGAGTTAAAGATGTATTGGCCTAACAAGGTTTATCAAACGTGCTGTGTGAGAATAAATCAAATGGTATGGACCAACTGGATTGGTAGAGTTGCCAAGGAGAAAAGGCTCATTGCACAATAATCTTCACATTGCCGAATATTATCAATCTCCATCTTCCATCGTTGGTTTGAGGGCGCTCCATAGTCCAACATCATTGAATGTTCAACAAACTCAGGCAATGTGTGAACTTGTCTATGGTAACCGACTTGGTTAACATATTAGTTGTATTTTCTGAAGTGTGGACCTTCTACAATAATATTTGTCGAAAAGCTACGAACTCTTTGATCTTGTGAAATCTCACATTAATATGTTTCGTCCTAGCATGATACACCTGATTCTTTGCCAAGAAGATAGCACTATGACTATCACAATGCAACAGAACTCCATCTTGCTCAATGCCTAATTCATTTACTAGTCAGTTTTCTCTAGAATCGTGTCCAAAGACAGATGAAGAGAAGAAGTACATGTCAAAGGTTCCTTATGCTAGTGCAATGAATTGCTTGATGTATAATATGGTTTGTACTATACCAGACTTGGCACAAGTAGTTAGTCAAGTATGTAAGTATATATCGAAACCAGGGAAGCAACATTGGGAAGCAGTCAAATGAATTTTCAGATATTTGAAGGAGACTACAAGTCTCGGTATCATGCTTGGCAACCAACAGATTAAACCTTCAACTGTTGGTTGTGTGCATTCAGACTATGCAGGAGATTTGGATGATAGAATATTCAATAAGGTTTGTCTTCAACCTTGCAGGTGGACCAATTATGTGAAGATCATGAGTTCACTCTATTGTTATTATGTCCACAACCGAATTAGGCATTGAGCAAGGTGGAATTCTATTGCGTTGTGACAATCAGAGTGTTATCTTCTTGGCAAAGAACCAGATGTATCATGCTAGGACCAAACATATTAATGTGAGATTTCACAAGATCAAAGAGTTGGTAGCTTGTGGGTAGATACTATTACAAAAGGTCCACACTTCAGAAAATGCAGCTGATGTATTAATCAAGCCGATTATCGTAGACAAGTTTAGCCATTGCCTGAGCTTGCTGAGCATTCAATGATGTTGAGCACCCCCAACCCAACAGCGAAGATGGAGATTGATAATATTTACGAGTTTGGACTGATGTAAAAGGATTAGGGTAGAAGACTAATATTTTTGTTATGTAAACCTAATGTAACAATGGGAACAATAGCTAAACACATTTTAATTCCCTAATACATAATGGTAGTCTCTCAACGCTCCTGGAGACATAGGTATAATTGGTCAAACCTCATTACCAAATTCATTGTGTTATAAGATAAATGTTTAAGGGAAATGTCATATTAGTTATATCATTATTTTCCTTATTTCGGTGCGGTTAATGCTTAATTATTTCATCATTTTCATTATACTAGTATTTTGTCAAATTTCTGGATAAGACTTGTTTTGATTTTTGTTATGCAATTATGTACATGAATTGTGTTTTAAATTATCAAACTGAGTGCTAGTTTGTTAGCTAAAGTGGACTAACAATGCCTTATCGAATACACTTCGAAGTGTAGTAAGATTAAAAAAATCAAATAAATTGTTGAATCGAACTGAACTGTTCATGGTAAGTTCACTTCAGTTCAATTCCTACACAAAAATTAAACATTAACCAAACTAAACAAAACCATATCTTGAATTACATCAAAAATCGAATCAAACCACTATATCCTACCAATAACACTTATCATATTACAACAATGGTGGTTGTGTGATTTTGCCTGGTGTTGCACATGGTTCTCATACAACCAAGAAAACCAAACAACTCAACCTAAATCATATTACTTCATTTGATTTGGTTTTTTCTAGAACTAACTAAGATTGTTTGTTTCTTGGCTTTGATTTTGATTGGAACCAAACCAACCTATATAACAAACCAAATTAACATAACTACACGATTCATTTTACTAATACTAACTTACAATGTGTTTTACTTATAAAACTAAGTAAAACACAATACTAAACATGAATTGTATGCTAGTCGTATCAAAATGATATGTTATTCTTTTGGAAATGTTATGACGATATCAATGTCCATGAGTTGGATTATATACTTAAAAATAGAGTTAGGATCCTCTCCATTAATGAAGAAATAAGTATTTCAAAAAGTAAAGATAAATGTAATTTTGAATTACACATATATCATTTTGATTACAATGAAATCATACTTTTACCATTAAAAACAAGTGAAAAATATGCATTTGCCTCTCCATTAATGGAGAAGATTCTTACTCTTTTAAAATAATGTGGGAAAAGTACATAAAGCCCCCTTAAACTTTATGCATTTTACAAGTAGGTATCATGAACTATTTTTTCTTCCTCGTTACCCCTTAAACTTTGTCGGTAAGTGAAGTTAGTCCATGTTAAAAAATAACAAGGAAATTGGTGACTAACATTGAAATATTTTGATATTATATCATTTTTAATACTGGGTATTATTCTTCTGAGCCTAACATTCTTTATAAGCAAATCCTTGGCATTTTATTATAGCTATCTCTTCCAGTTTCTTTACAAATATATTTTTGAATCACCCAAATGAGTACCGCCACTGCAGGTGATTGCATCCAACAAAGCTTCTATGCAACTGTTACGCCTCCTAACATCACCGGGCAATATTAGAAGTATAATGCTTATAAAACTATGAGGCCATTTGATATTTGTTCTAATTAATTTGTCTCCATAAAACACTATTCCCTCCTAGAGTAAAATAAGATATTAGGAAACCAAAAAAGTTCAGAAAGTAAATTATTTTTGGAAAATTTTAAAAAATATAAAATTTAATTGGAAAAATAAATGGAGAGGGATAAGAGTAATTTCACCATTAGTTAATAGGAAAATTATAATGTGATTATTTGATTATCTTTACGTTGAGACCAATTTCACCAATAATTAAAGTTTAAGGGCTAATTAGAAGAAAAAAATAGTTCATAGTATCTATTTGCAAAAGACATATAATTTAGGGTGCATTTATAGAGTTTTCCCAAATAACATTAATGAATTGAATGCATTATTTCATAACAACATTAATGATTGTTCATTATTTAATTATCTTATAGTTTGTTTGTATATTTTTCACACATTAGAACCAATAGAACTACCCATTCAAAAACTTGTTGTTTTGGGTTGCTTCTTAAGATCAGAATGACATTTATTTAAACCAACTTACATGGGTTGTTTGTTTGTTTGGTTTTGATTTTTGGTGACTATATATACCCAAACCAAGCCATGTTGTTGATATCCTGCATTGCCTGAGGATGTTTCTATTTGTTCTTCAGTTGTAAAGCAGAAATAGGATAAGGGCTTATGGGTTTTGGGATTGTGGAGTCTCAAGGATGATAGATTTGCACCCCTCTGTTTTAAGTGTTATGGATGAAAATATTATGTCATCAAAGATATTATTAACTGAGTGCAAGTACGATGGTACACTCACATATTGTGCAAAATGTAAGGTTTTGTTAGATTCTCAGAAAAACTAAACGTTAAAAGTTCAATTACTATAGACATTTATTGGAATGGCAATCATACACTGAAATAGATTAATTATTTACTCATAAAGTAAAGATATTCTTGATAGTACCAAAATAAGAATGTATAAGCACATTATGAACCATAACACATCCAAGGATAAAACAATCCAACTCATTGCATAGAGTAATCACAACATTATCAAAATCTAGTAATGATCCTCTCAGTTAATGGAGAGGCAAATGTCACATAATAACACACACAAAATCAACATATAATAACATTTATATCCTTTGTTTATCATAAAATCATATTTTTGTCATTGAAAATATGATAAAAACAAGCAATTGTCTCTTCATTGAAAATATGATAAAAACAAGCAATTGCCTCTTCATTAATGAGAGGAATCATTCTCCATGAAAATCATTCTAAAATTATTACACCCAGAGTAGCTTTCACCAAATTATTAGTATACCAATAAAACATTTTAAGGATTAATATGATAAATTTTTCTTACTATATGTTCTATTAAAAGTTAGTTCACTGACCAAGTGAACCAAAACACAGAATGTAACAACTAAACCAAAACAAAAACACAGACAATCAAAAATACTAAAACACTATACTTTACAAGGCTGAAGAGGAGAACCACAAAGACAATCATTTCCAACAAAAGCACTAGCAGAAAACTTAGTCTCTGGAATCTTCCCACAAAGATGATTATAACTAACATTCAACTTTTCAACCCCAACAACACTCTCTGGAACCTTCCCAAACATAGAATTCCTCGACAAATCTAAGTACTTCAACCTCTTCCCTATCCTTAACTTCTCCAAATCAAACCTTAACTTGTTCCTTGAAGCCTCAAACCCCACCAAATATTCTGTCTTGTTCAACAATTCAACCACACTCCCAGAAATCTCGTTCCCAGAAAGGTCAATATAATCATAGAAATAAGTCTCTGAAGGCTTCCAATCATCAAGTTTTATCTTGATGCCACAATTTGCAAGCTTTAGAGAGAATATAATAGGAGATGAAGTGACCCATTTTGGAATTTGATTCAAATGGAACTTGTTATTTGATAAATCAAGTGATTCTATGCCTTTCACGTTCATTTCAGGAAATGGGTCGATGAGGAAATTGTTTGAGAGGTCAAGGTTGAAGATCTTTGTTAAGTTGGTGAAGCTTTTTGGTACAGTTCCTATGAACTTGTTTGATGAGAGATCAAGTGTGTCAAGTGCTTTGAATTTTCCAAGAAAATCTGGGATTGTTCCTGAAAGTGAATTATGACCAAGCTTTAAGTAGCTTAGTTTTGGTGCAAGTGTTGATATAGAAAGTGGAATTTCACCAGAAAATTTATTTCTTGAAAGTTCAAGAATTCTAAGTTCTGTGAAGGAAGAAAAAAAATCTGGTATTTTACCACTAAGTTGGTTATTTTCTAGGCTCAAATATGTGAGATTTTTGAGTCTTTGAATCCCTTGTGGTATTACTCCATTAAGAATATTGTTACCGAGTTTGATCTGAGTTAACTGAGTCAACTCAGCTATCGAACTCGGTATCGTTCCGGTGAACCGGTTACCGGACAAACTCAGTGCACCCAATTTGGTCATATTGCCAATGATGTTAGGTATTGGACCCGAGAGCATGTTGTTTTCGATGTAAATGAATTGTAAATTTGGTAGGTTTGAAAGGGAAGTTGGGAAAGGACCCGAAATGTTTTGAAGATTTTGGAGGTAAAGTCCGTTTAGGAATTGGATTTTAGAGAGTGCGGGTGAGAGGATACCCGACAAAACACTATTCGATTTGTCGGGTTGTCCGGATAAGGCTATCGTGTTGACCCGTTTGTTGTCGAATTGACAACTTATGCCTTCCCAAGTGCAACAATCCGTACCCGATATCCATGACTTAAGCATCCCGGACGGGTCAGATTTGATGCCGGATTTGAAACCCAACAGGCCCGATTCATCATCCATGTTGCATTTTGTGGCATTCACCTTGAGGTGTAATAATGTAAAGATAGTAAAGAAAATTAGGAGTGTTTTGGTAATGATATTGGATTTGGAGGGTAAGTGAGAGTGGTAGAGATTCATATTTTTCTATGGATAAAAATGTTTAGATGGAGTGTGAAATGAAGTGGTATTGAAAGGGTTTGGGAAGTTTTGTTTATTTATAGATAAAGGAAGTAACCAATTTTGACTAGATATAAATGCATCATGACCCTTTTGGGTGTTTGGATGATTGTTGAGTGGTATCTAGCCTCCACAATTGACTTATGTGATTGCATGTGCATTCAAGGTGCTAGGTGTAAGGTGGTACTTGTTCCACTTTGCACACAATTCCTCCATTAGGCGAATAGACATTGTACACTCCTATTGAAAGTTTAAAACTTTAAAATATTATTATTACTATTATTATCTTTTTTAAAAGCAATGTTCTTTACTATTAGGATGAGATAGTCGGAAACGGGAGAGAAGTGGTCGGTAGGAGATGTTCGGTTGAATGCTAGAGATTTGATGGCTTAGTCGGATTATAGTCTAGACTTGTCGGGGGAGGTACATGAAAATGTTCTCTGACGATCAAGTCAGTCAAGTATTCTAGAGAGATAATGAGAGTAAATAATAGAGAAGTCAGAACAATAAATGTAGCAATAAATGAAAGAATGAGAATTGAATATACTTCTTGTGTGGTCTCCTCTATTTATAGAGTTTGGGGTACGCTGAGATGACACCTTGTCATTGGCCAACATCTAATCGGGTACAATGGACATACTCTGCTGGTCCTTGCCTATTCTACAGATCCACTCCTGTCAAATTGTCGGGGGCGGACCGAATATGCAGGTTGCATGTTAGCTGACATTGAGAGCGAGTCAGGGCGCATTAATGATGGGGTCAGATGTGCATTAAATGGTGGGTCAGATGTATTAATTTCGTGCCAGGAGCATTTATGGCATTTGCCACAAGTGAGTCCATCTGAGACGAGTTACGAGGAGATGAGGAACCTAATGCTAGTTACACGAGACGATCAAATGATAACCCAGACTTGACTGGGGCAAAATAAGTAGGAATAACCTATTGTTGTTGATAAAATTAACATGTTTTTACAAGAGACTTGTACAAGAAGTTGAAGATAATTGACTAAAGGTTGAGATAAAAGACGAATATTAAAGAAAATAAATTTCGTTTTATGTTAGGGTTGACCTTAAATGATATATATAATTCCTACGACAATTGACGTGGAGAGATACCAAATGAACTAGAGAGACTTGCATATGACCTTTATTGTTTTGAAGAAGACATGTAATAAGACGTATAGAGAGGTTTTGTGAGAAACTCTAGAGAAGAAACATGTATGAATTGCCTACATTCAAGCAATTAAGGTTATGTATGATGAGGTTAAGACTAGTGTGTGAGTACAATACGAAGTCTCAAAAGATTTTCCTATCACCATAGGACTAAACCAATGGTCAACATTGGGCTCATACTTGTTTATATAGGTATTGGATGTACTTACTAAGCATGCCTAAGAACCAGTGCCACAATGCATACTTTTTGAAAATGATATTATCTTAATGGGAACTCGATAGTGAAATTAAATGGGAAGGTAGAAATATCGAGACAAACCTTAAAAGCATATTTATTTCAAATAAGTCGAAGTAAGACGAAGTATATATAGTCTAAGTTTAGCAAGAGGTGAATAAACTCTACTATAGATGTCAAGATTAAGGATCACTAAATTTATGTATCTTAGATCAATCATACGAGACAATAGAAAAATTGATGGAGATGTGAACCATAAGATTTAAGCAGGTTTGATGAAATGGAGTGCTCCGGACATCATTTGTGATAAAAATACACCACTCAAGCTTAAGGAGATGTTTTATCATCAACTATAAGACTTACAATGCTATATGAGGCTAAACATTAGACAAAAAAATGTCAACATAAGAATATACTCATGTAATAGAGATGAGAATGTTCTATTGAATAAGTAGACACACTATACAAAATATGATTAGAAATGAATTTATTAGAAATAAAATTAGAGTAGCTCATATTGTAAAGAAGATGGTAGAATCGCACCTTAGATACGTCGAGCATGTGTGAAGGAGGCCAGTAGAAGCCTCATAAGGAGAGTAGATCAAATGGAGGTTTGTCCATTTCCTAGAGAAAGAATGATGTCAAGAAAAACCATAGACGAAGCAATTAACAAATATTTACAGATTAATGTTGAGCCCATAAATATGATTTATAATAGAATATTATGATAATCCATATAACTAATAAAGCAATAATTGTTTTTTACATAGAGTTGGATACAAAATGGAAATACAACTTTACTCTCATGTGAATTATCTAACTTGTGAGTAGTGTTGTTAAAACCGTACCGGTTATCAAACCGGCCAGGGTACTGGTATAGTGGTACAGTGGTTCAACCAGTGGTTCAGTAATTAAACCGGATATACCTACTTATATTTATATATATAAACCTATAACAAAAAAAATCCAAATAGGTAGAGACTCACATTTATAATCCATATTTATAATCTACTCAACATTCACATAAATAATCAACTTTAAGTCTTTAACAAATTCAAAATCTAAATTAAAAAACATATATCAATCCAAAAGTATCACTTAACAACCACAAAATATAAATAAATGACATAACTTCACAACTCACTCTATAAAACAAATAAATTTAGAGTTTTAACATTTAACATCAAGGAGTCAAAGTTATCTTATATGAATATTATATTTTTCTACCAAATCCTATCTTCAGACAATACTCCAAGATTATACAAATGTCAAGAAGAGTTGGAAAGATGGGTCACCTTGTAATCTAAGTATGTTTAGGAACCAAAATGTGTAATCTAAGTATGTTTTGGAAGCATGTGCCTTGAAGTGTTGAAGAAGAGTTGGAAAGATGGGTCACCTTGTAATGAATTTTTAAGTTTTTAAGTTTTTAAAATATATATATATATATATATATATATAAATGTATAAACCAACCGGTTTAGTAAAATATCGGTCGGTTGACCGGTTTTGACCGGTTTTGATATTTGGTCATTTCAACACCTGTACCGTACCGGTTAGGGGGCCGGTTCACCGGTTTTCTGGTTGAACCGGCCGGTACGGTTTTTATAACTATGCTTGTGAGAGTCTAAATTTTATGGGTGTTCATGTGCTATCTCATACTTAATGTCACTCCATGTGCTATGACCTTGTGATTGATTGAAAAAAACATTGAAGTTAAAATTAATTTTTAAGTATTTTCCTGACCATTCATAGCTTATGACACTGATTGTAGGACAACAGATGTGCTCCCAAATTTTTTATAAGGTGATTTTCAATTTTGAAGAAAGAAAAGGTAAAAGAAGTTAAAAAACAATGATTTTCTTTTATCTCTACAATTGTTCTAATATATACGACGATAACATATCTCCTGCTGTGAGGAGATAATTTCTCTCCTTGCACTAATTAGTAATTAGACAATGACACATAGCTACTTTTCACATATTTTTAAAATAAATAAGAAAACAAAAATGGTCAATAAATAAATAAATATATATATATATATATATATATATATATATATATTAACCATCAATATATTTGGGCTCATTCAATGGATAATATAATAAAGATTATCTTATATTAGTTCGACTCACCTAGTACATTTTTTATATTATAAGGGTAGCTGAGTTAGGAACGAGTTAGATTGGAAAATGTAACTTAGAACAAAGATCTCATATCTAAAAAATTTATCCTCATGTCTCAAACCAATCACATTTCATCAAATAATATAAAAAAAATATTTTATATTTTTATAATTTTTCTTTTAAATTAGGTGTCACTTTTTAATTAAATTGGAACACCATTAAGACACATAAAATAGGACAAGTGATCTCCATTATGTAATTTCCCCTTATTATTATTACTATTTTCACCACCATATTATATAAATTAAATACAAGACATGATAAGAATTTATTTATTGTTATGTTCTCATATATTTATCTGTGTGAATATAAATAAATTGTAAAATTTTATTTAAACAAAGGTATCAAATATTTATTTTCTTTTTGCTTTTTAAGTATGAATAAAAATTATCAGATGCGTGTGGTTGAAGTACGGAGATCGCAATACTAGTTTCTTCCATACAATTACTATGATTAGGCGCAAGCAGAATAAAATAGAAGTTCTCATGGATGATGATGGTTTCTTAGTTTCTGATTAAGATGCCCTTATACACTTGACAAGCAACTATTTCAAGCAAATTTAAATTGATGATGGATGTATGACTGATCTTGTTAGTTTAACTCCATATCTCATTGATCAGATAAATGATACTCGACTAGTTCTTGTCCCATAAAGTCACTAGAAAAAATATATGATTTTTGTCTTAACTCTCTGTAATGTTGTTTATATGAGAATGACAAAGATCATCACTAATAGGCTCCAATTAACATCTGACCTTGGTCGTTATTTGGAGGTTCCCTTGCTCATAAAAATTTGCAACTACAACCTACCAATTTATCCTGGGCAATTGTGCTTAATTTTGCAGGTAGAGTGATTCTTGCGAAGTCAATAATAGTATCTCTTCCTACATACTACATGCAGACAAATGTTTTACCTAAGGAGATGTTCTATAAGCTTGAAAAAATTCAAAGGGACTTTATCTAGAATTTAACTCACAAAAAAATATCACCTCATCCAGTAGCTTGGGATAAAGTCTGCTGAACAAAAGATGATGGTGGACTGGACTTGAAAAGAATGCATGATTTTAACAAGTCTCTGGTAGCTGCATTAGACATTTGTTGGCTAATTCTATATCTCTGATTAACCATCCAACATTTTATGTGGATGATCTAAAAGATTGGATAAGTGAAGATCTTGGGAACTCTAGTTTGCTGAATGTATATCAAAACTTTGGCATTATGCTTTGGTGTATTTGGAAAACGAGAAACAATATGGTATTTAATTGTGACAACTTCAACATTCAACAAATTCTCTATAATGCAACTAGGTTGACAACTACTATGGCGAATTCTAATAACTTGGGAGAAACCCATAAGCATTTACTACACTAGTATACAAGAACATTTTGGATGGTAGTTAAGTAGCCAACTAGTATGGTAGGTTGTGGGGGATCTGTAGGAATGATACTCGCAAATGGTTGTTTGGCTTCTCCAAAAACCCGGGTACATCTTCTGATTTATGGGCAAAATTGTGGGGTATATACTCTATGCTTACTATAGCTTGGAGTAAAGGTTTATGACAACTAATTCTTGAAAGTGAGTCACAAGTGGCAACCAACGTAGTTAACAATGGTTGTGATTCGTGCCAGTCTTATACATCTATGGTTCAAGTTATTAGAGACTAGATAAAAAGAGATTGGATGGTCCATTGTGTTCATATTCTCAAGGAATGTAAGGTAAATAGTTAGCATATTTTATGGCAAGTCTATCTTACAATCTGAAATTGGGAACTCATGTGATGAAGCATCCTCCAAGTGGGAGTAGAGATTTGATTTGACTATGTAGGAGTGTATTTAGCTAGGAATATTCTAGCCTAGTGTTAACATGTATGATTTCTAGAAGAACAAAAAGTAAAGCAAAACCATGGTTGAGAACCATGATTTAAAAAATCAAATAAGAATCATGGAGCATGATTTATCTAAAAATATATTAATTTAATAATAACTCGAGAAGTTATACTAGAAATGTAATAAATTAGTTAAAATATTCCTCACACAAAAAAAATCATCATTTATATTTTCTAATTCAAATTTATATTTTTTGGTACATCTAGAAAGAAAAAACTAAGAAATGAGATTCATATCTAAGATCGTCATTGTGCATGCAAGAGCCAAATTCCAATATTAAAGACTAAAGGCTGATTGTGCCCCAATTTTTGCCATGAAGTCTGCCAAAGATTTAGCTTCCCTTGGGATAAAACTGAATTGAACCATCCAACATCGAGTAAGTAACTCGCGTATCTATTTCACCACTTCGGAAAGCTTTTGAAATCGGACCACTGGACGCTTAGTAATAATTTGCACAACCTCCAAATAGTCACACTCGAGAACAATATACCGAAAACTCCTCTTCTAAACTATAAGAAAACCAAGCTCCATTGCTATAAACTCAGCTTCGATAGTAGTACCAATCCCAAGACTTTAGGAGAAACCAAGTTTCTGCAAACCTTCATGATTATGTTTCTATTTTACATATTTTTATGATTTATGTTTTCTATTTTACTTATTTTTATGATTTATGTTTTATTTTGCTTATTTGTTTTATAAAAGATAAAGAAAAGTGTAATATACAATATTGTGAAACCTGAGCCGAATATTAAATTGGAAGAGGTCTCATATTAGATTTAAACAATTTAAATGGTTAAACTGTCTTGTCACACCGAGTGATTTGATATATAATTAATATTTTTATTTGTAAATATATTATTAATATTTTTTATCTATAAATATATAATTATATATAATTCCAAAATTTTATATAATTAATAATTAGGAATAATGAAGTAAATCTCTCCATCTTTTTTTGGACAAGAGAAAAACATAATATTAGAGTGGTGTTTCATTTTTTAAAATGTTAAGTGAGATAATTATATTAGAATTTCTCTAATTGAAAGCGTTCAAAACACATATTCAATTAAGACTAAAACCATAATTATTTTTAAGTCTGGTTATAAATGTAAAATAAAATCTAAGTCTTAAACCCTTAGTTGGGACTAGGGGTGAGCAGGACCCGACCATACCCGCTCACCCAGCACGACCCGATCATGATCAGGTTCGAATAGGGTTGGGTCTAGGGTCGGGTTCGGGTTCAAAAAATAGACGCAATCAATATTTAGGGCCGCATAGGGACCAAGCATGATTTGTCCCGTCCCAGGGTCACTCGCTCATCATGTTTGTATGTGTTTCTACTCAAATGTGTATAGGGTAATGATACCCTTTTGGTCGATAATATCATTTATTCTTTAATTTTTCCTTAATATATACACATATCATTTTATATATCAAACTACATATTCATAATAATAAATAATATTGAGAAATCTTTATCTAAAATGAGTATGCATTATATTTAACCGGACTAGGACCGGGTCGGGTTTAAAAGCTGACCCGGTCACTATTTAGGATCGGGTTAGCTTCGGGTCTGAGATCGAATCCGAATTCAGAATGTAACCCAACCAATATCTAGGGTCGGGTAAGGACAAGCTTTAACTCGTCCCAACCCGGCCGATGCTCACCCCTAGTTGGGACACATATTCCTAAAGACTGTAGTCTTATGAGGGATATCCTCGAGGCTACTGAAAAAGTCTTAAACTAGTAAACCCTCCAATAGCGAAAGAAGAGGTTGCAGCTGAGTTTTCAATAGCTACGTCAAACTAAGGGTTTTGGCACATTTCTTAAATCAGAGAGAATCTTGTGCAGGTTAGTCCAATCATATTTGTGGCTTTTGTTTCATTCTTTGTTTTTTTTTGTTATTCTTCTGAGAATCCGACTTTACCTCTGAGAAACTATTTTGATGTTGCGGAAATTAAATCAAACATGTTGAATGGTGATTTGGTTCCTCCAATTTATAGAGGATAAAGTGTAAATCAATGGCTGGGAATTTGAGATTAATATAAGCAATATGCAGATGCATTATAAATTATGAAGTTGTTAAAATTAGCAACCATTATTTTTTGGATAAACAATCTATAATTTAGCACTTTATGCTGTAAAGTGCATCCCTCATTTTAGAGGAGCTAAATCCTTCCATGAAATTACTTTTTGTGGATTTCTTTGTAGTTGTTTTCTTTACAAATCAAAATATTTGTTATATACATAATATACATATATAACGTATATAAAAGGGGAGGCCAAGTATACTGGCTCAAATGTAGTGAGGTGTAGGGAATGCAGATGTATGCATCCTTACCATCTCAAGCGAAGAAGTCGTTTCATTACTTGAACTCATTATCTTCATGTCATTAGGTAAACAACCTTGTATTTTGGCCGAGGCATTCTAATATCAAATAAATTGTAGGATTCAAGTGGGTTAGATAAAATTATGAAGTGCTTCATGTGTCATATGTGATAGAAATATGTCATTCAAGCTTTAAGAGAATTTTTACTACGTAATTGTAATACCGCTTGGTCTTTCTGGAAATCTAACATAGTCTTAAACCACTAAATCAATATTTTATTGGGGATCTAATGGAGCCGTGTGGTAAGCACAAAGCGAACTATTATGTAGCCTTTCATTAAAGAAAGAGGAAATTGGATATTTGAACCCGTTGTTTAAGAATAAAAATAAGAAGGGATTAATTAAATGATTTAATTTTAATTTAAAGTTATTTGTGTTTGGTCAAAATACAAATAAGAAAAAAAAAATGCTTTGATACTTTTTGAATTTTATATACTACCGTAGTTTTGTACAAATCTTTCTTTATAGTGACCCTGCATATAAGTTAACCAAAATAATGGAGTGTACTTATGTTTGATGTGTTATATTCTTATTTTTAATATTAGAGAAATGCGTTATCTTTGTGTAGCCACAAATATCTCGATTTTGGAATTATGTACAGTATTTGTAATCATATCCATCGCTGCAAATCAGCATCAACAATTTTGACTTCTGCTCAGTCTCTGTATCCATTATCCATCATTCCCCATTCTCACTCTCAACCTACATTTCATACTCCCAGATCCCTCACTTACAGGTAACTAACTAACAAAACAAATAAAACACTCTTCAATCCACTCATCTATTTTTTGCCAAGTCGGTTAAGATTTCATTTCTAAATCAATTAGTAACGAAAGGAGGTTCCTTTAACCCTTTATATTTACTTTTGTTTGAGGATTAGAGCACATTCCATCAAAGGGTTGGTATAGTGGTGTAAGACTCTGCTAGATCCCAGAAAGATAAAAAAAAAGTCAAGGGTTCCATTACTGGGAGACACTTGTGGGAGGGGTAGCCACACCCCGAAAAGATTAGTTCCTTATTCAAAAGGTGAGGGATACCCTTGTTAGTACAAAAAACAAAAACATTCCAAAATTAGACGAGAGAGTATCTGTGTTTCAGGGAGGGAGTGTTAGTAGAATTAGTATTATAATATTTTGGTAAATTTGTCATTTCTATAACGCTGGTTCATGTTAGTGTCTGCATAAATTTCTTTAAATATTTAAGCCTGGCCTGGTTTTTTGCCCCAAATACTAGAATTATTTATCATAATTCAATTCATTGTGTTTGACAGTTTGACTTTAATATGTTACAATCGAGCTGTAGTCCCACTAGGTTGGTTTGCCCATAGATTGAAAAATGGTTGTCGTGACCCGATTTTTGGTTGGAAGACCGGCTCTACGACTTGGGAGGAGGCGAACTCGATTTCTACCTCTCCCGATTGATTTGGAGTCGCCACTACGCTTTTTGCGGTGAAAACGTAGAAAACTCTATAATAAGCCCAATTAGAATAAAATGGTCTTTAGACGGAGATTCTTAGCTCGGGAGTCGATTACGGATCGGGGAAGGTATTAACACCACGTCCACCCGTATTAAAACTGTACCCTCGCTAATAACATGGACTTTTATACCATTAACAATTATTCATTTAAAATTATTTATTTTTATTATTGAGCCTGACAATATTGACTTTAGTTCTACGTACCCCTATTAAGGGGATCAAGGCTTACGTAGTTCTAGTTTGATAATTGTTCAGCTACTTTGGTTGATTATTAGTGATTTGGAAAATACCATTAGGTTTAGAAATATTGATTTGTTGAATTGGAGAATATGCAATTGTTTCGATTTAATGAGACTAATAGCTTAGACATGGTGTTGGTCATAGACCTTCTCCTCATTTTCAGAAGAGTTAGAGACGACTCGAACCAAGACCTTACTATAAAAATCCCATAAAATTTATTTGTTAAAATAATATTGGGTTATTTTATAATTAGAATTAAGTAGCAAAATAGGTTGGGGAATTGTTTTCTATATACATGATTAATAGCTTAGAGATGATATTGGTCGTAGACCTTCTTCCCATTTTCAGGGGAGTTAGAGACGACTTGAACCATAACCTTATTAAAAAATCCATAAAATTTATTTAGTATAATAGTTTCAATTATTTATAGATATAAGATTTTAGTAATAAAATAGTTTATTAATGATATGTATATATGGAGTTAATAGTTTAGAGATAGTGTTGATTGTGGACCTTCTTCTCATTTTTGGAGAAGTTAGAAACAACTCGAACCATAACCTTATTATGAAATTCCTAAAATTAATTTGACGATATAATTTCTAATCATTCATACATATAGAATTTTAGAGACAGCATTGGTTTATACCTTCTTCTCGTTTTCAGAAAAGTTAGAGACAACTCGAACCATAACCTTACTATAAAAATTCCATTTTTAATGAGATAATTTGAAATTATTCTCTAGTTATTATTTTTATTGTTAGCAAGTGCCTTTATATTATGTCTTTTGTTAATGTAATTTAGGATCACTACACAACCATTAGTTTAAGGAAAAAATGAAATCTAAAAAATGATGATGGAAATGTTGTAAATACAAACAAATCAAATAAATGAAAAAGGGGTTAAATAAATGAAAAAGGTGTTACCCCTTCATTTCACGAAGAACAGAGGGAATAAATCCCTAAATCACCTTTCCTCCCTCTTTATCCACTTCAACGGCGGCAGCAGCAATCAAATTGGCGGAGGACGACGACACCGTACGCTATCGAAGCAAGCTGAAGAACAAGGTATGAACGTCTTCTTTATCTCTTCTTCTTGTGATGAAGGTTGCATTCATGGAGTGCTTAAAGAAGGGAAGTAAATTAGAAGAGAAAAACGGGTCTCACACATTTTTTATACACTAATATCTTTCTCTCTCACAACCAAAGAGGAGAAATCCTCATTTTCCCTTCTATCTCTCACTCTTTTCTCTCCACTCTAATGCTATCATAATAAAATAATGCTTATTGTTTTATTGAACTAGTCCAGTTGAGTCAGATTTTAAATAGGTTATGTGATGAGTTGTTATTTCAACATAGTGATGTGTTGTGTCTTATAATTTTAAATGAGTATAATATGTATGTACTGTAAGTATAAAGATTTATATATAGTTAGTTAATGTATCGTTTATCATTCATTTGTATTTTATTAAAGAGTGATTAAAAATAAACATTGGATGATGCAGTGACATTGTATAGAACTTTTACACTTTGATTATATATACTCAAAGTATCACATATATATATATATATATATATATATATATATATATATATATATATATATATATATATATATATATATATATATATATATATATATATATATATATATATATATTTGTGTATTTTCTCATACATTTTCTCATTTTATATTTGTGGTATCCCCGTTTTGAATGTATCATATATACATTTGTGAATTTATCCTCTTATATTTATATTCTTTTACAATTGGCTCCCAAAATAATTAAATAACAAGCAAGTAAATCAATGTATGCCATTTTTTAATTTTATTTTGCTCGCCTTGTATTTAAAAGGCAACACTTGGTGTTTCAAAGATGGTATTAATCAACAATGTGTTAATTTAATAGTGTAAAACCCTATTAGATTTACAAGTAAACTAAAAAAGTTCAAAAGTTATTTATTTGGAGAACAATTATACATCCCGTATTGGATTAATTCCTTACCCATAAAATAAGAAAGTATCATTGATTATACCAAAAAAAAAATACATGCCTTAAGTCCTAGGTTGCATTATATCTGTCCAACCATGCTATTTTAGCTTTTAGTGCAACTGAAGAAATTTTCACACCAATATTGCAACCACTAAAAGTTCATCAAATGGATAAAATTTGATTTGAGTTTTGGTGATAAAATCATTAACTAAGTCCGGATGAAATATATAAATTGGTTTTTGAGATCATTTTACTCTATAATATGGTTGTCAAAATCGCAATCTTATTCATAATATTGCACGATCCTATGATTCTTGATCTTCAACTGATACTCGATCTTAGTCTTAGGTACACCTCCGTGGGATCATCGTGTGGGTGCATAAAACTGGTAGAATTGACGAGCCCAGTAATCCCAAATCTCTTTCACTCTACGCTTCAATATGAGGCTGAATGGGGTCTGCCATTGCAGCCCAGCCATGGCCCGACGGCCAGAAAGTGTGCCGAGACCAATGGCAGCGACATTAATGCTTGCATGAGAGCCACTGCTTGAGTTTGAAATCTCTTTCGTTTATAGTTCATGATGTATGGATATGTGGAGTAGGAAATTGATAACATGACAAAGGGAATATGAACCTATGACAATGTTAGCAAGATATTGCATGCAACTTTACATCATAAAAAAGATGAATAAAAAATGTCAGTATAACAATGAGTTTTATCAAAGAAGCATGTAAATTAGATAAGGATTGGACCTATTCATGCAACTTTGCCAATGGAAAACAGTTCCAAAAGGAAGAGATGAACTCTTATTTATTGGCCACTCATTATAGCATAAAAACCTCCTTTCTCTCTATTGCTTTTGTCCTTTGCTACTCTTATTCTCTCTTTCTTTTTTTACGAAAAGAAAGTTGATAGAGATAGGGTGTTTAGGGATAAGCTTGTGGTTAAGTATGATAAGTGGGGCTGTTTATATAATATAAAAATAATATATTTGATTATGAGTTATATTCTAATAGAGTTAGAGGTAAATTCTTATCTTGAATAATATACATTCAATGTTCTAATGAAAAGAATGATACTCAGATGAATTAGAATATTCAATTTATATATGAGATAATTATGTTTTGATTTGTATTTCTAATTATGTAAGACTATGCACTTTTATTTTGATTTATATGTGTATGGATTATACAAAATATAATATTAATAATTAAAATATTCACTTATTTTAGTTAATTATAGTATATATTATTATAGATGATATTATGATGTCGTTCGGTCTAATATAACGGTCTAATCAATTAAACCAATTAGAACCTATACAAGACATGTTCAAAATTGATATCCGACTCAGGTTTTATAACATTGCTCTAAACCATTTAATGATAAGTAAAATACTTATTTTTAGTATTATTAACTGTATCAATCAACTTATGGCTAAGGAGTATTTGGCTATCCCTAGGAATTAAACCTTTTGGATGTTTGGCTTGAGTACCCCTCTCACTCTTTTGATTAAGAGACCATAATGTCTTAACGTGCATGACTATCTTCCTAGTGTCACTTTCGAACCCATTTTACAAGTGATTTGCCAAAATAGAATTAAGATTTAGGTTAAATAAATTCACATGGAAGAGAGATTATTGGTACAAAAGCGAATAATGAGTTGATCATTGAAAGGTTTCTAGGGTTTGAAATATAGAATTGGGCAACATTTTCAATAATGTATAGTTAAAGATCTCGATTGGAACAGGGAAGGACCAAATTCAGATTCAGATTTTCTTCTCGGAAGGTTCTTCGTACCATCATTCTCTGTCTCGTCTTGTTTGCGATTTTGCCTCCCATTTTCTTTCACTTTCGCCTCTCACGCTTTCATCAGGTTCCTTCCTTCATTCCTTATTATTATTATTATTATTATTATCATTATTTATATTTATTATGGAATTCATTCATAACTACCATCATGTATTTAGTTAGTATAATCAACACTCTTTTTAACCATCTTTCAATTGTTTTAATTGTAAATTGAAAAATTGAAGTGAAAGTTAGGATTGAAAGACCCATACTAACGTTTATGATGGCGATTTTAGCCACGCCATCAGGACTAAAAACCAAACTTATGGAAAATAATATGAAGACGACAATACATCTACTGTCCGAAAAAGTGTGACCAGTTGAGAAATATATATTTACATTATAAGTTCAATAATTAAGTTTTTCTATGCACAATAATAGCAAGTAGACATAGAGTAACACATTTTTTTAGGACAGAAAATGTACTCCTTATCAAGACTGGTCAAAAAGATATTTTAGGAACTAAAACCAAAATCAGTTAAATTAGTTAAAGTCTCTGTTACACCAACATGGGTACCTACTGGGTGGGGTGGGTGGTGGGGTTTGACATTTTCTCAAGTACTGGTATGCTGCTATGTTGCATGATTACAGTAGTGAGATACATCATTTTTTAAAAATCTAAGGTATCTGTATGCCAATATAAGTAGGTATGATCAAAGTTAGTACTAGTAGAAGATGCAAGAGGTTTAGGCTAGTAATTTCCTCTTTAATTTTTGTTGTGACCATTTTGAACTGTTAATTAGTGGTGTGGTTGAACATGATGAAAGTGTTAGGCTAGTGTTGTATGTCAGATGCTTCAATATTCTATAGTATAGTGTAATTATCAATAATCCTCTAATTATCATATGAAGTATACTTCCAAGACATTGAGTTTATCACTTCATCTACTTTTTCATATAGTTTGAGAGAAGTTGTCAATGATGTTTATCAGTATTTCTGCATTGAATTATTCAACTCTGGATTTTCAATGCTTCAATTCTATAACAAATGTTCCTTATCATGTATAGTACTTATTTGTTTAATGGTTGCCATAATTGTGGAAAACAACTCTATTTGTCATCTACTTATTAGTTTTTATGAAAATAATTATAGTTATAATTATATATTGTTGTGTTGATTAATAGTTATACACATATAGAATTTCTACATGCATGGAATAGAAAATGTCAGAACCAAATTTTGACATCTTCATATTATTTGTTACAACATCATCGTCTTTTTTCTTCTATGTTTATCCTTCAAGTTGCACTATTACATGGATGCATTCATGTTGGGCTAGTTAGATGAAGTTAGGTACCTTCAGCTCTGTCTTTCACGTTCTGTTTTTTCACTTTTTGTTCACTTTGGCTTTGCTGCACTTAGAAGAAACCAATTATTCTAAATGGAACATGCAATAACTATGCATTTGCTTTGAATCAATGATCCCTTTAGATTATGAATAATGCTAGATTCTCACTTACAGCTCACATCACCTCAAATCTATTCATTATTCTATTATAGTGCAATATACCATTTTAATGCCCTTTTAGTCCTTTTAATGAATATGTAGGATATTAGTTTTTAATGAATATACCATTGCTAAGAACATTTGTATTTAGTATTGTATATTTAAATAATAATTACAAATTAATGAGATTAAAGTTTTAAAATTATGAAATTAAATTCAGGTTGAAATCCTCTAGATACATATAGTAGTGGAGGTTTAAAGCCTCAATGGTAAACATTACAAAGACCTCCTCAAATAGTGGAGGTTAAAAACCTCCACAAATAAACCGCTACAAATGTGTAGATACGAGAGGTTTTATAAAACCTTCGCTAAACGCTTCTAGAAGTCATAACTGTGGAGGTTTTTGAAACCTCCGCTAGTTATATTGTGGAGGTTAAAAACCTTCGCTAATCGCATAAAAAACCTCCACTAAATACCAAATCTGTTGTAGTGTTAGTTCCATGGGTCTTTCCTTCTTATAAACTCTTTCACTCCTCCCCGTATATCCAATGTGGGACTATACACTTGAATAAACCCAATAGGATCTAATGGGCCGTGTGGTAAGCACAAACTGAACTATTATGTAGCCTTTCATTAAAGAAAGAGGAAATTGGATATGTGAAGCCGTTGTTTAAGAATAAAAAATAAGATGGGATTAATTAAATGATTTAATTTTAATTTAAAGTTATTTGTGTTTGGTCAAAATAAAAATAAGAAAAAAAAATAAATGCTTCGATATTTTATGAATTTTATATACCACTAGTGTAGTTTTGTACAAATCTTTCTTTATAGTGATAAAAATAAATCCTGCATATTAGTTAACGAAAATAATGAAGTGTGCTTATGTTTGATGTATTATATTCTCATTTTTAACATTAGAGACATGCATTATCTTTGTGTAGCCACAAATATCTCTGTTTTGGAATTATGTACAGTATTTGTAATTATATCCATCGCTGCAAATCAGCATCAACAATTTTGACTTCTGCTCAGTCTCTGTATCCATTATCCATCATTCCTCATTCTCACTCTCAACCTACATTTCACACTCCCAGATCCCTCACTTACAGGTAACTAACTAACAAAACAAATAAAACACTCTTCAGTCCACTCATCTATTTTTTGCCAAGACGGTTAAGATTTCATTTCTAAATCAATTGGTAACGAAAGGAATAGCCGCCAAAAGATGTATTTAAACTATTCCAGGAGAATGCGATAGACGATGTGGACTTACTTTCCAACAAATTGGGTTCCTCTAACCCTTCATATTTACTTTTGTTTGAGGATTAGAGCACATTCCATTAAGGGGTTGATACAATAGTGTAAGACTTTGCTAGATCCCAGAGAGATCAAAAGGTCAAGGGTTTCATTACTGGGACCGACACTTGTTGGAGGGGCAGCCACACCCCCGAAAAGATTAACCCCTTATCAAAAGGTGAAGATACCCTTGTTAGTACACAAAAAAAAACAAAAACATTCCAAAAGTTGATGAGAGAGTATCTGTGTTTCAAGGAGGGAGTGTTAGTAGAATTAGTATTATGATATTTTGGTCAAATCTGTCATATCTATAACTCTTGTTCATGTTAGTGTTTGCATAAATTTCTTTAATATTTAAGCCTGGCCTGGTTTTTTGCGCCAAATACTGGAATTAGTTATCATAATTC
Organism: Lupinus angustifolius; assembly: GCF_001865875.1. Classification (NCBI taxonomy): domain Eukaryota; kingdom Viridiplantae; phylum Streptophyta; class Magnoliopsida; order Fabales; family Fabaceae; genus Lupinus; species Lupinus angustifolius. The sequence goes on from NC_032012.1 coordinate 16,185,471, forward strand.
AATTCGCATTGTTTGAGAGTTTGACTTAATATGTTGCAATTGAGCCGTAGTCCCACTAGGTTGGTCGGCCACATAGATCGAGTAATGGTATATCAAAACGTTAATATATAAATCATTCATAATCGTTGCCTATGGCTTTTCTTGACCTTCCTTTGCCTCTAGAATTTGGACTAACTTCAATTTGATGCACTCTTCTTATTGCTGCATGTTGTGGTTGTCTAGGTCAGATCTCATGGAGGGAAATGGGAACACAATAAAGGATGTTGGGAAACGGATCACTCGTGTTTTGTTTTGTGGACCTCATTTTCCTGCTTCTAATGAATATACAGCAGAGTATTTGCAGAAACATTCATGTATCAAGGTACCTTCATATTATCTCATATATTCTACCTTTTGTTTTAATTTGTAAATACTCTATTTTTTAATGGAAAAAGAACTATGTAACAAAGATTAGGATTGCACTACCAAAAGAGCGTTGGTATAGTAGTATAGTCCCTATCGGATCTCCAGATGGACTAAAAAGTCAAACGTTTGATTCTTCTGAGCAACACTTGTTGGGAGGAGCAGTCACGTATCTCAGAAATGATTAGTTCCTTACCCAAAAGGGCGAGGAGATACCATTGATTATACCAATAAAGAGTAGAAATGCACTATGTTTTAGAAGAGAAGAGACAAGTACAAAGAAAGAGGATAAGACATTTTCATAAACAACTGAAATCTATGTAACAAAGCATGACAATCCCTCTTCATATCTAACAAAGAAATTAGAAATATACTTAAAAGATTATGGGCAATTGGGCAGAACATCAAAGGGGTGCTAATAGAGTAACCCAATGAGTTATAGGGTCAAAAAGGAGTCATTGAAGATTTTTCCATTCCTTTCCAACCAAAGAACAGCATAAACAAAGCTTTGTCACAAAATCTTTGCTTCTTTACGAGAGCCGAAAACTTTGAACTTAATATGGAGAAATTTGTACAAATTCATAGGACATATTGGGACTCTCCAAAGATCCTAAACAACTTGTTCCAAATAGAATTCACAGTGAACAACTCAAAAAAAGATGAGTCTCACATTCTAAATCTAAGCCACAAATATTAGGAGACATAGCAGTGAGAGGTTTGCAGTTCTGGAGTATGTTATTAGTGTTAAACTTGTTATGAACAAAAATCCAGAGAAAAACTTTGATCTTTAAGGGAGATTTGGATTTCGAAATGAGTTTATCCAAAAAGAAATACATCTCCATTTGGTATTGAGTCAAGATCTGTGGAGGACTCCTTTTCAGCTTTCACGGTGTTTTTTGATAATAGTAGACAACATAGGTTTGCTTTATTAGCTTGGGTGTCTGTCAGGTGGAGTATCTGACTGAAGAGGAACTCAATTATTTTTAATGATGACAGGCCTGATGCTAGAGGTGGTGGATCTTATTAAAATTTGCTAGAGGTGGTGGATCTTATTAAAATTCGCTAGAGGTGGTGGATCTTATTAAAATTCGCTCTTGACAGTCGTTTAATAGTTTTTCAGAATCTTTTGTAACACTTTTTGATTGGTGTGTCATGTATGAGCCCTTTACATTGTATTGCTCTTGTCATGTAATGGTTTGAATACTTCTGATACTCCCATCAAAAAAAGGAATGAGTCAATAATTAAAATATGATTTATGAGAAAACTCCCTAAGAATCAAGATCCAAGTTCTCAAGTAAAAACAGAAGAAAGGTGAATAGAGTTAAGTAAAATCATAAGAGACTCTAACTTTCTGACCTCTCCATCATGCAAGTTTCTATGGTGATTTCCTTTAGGCTCATTCATTATGGCACGAAATAATTCCGAGTAGTTATGTTTAAATTAAAATGGGTAGTATGCCAATCTAACATTACACAATCTTTGCATTACGATGAACACATTTAATTTTTGTTGAGTGAGATATGATGTATATTGCATTTGCAGGTTGATGTTCTACCTTTGGAGGATGTGCCCAAGGCTATTGGCAATTATCATGTCTGCATAGTAAAAAGCATGAGGCTAGATTCAGACATAATTTCTCGTGCTGTTCAGATGCAGCTTATAATGCAGTATGGTGTAGGATTGGATGGTATTGTAATTATTGTCGGTTTACCTTTAGTGAGAAATTTCATAAAGCTTTCATTTTTTCTCATTTATTACAGGATTAATTTTGCATTTTACTTTATCCCCCTCTTGCTAAGCCTCGTCTTGATTTTAAATTGATAATTTATGAATTTTCCTCCAAGGTGTTGATATTGACGCTGCAACAAAGCATAGAATCAAAGTTGCGAGGATTCCAAGTGATGGTACTGGAAATTCAGCTTCATGTGCAGAAATGGCCATATATCTAATGCTGGGTCTCCTCCGTAAGCAAGTATGGTATCTTCCATTTTGAAATAAAAATTGTCCCCTCCTTTTTATTTGTCAAAGGGTCACCTTCCACTTTTCTGAATTATATGCAACATGATTTTAGTGGATTTAAGGTGAAATGCAGTTTTCCCCTATCTTGTAGTATGGGCTGTAAGAATCAAATAACTAGTGTATATGACATATTTTTCTATTGATAGCCTTTAAAGAGATCTACAGAGTTCTCATTAATACTTTGTACCTTTTGTCATTCATATCAAATTTATCCATCTCTTTCTATAAAAAATTAAAAATCCATGTTGTAATTAACATAAGAATGCATATAACTTAGGAAGTAATTTATCAGTTATTAATAGCACAATCCGGACAGCAAAATTAATAAAGAGGGGTATATTAGAGATAACACAGCCATTTATGTGTCTCCACCTTATAGATTAAGCTTTTGGAATAGTTGGTTCATGACATGCGAACTGTGGGAATTTCTTAGAGCTAGTGTTATCTTGAACCCTATGCAAGAGTGGATTTGCTTTCACTGAATATATGCACAATATCTTTTCAAAATATCAAATCTTGTTTTTAATCCATGCAATGGTCTCTGATGTTGAATGTATGGTTTTACCATCTTCATGTACCGTATGGGTCATAAGGGTGTGTTTATATAGCCTACACTATATTGAACCATGTGAAAGAGAGAATTTGTTTTTTAAATAAAATATTCTTTTAAAATTCTTTCATAATTAGGAATCAATCAACACAATCATTTTCCAGCTGTGCACCTGGTTACAACAAATATATTGCCCATTGATTTGGTCTTAACTTGCTTAGTTTACATACTGCTTGAATTTTTGCATCCAAATATTTGCATTCGTTTCTGTTTGACTTTTGAATTTAATTTTTTTTCTTGCAGAATGAACTGCAAATTTCCATACAGCAGAAGAAGCTTGGAGATCCAATTACCGATACTTTATTTGGGAAAACAGTGAGTACATTTATTCATCGTGGATAGCGACTAATAAGCCTTGCCACATTGCATTCTTTTTGCATGTCAACTTTTTTCATAATGGTTAGATGCATTGGTTAAAAATGAACTAAACAAATGACAATAGTGATATACTATTCAAATCCGGAACTTCAGTTTTAGGTATAACTAGTCAGAGACCTTCTAAGACACCCAGTGGGAGCATTGCTTAGTACCTTACTATCATCCTTATCACCGCTGTTGTCATTTATACCTAAAGATTTTATCTGTCCTACACAAATAGATGTGGTATAGTTATATTGAACAATATAAGGATAAAATAACCATGAAGATGCAATATTTTTTCTTTATATATTTTGTCTTGCTTGGCATAAATTTTACATGGTGATACTACCTTTTTATGACAATTTTAGATATTCATTTTGGGCTATGGAAATATTGGAATTGATTTGGCAAAGCGTTTGCAACCATTTGGTGTAAAAGTTATCGCCACAAAACGGAGCTGGAACTCATGTGCACAACACACTAGCAAATTAAGCAGAAGTAACTTTCTTCCCAGTTGATGTGGATTGTTACTACTTACTAGTAAATAAGCCTAGTTTTCTTATAGTTCTTTGACATGTTCTAATTATTTGTTGAAGATGGTATTGATGATCTGGTTGATGTGAAGGGTAATCATGAAGACATATATGACTTTGCAAGGAAAGCTGACATTGTTGTTTGCTGCTTAAGATTAAACAGTGAAACGGTCAGACCTTTTCGGCTCTTTCATTTTTTTTCTATTATAAGTGTACGAAATCATTTTTTTTGGTAGCTTTTTTGTTTTAGCTAATTTGGTTCCACAATTTTCCCATTATAAGTGTACGAAATCAGTGAAAATGTATGAGATATAATAGATGGCTGGTACAAATGTTGGCAAGTTTGTTTTTCTATGGTATATGGTCTTTTAAGTTGGTAAACACGCTTCTTATTTTGTGTTTTATTTTATTTTCTTTCTCGTGTCAAGCTAAAAGGAAAGTTCCACCACACGAACATTAGACCGGTGATACTATATGGTACTAAATGCAAGGTAATAAAGTGCCAACAAGAGCATAAGATAAAGAGAAAATATAAGATCATGATTAGTTGGACAAATCTGCTTGTGTTCAAAAGCTTCAACTATATTTAATTCTGTTTTTTTTGTAAAAATAAAAATAAATGCATGCTATGAACTAAACATAAATTGAATAGACTTACTTTTTGCATACTTATTGACTTGGATAGGATGTTTTTTCAGGCTGGTGTCATAAATGATAACTTCATATCTTCTATGAAAAAGGTTTGTTTGCCATCTTAAATAACTTGTGTAACTCTATTCGTGGCCAATAGTCTCTCAGTGTATAAGATGGAAGGACTTGTGTCAATGTTATAGTATATATATATATGGTATCCATTCAGACACTAGCGTAGTATTTATTTCAAACTGCTATTGAATTACTTGAGAGGATAAACTTTTCATGAAAATCACTGTTGGATTAAAAGTAAACATCATGAAAATCATACTGATAAGAATGAATTATAAATTATTTTATACTCTTTCTGTATTCCATAAGAATAGCATACAATATAATTGTAGGTCTCACACAAATGTAATTGATGCCGTCTTCACTTTCTCCATTCCATAATTGCTACCCAATACTGCCCTTCTTTACTCTTTTTACTCTTTTGTCATACACATGTAATTGCTTTCTACTACTAACTGCATTTACTCTCTCTATACATATGTTTAATTGTGGGTCTATCAATACCCTTCAATGAGATAAACCTTGTCCTCAAGGCGAAGGAAACCTCTACCGGGGTCCTTTGCTTGAAGCATGAGAACCAAGCTATGCTTGAAGGAAATGAACTCACAAGGCCCCAGTCCCATTGCTAGAAGCAACAATTTTTCCACTGCAACATGCAGCTTCTTCTCAGTAATCCTGCACTCTACTGGTATATTCCTGTTCAAGTGCGGAAACTCCACCGTGGTGGTTCTAGTGAGTAGGATGGCTTGTGTTTGTCCCACTAGCGTCTTTTTTCTTCAGTAAAATGAGTCGGGCCCATTAGACCAGAATGAGATTCATGTCTATTTTATGATTGAGGGTCATTGTTCAACTCTAAACATGCTCCAATCTTCTCCTTTTCAGAAGCACCTTTTATTCACATCACCCTTTTTTTCATTTCTCACTACACACTTTCAGAAACATGAGTCTGGAAGTATATTTGGGAAATATAATAGTGGTAAAAGAAACCACCATAACTCTCATTTTTAAAACCAATTCCATAACGTCAGAAAAGGGTCTCAACTAGTGTAACTCTTGTTTTGCCTTTCTTCTTTCACCCCTTCCTGAGAGTTCTTTGGTGCATACAGAAACCAACTCCGGCATTTATCCATCTATATGAATACCAGTGCCTGGTTGTGAATGTAGTGGCATTCTTGATTACACCTACCATTCCTAGTTGCTGCCTCTCTCCTCTCCGTCAACATCATATAATCTCCTCCGTCCACCTTCGCCCTATAGCTTCCGTTCCATTATCCATGCACATTATTACCATCTACAGGCTCCCTAGGTATGTAATAATATTAACTACAAAATATGGTAGTAAAGTTCAGTAGCAGTGATCCAATCACAAATAAAATGGAAGAAAAGTCTAGACACAGATGTAGGTAGAAAAGGAAAATCAGAGTTGCAAGTTTAGTCTCTGCCCTATGGCCAAGTTCAATATGTTGTGGTTTATATTGATTGCTTCTAAGTTATAACTTTTGATGATATTTTTCCTAATCATATATTTTTATATTTCAGGGTGCCCTTTTGGTGAATATAGCTAGAGGTGGTCTAATTGATTATAAGGCAGTGTTCAACCACCTTGAATCAGGCCATCTAGGAGGGTTAGGCACTGATGTTGCATGGACTGAGCCATTTGATCCTAATGATCAAATATTGAAATTTAAGAATGTTATCATGACTCCTCATGTTGCAGGTGTTACAGAATATTCTTATAGGACCATGGCTAAGGTACATTTTGCTATAAATATCTATACTTTTTTCCTCTATAAATGTTAAGATAAAGAGAGATCAAAGGAACTTAGTCTGATATTTTTCTTGGTTGTTGTTATATTGCAGGCTGTTGGTGATGTTGTTCTTCAACTTCATAATAGGCTTCCTTTGACAGGGATAGAGTTGGTCAATTGAACTAGTGTAAGGGCATCAGTACCATTTCTAAATAATCCAAATCATTTATTTATTAATTATCATTGACTGTTAAATGAATCCTTTATCGACGAAGTACTGGTCAATTCTACTATACCATGCTCGAGGAGCTTGCTTCAAGCCATATAGAGCCTTCTTCAATCGTAGCACTTTGTTTTCGTTGCCCTTGCTCATGAACCCTTCTGGCTGCTCCACATAGATCTCTTCTTGAAGTACTCCATTGAGGAATGCAGACTTGACATCTAGCTGGTAAATGCTCCATCCTCTTTTTGCTGCAAGAGCTATTAGAGCTCTTATAGTATCTAGACGAGCAACTGGAGCAAATGTCTCATTATAGTCGATTCCTGGTTGTTGGGAGTAGCCCTTGGCTACTAATCTCGCCTTGTGCTTCTGTATAGTGCCATCAGGATTGAGCTTTGTTTTATACACCCATTTTACTCCGATGATGTCTTTATCTTTTGGACAATCTACTAGCTCCCACGTGTTGTTTTTCTCGATCATCTTTATCTCTTCTTCCATTGCCTTGACCCATACTTCTTGCCTTGATGCTTCTTCAAAGCTTCCAGGTTCAACTATGGCCAAGTTGCATGTCTCATATATATCTACTAAGGATCTTACTCGTCTCGGAGAAGATTCTGGTGAAGATTGTTCATGTGGGAGTGTAGTTGGCGTACCTGGATCTTCTGTTGCTTCTTCTACTTCCCCAGTTACTTGTGGTTGTTGTGTTGGTATGGAGATGTTGTGTCTCTCAATCTTGCCTTCATTCCAGTTCCAAGCGTCACTTTCATCAACTTCAACATCTCGACTGATGATAAGTTTCTTCGTTTCTAGATTGTATATGCGATAGCCTTTTGACTGTGTGCTATATCCCAAGAAGATGCCTCTTATCGTCTTGTCTTCTAGTTTGTGTCTCTTTTCTTTTGGGACATGTATATAACAGATAGATCCAAAAACTCTTAGATGTTTAGCTGATGGCTTCCTACCGCTCCAAGCTTCTATAGGAGTTTTACCTTCGACTGCCTTTGTTGGACATCTATTCATTATGTAGACAGCTGTGTAAACTGCTTCGGCCCAAAAGGTGTTTGGCAAACCTTTCTCCTTGAGCATCGATCTAGCCATCTCCATGACCGTGCGATTTTTCCTTTCAGACACCCCATTTTGTTGTGGAGTGTAAGCAACTGTGAGTTGACGCTCTATGCCTTCATCCTCACAAAATTTATCAAATTCGTGAGAGTTGTACTCTTTGCCACGATCGCTTCTGAGTACTTTTATATGTTTCCCGCTTTGCTTCTCGACAAAGGCCTTGAACTTCTTGAATATTCCAAAGACTTCTGATTTTTCTTTTATAAAATAGACCCATGTCATTCTAGAAAAGTCATCAATGAAGAGGATGAAATACCTGTTATTAGTGAGGGATGGCGTCCTCATTGGTCCACATACGTCAGTATGGATGAGCTCCAACAAGCGTTTTGCTCTCCAAGATTTCCCACTTGAAAAAGGTAGTCTATGTTGCTTCCCAAGTAGACATCCTTCACAAGCTCCTTCATTCTCTTGGATGCATGGAAGATCCTTCATCATTCTTTTATGATATAATAGCTTTAAGGCTTGGTTATTAAGATGACCAAATCTTCGATGCCATAGCCATGATTCATCAACTTGAACCTTCATAGCGATGTTAGTAGCATATTTCCAAGTTATTGGAAAACTTCTATTTCTTTTCTCCATTTTAACTTGGGCTATTTCAAACTTTCTATTATTGTCATATATATTGCATGTATCTCCCTCAAAGTGGAGAGAGTAACCTTTTTCCATCATTTGGCCAATACTCAAGAGATTTTCTTTAAGGTTAGGAACTAGTAAGACATCTTTGATAAGTCGCGTACCTGATTGTGTCTCCACCATGACAGTGCCTTTGCCTTTAGACTCAACCATGGTGCCATTACCTAATCGAACTTGCACTCTGACAGACTCATCAATATCTTTGAAAATGCTCCCGTCCTTAGCCATGTGGTTACTACAACCACTATCCAAGTACCAGTTTTCTTCTTTATCACGACTACAGACTTGGTTGGCATAGAATAGTTGTTGGTCATGTTTGCATTCTTCAGTGAAATTGGCCTGATGATTATTTTTGTTGCGACAATTTTGCTCTGAGTGCCCAAATCTTTTGCAATATTGGCATTGTATCTTTCCTCGATATCGACAATATTTTTCTGAATGGCCTGACTTCTGGCATATGCCGCAAGGAAGATATTTTGCTTGATTGTTTCTAGAGAAATCTTTAGAAATCTCTTTGTTTCTAGAATGTTCCGCACCAATATTATTTCTTCTTTGATATTCTTTATTCTGAGACCTTAGTCTGAGCTTTGATTGAAAGGCATTTTCTAGTGAACCTTCATCATGCCTACTCAATCTTTGCTCATAAGCTTCTAGAGAGCCCATTAGTTCTGTTACTGATAGAGTAGACAAATCTTTGGTTTGCTCAATCGTAGTAACTATTGAGTCATATTTTTGGGGAATTGAAATCAGAATTTTCTCAACAATTCTTTTGTCAAGAATATTTTCCCCATAGGCTTTCATTTGATTGACTATTTCTTTTATTTTAGAATAATAGTCTTTTATGGTCTCAGACTCTTTCATCTTAAGTAATTCAAACTCACGCCTAAGAGTTTGAAGTTTAATGGTGCGTACCTTATCACTGCCATGAAACTCCTCCTTTAGTGTATCCCATGCTTCTTTGGCACTTGTAGCTCCCATTATTCTTGGAAAGATAGTTTCCGCCAAGGCTTGTTGTAGAATAAATAACGCTTTTGCATCCTTTTGCACATTCTCTTTCAACTCCTTTTTCTGAGCCACGGTAAGAGTTGAAGTATTCTCTGGAGTAGTGAATCCTTCTTCTACAATATCCCACAAATCTTGGGACCGGAAGAAAGTAGTCATTTTTGTATTCCAAAAATCATAGTTTTCTCCAGTGAAAATTGGGATAGGAATTGATGATGATTGAATAGTGCTAGCCATAGCTCAAAGTGTATAAATATGGTTTAGTTTGGATGTGAGATTCTTGGAGATAGTTGGAAATGGATAGAGTAATATTCTACGCCCAGTGTATGACCAAACGTAGCTCTGATGCCACTGATAGTATTTTAGAAATGGAAGTTATAGTAGTGAAAATAGAAGTGGAGAAGCTTTGGAGCTACACAACTTAGAATAATTTGCTTCTTATTTGGATGCTTTACAAATGAAGGGTGAGTGCCTATTTATAGGCTTTCTACAACACTTATGAATTTCTAGATGGTTCCATAAGTATCTAGTATACATTTTTCTCAAGATTTCTAGATACTTCTTTAATTATAATACTAAATGCCTATAATAGAATATACTAGAAGCTTAGGATAATTCTAGATATTATGGTACAATCATCACTACTTATTTCTACACAAGTGTGGAAGCTTCTAGAAAGTGTGCATCAATATTTTATCACTATGCTTGAAGGAAATGAACTCACAAGGCCCCAGTCCCATTGCTAGAAGCAACAATTTTTCCACTGCAACATGGAGCTTCTTCTCAGTAATCCTGCACTCTACTGGTATATTCCTGTTCAAGTGCGGAAACTCCACCGTGGTGGTTCTAGTGAGTAGGATGGCTTGTGTTTGTCCCACTAGCGTCTTTTTTCTTCAGTAAAATGAGTCGGGCCCATTAGACCAGAATGAGATTCATGTCTATTTTATGATTGAGGGTCATTGTTCAGCTCTAAACATGCTCCAATCTTCTCCTTTCAGAAGCACCTTTTATTCACATCACCCTTTTTTTCATTTCTCACTACACACTTCCAGAAACATGAGTCTGGAAGTATATTTGGGAAATATAATAGTGGTAAAAGAAACCACCATAACTCTCATTTTTAAAACCAATTCCATAACGTCAGAAAAGGGTCTCAACTAGTGTAATCTTGTTTTGCCTTTCTTCTTTCAGCCCTTCCTGAGAGTTCTTTGGTGGAATACAGAAACCAACTCTGGCATTTATCCATCTTTATGAATACCAGTGCCTGGTTGTGAATGTAGTGGCATTCTTGATTACACCTACCATTCCTAGTTGCTGCCTCTCTCCTCTCCGTCAACATCATATAATCTCCTCCGTCCACCTTCGCCCTATAGCTTCCGTTCCATTATCCATGCACATTATTACCATCTACAGGCTCCCTAGGTATGTAATAATATTAACTACAAAATATGGTAGTAAAGTTCAGTAGCAGTGATCCAATCACAAATAAAATGGAAGAAAAGTCTAGACACAGATGTAGGTAGAAAAGGAAAATCAGAGTTGCAAGTTTAGTCTCTGCCCTATGGCCAAGTTCAATATGTTGTGGTTTATATTGATTGCTTCTAAGTTATAACTTTTGATGATATTTTTCCTAATCATATATTTTTATATTTCAGGGTGCCCTTTTGGTGAATATAGCTAGAGGTGGTCTAATTGATTATAAGGCAGTGTTCAACCACCTTGAATCAGGCCATCTAGGAGGGTTAGGCACTGATGTTGCATGGACTGAGCCATTTGATCCTAATGATCAAATTTTGAAATTTAAGAATGTTATCATGACTCCTCATGTTGCAGGTGTTACAGAATATTCTTATAGGACCATGGCTAAGGTACATTTTGCTATAAATATATATACTTTTTTCCTCTATAAATGTTAAGATAAAGAGAGATCAAAGGAACTTAGTCTGATATTTTTCTTGGTTGTTGTTATATTGCAGGCTGTTGGTGATGTTGTTCTTCAACTTCATAATGGGCATCCTTTGACAGGGATAGAGTTGGTCAATTGAATTAGTGTAAGGGCATTGGTGCCATTTCTAAATAATACAAATCATTTATTTATTAACCATCATTGACCGTCAAACAAAAATAATATAAATCAATAATAGATGATGTGTTAATTGTGTAAAATTAAACAAATTTTATACTCTAAAATAAATGTGTGATGAATTTACATTGGTGAATGAATATTCAAATCTCAGTCCTGGGTCCTTGTACCCGGGAATGAAGAAATATTAATAACGTTATTTTGGATTAATAATAAAAAATATTTTTGAATATATAATATAAATATTTATAATATATATTTAAAACAAATCCATATATTCATGACATTAAATAGGTCGGTTTGGTAAGTCTATTCGGTTTTTTATAAACTTGATCTTGTCAGTTGAAGTATATAAGTTTTTTAAAAAGCTTTTAGGCTTCTTTTGGTTGCAAAAAGAAAATAAGAAAAGAGAAAGAGATGAGAAAGAAAAAGGGGTATTGAGAAAGAGGAAAAATAGAGTAGAATTTTGTGATGTTTGGTAGAAGAGAAGAAGGAAAGAAAATAAAGAGAAATATGTAATTTCTTGACTTTCTTCTCTTTGATTGGATAGAAAGTGATAAAAAAAAGATGTTATATTTTGAGTGACAAATATATCTAAACAAAGGAAAGAGAGGAAAAAATTATTTTATTATTAATTAAAAATAATGGTTATAATTTTAAATTTTATTATATATATTATATTATAATTTAAATTGTTTTTAATTAATATATATTTTATATCTAAAATAGATTGATGTAGGTTACTAATATCCTAAGTTTTTTGTGAAGAAGATAATGCTTCTGACCTTGATATAGTTTTGATGAAGATACCAACATTACATAAAGAAGAAAAACAAGAATACTTATGAAGACAAGGAAGATAAAACTTCAAGGAAATAGAATATAAGTTTATAGGTACCTCTATCTTTATACTTTATTATATACAAATAACTAGTAATGCTAAAAAGTATTTTAAGAGAAAATTAAAAACTATAAGTACAAATGAAAACAATTTTCAAAATACTATGTAATAGGTTGCTATGACTAAATAACAAGTTACCAGAACTAAGTAAAAGATTAAATGAGTGAGAAACGGGTTACCCAACAAAAACTGAACATAGTAATCGATTACACACATTTGAGTAACCGATTACACATTTTAGTAATTAGGTATTTAGTTGAGCAGAATACTTGGGTAATTGACTACATCCTGTGAATAACCGATTACACTGTGTGATAATCAGTTATTCATTTGGACAGAATGTTTGGGTAATTGATTATATGTGCGATAATCAATTACTCAGTTAGACAGAATGTTTGGGTAGTCGATTACATCAATGTTGTAATCGATTATTGAGAGTTGTTGCACCAGTTTTCAAATTCAAACTGCACAACTTTCACCCCAAACGAAATGGTTTCATTCCAATGGATCCTACCTTTTCATAGAGGTGTTATGGCTGATTGGAAAACATATTTAAAGGCATTGAAACTCATAATTCATAACACACAACTCATATACACAATCTAAACATTTCTGAAATACTTGCTTTGCACTTTTTGCAACTTGTTCAACTTTCAGAATATATTTTTTGAAGTTGTCTTAAGTGTTGTTTCAAAGTGATTTAAACTTTCTGAGCATTATTATTAAATGTATATAAAGAGTTATTAGATTGCAAGAGTTCATAGTTTTAAATATTGTAAAGACAATCATTGTCATAGTTAAAGTTTTCCATTCAATTTGTTGAATTAGTTTCTTTCACAAGGATGTGATAAGAAATGGGATAGAGTCACTTGGAAAATTTGTTTTTCAAAGAGTGATATAGGTATTAGAGAGTGGGTAAGGTATAAGGAAATCTCATGGTGAGAATTTATAATTGCTGCTCTTAATATCTAGTGAAGAAATCTTTTGAACTGCAAGAGTACTGGACGTAACCTTCAGTGGACAAGAAGGTGAACCAATATAAAAATATCTTAGTACTCTCTTATCTCTTATCTCCTTAAATTTGTTTGATATCTTTATGCGTAAATTTTTTGCTGCTACTAACTCTGATAATTGCAGAAAAATCTGACAAAAATTTAAGACAACTAATTCACGATCCTTCTTAGTTGTCATTTCAGTCTTACATTTTTTACATTGTCACTACATCATCTACCATTAATTTAATCATCATTTACTATTAATTAAAACTAAAAGAATGATGAATGATATACAGAGTGTGTATAAATCTATTTACAATGTCATTACATAGATATTACATCCTTAATTCAAACAAGTAGAGAAAAAAATGAAAGGTATATTTAATATTTTATACATTCTAATATCTTTCTCACCAAATTAGAAGATAAAGAGTAGGTCTCACACATTTTTTACATTCTAATATCTTTCTCTCTCACAACCAAAGAGGAGAAATCCTCCTTTTCTCTTTTATTGTTTTATTGAACTAGTCTAGTTGAGTCAGATTTTAAATAGGTCATGTGATAAGTTCTTATTTCTAACATATTGATGTGTTGTGTCTTATAATTTTAAATGAGTATAATATGTATGTACGGTAAGTATAAAGATTTATATATAGTTAATGTATCATTTATCATTCATTTGTATTTTATTAAAGAGTGATTAAAAATAAACATTTGATGATGCAGTGACATTGTATAAAACTTACACTTTGATTATATATACTCAAAGTATAATATATATATATATATATATATGTATTTTCTCATACATTTTCTCATTTTAAATTTGTGTATCCCCGTTTTGAATGTACCATATATACATTTGTGGATTTATCCTCTTATATTTATATTCTTTTACAATTGGCTTCCAAAATAATTAAATAATAAGCAAGTAAATCAATGTATGCCATTTTTTAATTTTATTTTGCCTGCCTTGTATTTAAAAGGCAACACTTGGTGTTTCAAAGATTGTATTAATCAACAATATGCTAATTTAATAGTGTAAAACCCTATTAGATTTACAGGTAAACTAAAAAGTTCAAAATTTATTTATTTGAAGAACAATTATACATCCCATATTGAATTAATTCCTTACTCATAAAATAAGAAAATATCATTGATTACACCAAAAAATATACATGCCTTAAGTCCTAGGTTGCATTATATCGGTCCAACCATGCTATTTTAGTTTTTAGTGCAACTGAAGAAGTTTTGACACCAATATTGCAACCACTAAAAGTTCATCAAATGGATAAAATTTGATTTGAGTTTTGGTGATAAAATCATTAACTAAGTCCGGATGAAATATATAAATTGGTTTGTGAGATCATTTTACTCTATAACATGGTTGTCAAAATCACAATCCTATTCATAATATTGCACGATCCTATGATTCTGATCCTCAGCCGATACTCGATCTTAGTCTTAGGTACACTTCCGTGGGATCGTCGTGTGGGTGCATAAAACTAGTAGAATTGACGAGCCCAATAATCCCAAATCTCTTTCACTCTACGCTTCAAACCTCTTTCACTCTATCTTTGCTTCAATTTCTCTCCATTTCTCATTGTGCAATTATGCAACATTCTTCACTTTCTCTCTATCTTTATGATTCTACTATCATTCGTAATAGAGAAAAAGCTAATCAGGTTATCCGTAATTTGATTTGTTGAACACCCTAATTTTTTATTTATAAAAAAATATATGATGAGTTGTTAATTCATTGTCTTTTTTAACTCATGAATTTAATTAAAACGTGAAAAGTATGAGTGATTGTGAAACCCTATTTTTTTTACTTGGAACTTGTACATTTGAGTTATTTTGCTATTATGACATATGAGTTTGTTGAAAATCCCAATTTTTTATTTATAAAAAATATATGATGGGTTGTTAACTATGTTAAGTCCAATGTCTTTTTTACTTGGAACTTGTGTAGTTGAATTATTTTGCTATTATGATTTATGAGATATGATATGTATTACCATTGTGACTTGAATTTATGTTATTCATGTACACTATATTTATAGTTATGAATTGGTATTCATATATATATATATCATTACTATCCCTTATGTGTTAATTAACCAAACCGGAAAGAAATTTGATATAGCAAATATACCCGAAAAACTTAAGGTAGTAGGTGAAGGCACATTAAGGAACCATTGATAGTGATAGAAACACTGAAGAGATAATAAACACTCCAAACTCATTATACCAATTTTATATATAATCTTTTGGACGAATATGCCTAGAGTTGTAAAAGGCTTGTGCCAAACGTTTCAGATGTTTGTGTGAGGGAAAGGTGATATGGATTATGGAGTGACTTGTAGAAGAATTAAGAAAAATAAAAAGTTGAGTTCTCAAAAAAAAACAATATGAAGATATTATTATGTACTCTATTCAAATCACTTGAGCAAACCAGTCATCAACATTAATATAAATTTATCAAACAAACAATAACACGTTGATCTAATGGTGTAAGACATTGTTAGATCTTCATAAAGACTAAAAGATCAAGATTTGATTTCTCTAAATGATACTTGTTAAGAAAGATAATCACATATCTCAAAAGAGATTAATTCCTTACCAAAAAATGAGAAAATATCTTTAATAATACCAAAAATTTACAACACAACCCAAGCTGGATGGCACTATGTGGTGGTTAATTGGTGTGTTTCTCCCCATTATGGAATTCATAGTACCTCTTGGGATATACTTTAAGCATCTCTTTGATAGAGGTGAATTAGGATGGAGAGAAAAGGGGGAGAGAGGTTAAAGAGAAAGAAAAATTTTGTCCACTTTGGCTGGGAAGAGAAAATGAGAGTAGAGAAAAAATAATGGGTGAGAACTACCATAAATTTTTTCATTCTTATTTTTATTTTCTATACTTATTGATTTTAAATACTACTAATATAGATAAGTCTCTAAAATATAAAAAAATATCAATTAAAAAAATTAATTGATATTATAATAAAATCTATAATTTAAAATTATAACATATATTTTTAATTAATAATAAAATAACATTTTTCTCTATCTTTTTATTTAAAATTATAACATTATCTATCTCTTTTTAATTTATATCAAACTAAACAAAAGAGTAAGAGAAAAAAATATATTTTTCTCTTCATTTTCTTTCTTTTCTTATACCAAACATCACAAAAATCTATTTTATTTCTCCCTTTTCTCTTTCTCACCTTTTTATTTCTCATCCAACTTTACGTTCCAGATTAGACCACCATAATTTCTTATTTGATAAATATATGAAGTATATAAGTAAAATTATGAAGACAAGAAAACTACTACAATGTACATGTAATAGATTAGTGTTACATTATAAAAATACTAAATATGTCTTACAGCATATAGGTATATTTAACTGTATTAAACAGAATATTAAAAACGAGTAAAAAGTATTAGAAAGAAAGGTATCACCGCCATCCATGTTTAATGCCTTGGAATTTCTAGGTCAATACTAAAATATATATAATAGTGAGAACCTATGCAATTTCAAAAAGAGAATAATTAATATGTATTGTTGAATTTTATTTGATTGGATAAATATACATTATTTTTTAAACGAATTAATGTACATAATTTTTTAAATGATCATATGTTGACTAAATTTTAATTTAACTATAATCGAGATGTATGGTTATAGCACTGTTTTCACTTATAAATCTTACATGTAATGTCAAAGATTTGCATATATCATCATGACAACTTGGGTTAGTTTCACAGCATCAAGGGGTATTCTCACAAGTGATGGAAACGAAATTGTGAATGTATTGTCTTTTATTGAGTATTTATTAGTTGTGAAACATTTATGCAATTTTAGTATGTTTTATATACATTCAGAATATTAAATTTTATTTCCAATTATGACTAAGTATAAATGGACGATGAAGAGTATAGAGACAATATAAAAACTCACTCTATCAATTGTATATTTTTCTCTTATTAGTTTTCCCTCGGTAACTAATATTTTAAAATTCAGGTCTATATAAATTTTTTACTCTTTACATGCAAAAAGCAAAACAAACAGTGCATATTTAATTTATTTTAGATTCTATAATTTTTTTTATGTCATTTCCTACATTTGTATTTGTTTTGGATTTTTTATGGATGAGTTTATAACATAAACTATGTGTGCTTGAATATTTAATTTTTTTTATTCACATGAGATTTTTAAAGTTGTGGAACACATTTTGAAATATCAAATCTTATATATATTTTCACTATGTAAAGGATAATACCACATTTGACGAGAAGCTTGTGGCCACTAGCTTCTTGACAAGTTATAGTTTGCATCTAATAATGTTGGGACAACAATCTAATTAGAAAATGTAACGAGGGATCACATTTTCTTTTTGTCCCAAAATTTGTACCACTATGTATGTTTTTAATTAATCGAAAAATATATATTTAATTCATATTTTACTTTTCTGATCAATCAAAAAGATATGATACATGAGATAATATAAACTTTGAGACAAAAGATTTCCTCCCATATAACGGGATACACTTAGTCAAGTTGAATAACCCATCAACATGAAGAGATTCTCCTAAAACCAATACCATCATCCTCTACAGCCATAAGGACCAAGTTAAAATAACTATGTCAAAGTCCCATAGAGATTTTGCATTTTATTTTGCTCCAACTCCCAAACTCGTCAAATATTTGATCAGGTTCAATTCCTTTGGTGAACAAACAAATTCAAGCTTAAAATGAAACTCATTTATTTAAATGAATCAAGCTCAAATTTTTACCTTTGATATTAAATACTTAAAAAGGAAGTGTTTCAAGAAATGATTTGGTTTTTAAAATGAAATCTTGTTACAAAATAAAATAAAGAATTAATTTAACTCTTGAAATACACATCTAACCAAGTTTGATTTAAATTCCCATTGTAGGAATCGAAAATTTTATCCTCCTCACTTCATTCATTTTAAGATATCCCATATTAAATTTAGTTGGTTAAACCATCTGATCAAATTGAATGATTTTATGTATAATTAATAATTTTTATCTATAAATATAAAATTTTATATAAATAATAATTATCATAATTATATTGAACTAACTCTCCATTTTTTTGTATCAAAGTAAAACAAAACATTAGTAGAGTACACTTGTCGAATTATTCCGATTTAACTATGTTTAAACGGCCAAACCAAAATTTCTTCAATTCAAAACAACCTAACCACTCATTCAGCTAAGACTTCACACCAAAACCATTTTCAATTTCGTTATCGATCAGACCGCACTATTCTCACAACACAAAGTGATGAAGTTTTTATAATAAATTTAATTCAATTCTTGTGTTTTAATCTAAACATATAAATTGACTTGTAAAACAATTCAAATCAATACAAAACAATTCGTTTCTAGATAAAATCAATGTCAATTTTTATGAATAGCAGGAGGATATAAGGACCTAGAATATACTCTAAGTTAATGCCCTTTTATACTAATTAAAATAAGCAATATTAGAATTTATCAAATATTTTTGGAGCAGAAAATAACAAGAGCATGCCTTTTTTATGAATATAAATTATTAGCAATTTTCAGCTAGATGTGTTCCCTCAATTTGCAACAGAAAAAAAAAGGAGAATCCGCGTAGAATTAGTGTTTTAAGTATGACATCATGAACAAGTCATCATTAAAACAAAGGTTATGTTCATTGAAACAAACATTAGTTTGGTAATGAATAACCTTCTTCAAGACATTGTGTTCTGGTATTTTGCATTAGCTGTTGCAGTAAAGTTGGATTGCCAGTAACAATAGCATCAACATTCTCAAACAACATCTTTTGCATGGATTCCTCATCATCAACAACAAGAACCAAACTTTAATCCCACTCGATTCGTGATATCTGCTGCGACTACTACTACATCATACTTGATTCGTGATATCTGGAACACATGAAGATTCTAGACTAGTTTAACCCAATCCAGATTGTCTTGGAACTATAATATCTTTAATATTTGGTTTGATGTATCATAATCTATGCCTGCTAGCTTGTAGGAGCAGCATTGAGCTGGCAACACTTCACAGCTACCTCATTATATCATTTAATGAATGCTCATTTAATGAATGCTGCTTTGTTTTTAAGATATGAAATAGGGGGAAGGAGAGATGATTATAAAGAGTTCAATCCATCTCTAGTGACATAGGACATTAACCAATCAACAATACATTAGGGACACTATAGCACAGATTAAAGATTAAATGAAATTAGATAGTCTCACCTTCTTTTACATACAATGAGTATTACACACAAGTAATATGTCTATTGACTGTTGGAACTCTCAATAAACATAAGATAATAGAAACTGAGAACACATGAAAATCTAACACAGTTAAACTTCTTTGAGAATAAGATGGTAGTTAAATCAAAATGGGTCTAGGACTTCAGGTAAGTCTAATGGAAGGGGAAAAGTTAACCAGGTGGGCCTAGGTAACTAAATAGGACTCATAAAACTCAAATAAATCCACTATTTTTTTTTATAGAAATACCATATCATAATTCATAACTATTTGCCTATTGTCATGTAAATTCTTTCTCAGGGTCCATCATGCTGGTGTAAGAACTGGCACTCAAACAGTACACGTTCTAATAACTCCAAATAGAGAAATATTTTAATAAATCAAACTAAAGAAGTCCACATTAACAAATAACTATCAAGGTGTGGTTATATTCAAGGTAGCATTTAGCATATTAATATAAGCATAAGCTGATAACATTGGTATCCAAAAAGAACAAGAATATAGAAGGAATAAAAAAAGAAATGCCCCTAACCCAAAATCAAGGTGATTCTGTTAGGGTTCTAGAGAATTTTATTAGAGAAGAATTGAATTACAAGAAGAAGTGTTTACAATGGATCCCTCGATCCTTTCCCTCACATAGTCACACTGATTCCCCAATCAGTTTCCACTAATAACCAACTAACTTCCCCCCCCCCCCCACCACTCTAACTAACAATAACTGCCCTAGGGGTATAGTAGTAATTCTGCTACCCTTTAACCCAAACTCCTCTATTTCCTCTCTTATACACATTCTTAATAATATGCCTCTTGGTCTTATCCTATCAATACCCCCCCTAAAAGAATTAACTTGTCGTCAAGTGAAAAGGATGGAAACTTTTCTTGAATGGCTACTACTTCTTCCCAAGTAGAGTCATGGTTGGGAAAGTCCCTCCATTTGACTAATACTTCTAGGTTCCCTTGACCATCTTCTATGCTGTTAATGAGATCCTCTGGGGTGACTTCTAACTCCAATTCTTCATTCAACATGGGAGGTAGTGGTTGAGGTTGATGATGAGGTTTTAAAGCCCTCTTTAGAAGAGAGATATGAAATACTGGATGAACCTTAGCCTGAGGAGACAAGGCTAGTCTGTATGCCACAACTCCTTTCTCCACCACTTGATAAGGGCCATAGTACATGGGAGCTAGCTTAGCATAAGGTCTGTTAGCCAAGGTTCTGAGTTTATAGGGTTGCAACTTGAGATATACCCAATCATACACTGCAAAATCAACATCTCTCCTATGTTTATCAGCTTGTTGCTTCATTAAGTTCTGTGCTTTCAACAAATTTTGTTTTAACTCCGGTAGGATAACATCTCTTTGACCATACAAAAGATTCACCTCTTCCACCTTAGAAGGAATAGCTCCTGCCTTCAAGAGTGTAGGTGCTTTTCCACCATACAATGCCTTGAAGGGAGTCATCCCAGTTGCACTATTATAATTCGTATTAAACCAAAATTATGCCCAATGCAACCAATCTAGCCACTATCTAGGCCTAGGACCGACAAAACACCTCAAGTAGGTTTCCAAACACCTATTGGCCACCTCAGTCTACCCATATGTCTGTGGATGGTAGGAGGTACTAAATTTCAGTTGAGTTCTAGCCATTTTAAACACTTCCTTCCAGAATTGACTTAGGAATAGAGGATCTCTATCAGAAACTATGGATGAAGGGAATCCATGTAACTTTACTACTTTTAGGAAGACAATGGCCATATCCTTGGTTGGATAAGGATGTCCTAGAGCATACACATGCACATACTTAACGAGCCTATCCACAACAACAAAGATGGTATCCTGAGCTTTTACCTTAGCTAATCCCCCAATGAAGTCCATTGAAATATCCATCCATACTTTTTGAGGGATGGGCAGTGGCTGCATCAACCTTGCAGGAGATAAAGTGGAGTATTCATTTATCTGGCACACCTCACACT
Source organism: Lupinus angustifolius (assembly GCF_001865875.1). Taxonomy (NCBI): domain Eukaryota; kingdom Viridiplantae; phylum Streptophyta; class Magnoliopsida; order Fabales; family Fabaceae; genus Lupinus; species Lupinus angustifolius. The sequence continues at coordinate 16,207,085 of NC_032012.1, forward strand.
TCTCCGCAACGTCCTTGATATTTGACTTCATTCCTTCCCAATATTTGACTTCATTCCTTCCCAATTGGAGTCTCATGGCATTCTGCCATGATGATAGGTATCCTATTAGAATCCTTGGACAGGACTAACCTCCCCTTGTAGTAAAGCAATCCATTTCTCAACCCATAGTTAGGATGGGCAATAGGAGAGATTACCTTCTCTTGGATGATTCCCTTCCATTTAGGATCCTGTTGTAATTTCTCATTCCAAGTACCTACCTCCTCACTTGATAAAGCAAAAAGTGCAGAATACATTAGTCTTCTTGAAAGGGCATCTGCCATTGAATTTTCCCTTCATGACTTGTACCGTATATCAAAATCCAACCCTACCAGCTTGACTGCTCACTTAAATTGCTCATCTGAAAACAACCTTTGTTCAGTAAAAAACTTTTAACTTTTTTGGTCTGTCCTATTGATGAAGTGCATGCCCATCAAATAGTGTCTCCACTTCTGGATTGCTTGGACTAATGTATTAGAATTTGATGATGTGAGGAGAAGAATCAGTGCAGAAGAAAGTGAAGAAGAAGAATGCTCTTCTATGTGATAGAGAGAGGGAGAGAGAAGACGAAGAAGAAAGAGAGAGAGAACGTAAGTGAGAAAGAGAAATCTGATTTCTATTAGACAGGCATAGGGGCCAGATACATTAAAAAGGGAAAAAGGAGATAGTTATAATACAGTTACAAAAGTAGTTTAAAACAGAATTACTACTAACTGAACTACTCTAATATTCCCCCCTAAATTTGGAGCCATCATGACCACATTGAGCAGTACACATATCAATCACATGAAGTTGATCTCGAAGAAGAAGAAATCTGGAAGTAGAGAGAGATTTAGTGAGAATATCTGCAACCTGATGCTCAGAGGAAACATGCTCAACAAGAAACTGCTTGCTAATAACCCTTTCTTAGACCCAAAAAATATCAAGTTCAATATGTTTGGTTCTGGAGTGAAGAACCAGATTTCTGGAGAGTAAGACATTGCTCATATTATCACAATAGACAACTGGAATAGAGGTTTTGAATTGTAATTCTTGAAGAAGACTTTGAATCCAGATCATTTCACTAGCAGCAAGAGTCAGATTGCGATATTTTGCTTCAGTCATGGATCGAGCAACCCATTCTTGTTTCTTTGACCACCAGGAAACCAAATTAGGGGCAAGATAAACACATGCCCCAAAATTAGACTTGCGGTCATTAGGAGCAGATGCCTAATCAGTATCACAGTAGGTGTAGAGAGAAAGAGGATGATGAGGAGACGCCGGTTTTAATAATAGACCATGAGTAATTGTGCCTTGGAGGTACCGTAAAACCCTTTTTAAAGCCTTCCAGTGTTCCTCTTGAGGTTGAGAAAGAAACTGACATACCTTACTGATATTGTAGGAAATTTCTGGTCGAGTAATAGTAATGTATTGTAAGGCCCCAGCAAGGGACCGGTACAACTTTGCATCCACCAAGAAATTGATCTCATGTTTAATAAGCTTGCACCCTCCAACCATAGGAGTAGGAAGACTCTTCATATTATCCATATGAAATTTTTGTAACAAGTCTTTAATGTATTTGGACTGAACAAGAAGAAGAGACCCATTTGGAAGTTTCTGAATTTCGATTCCCAAAAAGTAATCCAAAGCACCAAGATCTTTGAGAGCAAAGGCAAAGTTCATTTTTCAATGAGTTGCTTAATCAAAACGGAAGAAGTTCTTGTGATGATGATGTCATCAACATAGCATAGAACAAACAATTTGTGTGTAGAAGTAGTTAAGAGAAAAAGGGAGTGGTCACATCTGCATTTTCGAAAACCAAAGGATAAAAGAGTTCTTGCCAGTTTATCAAACCAGGCCTTGGGAGCTTGTTTGAGACCATAGATAGCCTTGTTCAACTTGCAGACTAAAGTGTTGTTTGAGGACTTGAACCCCTCTATTTTTTGCATGTAAACAACTTCCTCAAGAACTCCATTAAGGAAAGCGTTGTTGACATCAATTTGTTGAACATCCCATCCATAGGTAAGAGCTAAGGTTAACACAACATAAAAAGAAGATACACATACAAATATACAAGATTGTGGTATTTTATACAAAAAGATTGTTTTAAGTTGGTTTTTTCCAATTATGCTTAAGATAAGTGCCATATAAATGTATGAAATTTAGGTATGTTTAGCACTTATCACAACCTTGCCCCTTTCAAAGCCCTTTTCTAATAAGAAACTACTCAATCTATCATACCAAGCTCTAGGCACTTGCTTTAAACCATATAAAGCCTTTTTGAGTTTATAAACATGATTAGAGAATTTATGATTTTCAAAGCCGGGCAATTGATTCACATATACTTCTTCTTGAATATATCCATTCAAGAACACACTCTTTACATCCATTTGAAAAAGTTTGAAGTTCATTATCAATGCAAAGGCTAGTAAAATTCGAATAGCCTCTAACTTCGCAACATGGGCGTAGGTTTCATCATAGGAAATGCCATCTTCTTGATTATATCCTTTTACAACAACAAATGCCTTATTACGTATAATCAAACCATATTCGTCCAATTTATTTTTAAAGACCCATTTTGTGCCTATTACGGGATGATCTTTAGGATTAGGGACCAAGTCCCATACGTTAGTACACTCAAACTGGTTTAACTCTTCTTGCATAGCTATACCCAGTGTTCATCCTCTAAGGCGTTGTCTATAGTCTTAGGTTCGACTTGAGACACAAATGCTACAAAGTTACAAAATTTTCGCAGTGAATTTCGGGTTACCGCTCCCATAGAGATATCACATATAACCTTGTCGAGTGGATGACATTTCTTTGTCTTCCACGCCATAGGAATTTCTTGATGATCTACATTTTGCTCTTGATCATCTCGAACCTTGTTCTCAATATCCATTTCCTTTGTGTATGCATTTTCTAACGTACCTGAAACATCATCACACACAACCTTCCTCTTCTCTTTTGGAGAAGATTCTTCAAATTTTACATGGACAAATTCTTCAACATGCATAATATATTCCCTCGTCAGCTTTCGAATCAAATTTACCTAGCAATCTTGTACCATTAGTCAATATAAAGCATTTACATCCAAAGGCATGCAAGTGTGAAATATTTGGTTTTCAGCCTTTAAGCAATTCATGTGGTGTTTTTAAGAGTGTAGGCATAAGTAATACTCAGTTAATTACGTAGCAAGCAGTATGCACCACATCAACCCAAAAATATTTAGGTACATTGCTTTCATTTAGCATTGCCTAGCTAGCTCCTCTAGTACTCGATTTTTCCTCTCAACAACTCCATTTTGTTGAGAGGTTCGAGGAGCTGAATACTGATGTAGGATCCCATGCTTTTCGCAAAACTTATCAAATAGGTGGTTTTCAAATTCACCACCATAATCGTTGCAAATATACACTATCTTATGATCAAATTGGTTTTGAAGTTGTTTGGCCATATTTTTAAAGGATTTGAAAGCATCGGTTTTTAGAGCGAGAAACAAAGTCTATGTAAATCTAGAGTAGTCATCAACAATTACTAGCGCATAGTAGCTACCACCAAAGCTCATAATTTGTGATGGTCCAAACAAATCCATATGCAGTAATTCCAAAGGCTTTGTTGTGGATATCACGTTCTTAGTTAAAAATGATATCTTCACTTGTTTACACTTTTGACAAGTGGTACAAGAGTCTTTTAATTTAAAATCCAACATTGGGTATCCGACTACATAATCATGTGATGACAACTTAGCTAGATGTTTCAAATGAGCGTGCGCTACTCGTCTATGCCACAACCAAATGTCTATCTTTAGTGATAAAACATTTAGAAAACAAAGTGGTGACATCATCCAAATTGATCATATAAATGTTGTTTATTCGCGGCCCTATGAACTTAACATTATTATTTACCCCATCACGAATGATGCAAAAATTTGAGTCAAAAGATACCTTGTTACCTTTGTATCACAACTGGCTAATGCTTAGTAGGTTGTGCTCTAGTCCTTCGGCATATAACATGTTTTCAATCACGACTTGTGAAGCATTTCCAATTCTTCCAGCCCCTAGTATCTTCCCTATATTGTTATCTCCATACGTGACATAACCCTTACCATTTTGTGAGAGATTCAGGAACTTTGATCTATCACTTGTCCCTAAGTCTGTAGGCATACCTTCAAAACAAGTTTACTTGCATTGTTTAGGTACCCAAGTTATATTTGGTCCTTTCTTGTTACTACTAGGTACACCATATTTCCTAATGTAGCATGACATAGATGTATGACTATGTTTACCACAGTAGAAACAAGTAGGCAAATTATGATTAGTCCTATTATGCATGTAGTTTACTTGCCTCCTATATGGTCTACTATTTTTCTTTGATTTATAGCCAAGACCTCTATGATTACCTACATTTCTAGATGTAGGTTGTTCAGGTTATTTCTGCTATATGTGAACTTTACCAATTTATCTTTTAAATCAGAAATTTTAGCATTTAATATATCGCATTAGTCACAAATAGGGGGTTCAATTAATTTAGTGGCACAACTACATGAGGCAAAAGAGTAAATCAGATCAAGAGTCTCATTTTCCAATTTTAATTCATTTAATTCCTCTTGCATTTTAGTTATCTTACTTTCGTGCAACATAATGACTCATTGTCTATCTACATTTCCTTTCGCTAATTTCTTAAGTTCCTCATGCAACTCAACAAATGCACTATATAATTCATCATAAGTAGGAGACTCATTAGAAGATGAAGATGAGGCAGAAAATTATACCCCACTTGTGTTATCCGGGTTGCTTGTTATGCCAATTTCTGTAGTGTTTGCCATTAAGCACAACTTGGCTGTCTCCTCTTCATCAGATGTGCTACTTTTTGTTTCGTCCTCCGGGACATCCCACACTATGTAGGCCTGCTTGAATTTGAAGTCTTGGGGTTGTTTTTATCATGTTCAACCTTCTTGAGGTGGGTCGGGCATTTGTATTTCATATGGCCCGACTTGCCACACTCATGGCAAATGAAGCGATCTTTGGGAGCTTTGCCTTGTCTGGTTGAATCTGCTGCCTCTTTTTTTGAAGGCGCTTAAATTCTCCTTTCTTCTTGAGAAACTTCCCAAATTTTCTGACCATGAGGTTTAAGGTTTCATCACCAAGTTTAGACCCCAAATCATTATCGTCTGTCTCTTCCTGTGATTGTGAAGATGTATCTTTCAGGGAGATCCCCTTTTTCTTCCGGTCTAAACCTTCATGCATTGTTAAGCATCCTAACTCCATTTCGTGTTCCTGGAGTTTTCCAAAGAGAGTTGCTAGAGGCATTGTACACAAGTCTTTCGACTCCATAATTGCGGTTACCTTGGGCTATCATTTCCTATCAAGACAACACAACACTTTGTTAGTAAGTTCACTAATAGAAAAACTCTTATCTAATGCAATTAAATGGTTAACAATATGGGTGAATCGTTTCTACATTTCATTAATTGACTCATTTAGAAATATACGAAGCAACTCATATTCATGGGTTAACACATTTAGTCTTGCACGCTTAACCTCACTTGTGCCTTCGTGGGTTACTTGCAAAGTATTCGACATTTATTTTGCATTTTGGAACTGTGATACTCGAAAGAATTCATCGTATGATAAGGCAGATATTATAATGTTCTTTGCCTTTAGATTATGCTGGACTTTACGTCTTTCTTGGTTAGTCCATATTCCCTTTGGTTTTTCTTTAGGTTCACCATCCACTCTGTGTCTATACCTCCATAAATATTCGCATGTGCAGCTTCCAGTAGGCTTACCCTTCGCCACTGAAAATTGGAGGACAGTTGATGGATGTGCCATCACCGTTGAAAGGGTTAGTGGAGCACATAGTGATTAATCCTTTGGATCAATGAATTTAGCGGTCAAGCTAGCACCTTCATACTAGCTCTGATACCACTTGTTGGGTACCAATACATTATGGTTACACCTAGAGGGGGTGAATATGTGTCGCGAATCACCAGTCCTGCTTTTACGATGTTTGCGCAGAATTCAAAACTGTTGTAGTTAATCGATTATCAATAGGGTTAATCGATTAAAGTCAGTTCACTTAATCGATTATTATCAGAACGTTAATCGATTATCCTGATTGTTTTACTTTGAAAATTAGTTTTCTCGCTTCACAATGACCATGTTAATTCTTGATCTTTACTATCCTAAGATTGATTTTTGACTAACAAAAAATTAACACAACAAGAAACTAATCACGGTAATCTAATCAAAACAAGAAGCAATAAAGTCTGAATTATAAAGAGATAGGGATAGAGAAAATTTGCTGGATCATTTTTATCCTGGTTCATTTGCGGTCCAGTGCAAACTACATCCAGTCCTCCCGGTTGATTTGGGACATTTTCTTCACTAATCATAAATGTAATTTACAACCACACTTCCAATACAATGAGATATAAACTTCCTTCTTGAAACTAACGAGCCATAAATCCCGGTTTAAACCCTTATCTACGCCTAATTGAATACCACACCTTTCGCAATTTGGCCCCAGCCGAAACTCTTACACGAGTCAAGACTTTCTATCTAATGAAGACTCCTAATTCTCAACCTATGATGATACCACACATCACGAGAATTTTCCTCAATTTCAGAACTTCCGCCAAGTTACTTTGCACATTGGAATATGCGGATTACAACTCTATAATCGATTCTAATCACCCTTGACAAATTGATCTTACAAACACAACCCTAAGGCCTAATTATAAAATCATGCAAAACGTGTTTTCAATTGAATGAAAAATGGTTCTGCTCAATGACAAGATTTTTCTTTCTTTTCTCTCTATTCTTTCTTCTTTCACTCTTGAAGCTCATGCAAGAAAACTCAAAGATACATCAAGATAGCTTTGAAACTTTTTAGGACAGTGAATCTATGATTCTTTCTCTCAGATATTTTTCGCCCTTGCTTACTGAAGGTGAAGATAAAAACTGTTTTAAAAAAGGAATGGATTCTGTTTCAAAATAACATAATTATCCCACAACTGATATAATAGATATTAATAAATTAAATTATCATGTTAATCAATTAACGGGTTTTTGAAAACAAACTTTCAGTTATGGCCTAATCGATTAAAAGATTACTTAATCAATTAATACACAAAAATCTTGGGAGGCTAGCTACTGTAACTCCATTTAATCGATTATGACTTTCCTTAATCGATTAAGGATTTAACTAGGACTTAATCGATTACTAATTGGGTTAATCAATTAAATTCATTAAAAATTGTTTTTCAATCTTTAAATGGTAAACTCCCTATATGATGAATGATCATGCAATCATGATTTTAGAAATGATTAAACCTTTATGCATAAAATCATGTATGCTAAATACAAATGCAGGAGTGTTAATTATGATATATTTATGTGTTGATGTTATGCCTCATTTTATGTGATTTTTATCTTAGACTCTCCGTGAGACACTTTCATCTTGAGTTTACCTACCCTAAGACTCAATACTAGGCAATCGTCTCAGGACTCTAGAATATAAAAAGACAATCCTAGATTCTATGACAATGACCTTGAGTTCTTGGTATGTTGTTTGTTGAGATGTCCAAGTCTTCAAGCATACATGTAAGATCTTGTCTTCATCAAAATTTTGTAGATCGGTTATAATGGCATTCTTTCACTATTTTCCATTTCAAAATAGGCGATGAGGGAAACAACCATGGACTAGACCAAAAGGTTTTCACTATGTGGAAAAATGTTACAACATCTTTCTAAATACAAGAAGAGAACAATTATAGTATACACCTTTCTCTATATAAAATATAAGAAACACTAAGAAGACACTACAAATATTTTACACAGAATTATGAGATTGAGAGATACTGGAATGGTGTGTGTTGTGATTTCCTAACTAGAGCTTCTTTGTTTATAGAGAAATCATCCAAATCTCCATTAAATGTTGGTTTATTTACCAACCACTTTCATGAATGCTCTCCAACTTCCACTATCAAAATGCCTAAGTTATTTTTAGTTTGAAGCCAAAATGGCTTTATCTATTCTCACATAAAATTGTATTAATACTATTGTGAATGATGTAATTATAATGTGATAATATGATACAAAAGACATAATACTAACTTCTATTTATACTAATATTAAACTCCTAACTGAAAGTGTGCATGTCAAGAGGAACACTTTGGAAAGCTCTCCTTATATATCATGGTTTTGATGAGGACAACTTGTGCCTATAAGAGCTTGAAGATCATCAACAAATCAACGTGCTTAAGTCTTTAATTGGTACTAGGCTTAGACTAGAATCTAGTTTAAGTTGAGTCAAGGCTTAGGGCACCTAATACATATCTCATATGCATATATCTTTTAAATCATTTCATCCTTGAGATATGTCATTCATAATATGTTCATGCATTACATAAATACATGTATATGTGCATTCTAGGCATAAACTAAGTGTTAAACATG
>NC_032012.1:16215655-16216603 GCF_001865875.1 Lupinus angustifolius
TTAAATGATATATGTTGAAAATGCAAAATTATATCTCTTGATTAACTCTTTCTGTGATTATAAATGTCTCGATTAATCCGTTGCAATGCATGCATGTGTCCTAAAAAGTCGAAACCGTTCTGCTGCCTAAAAACCAAATTTTCACTGATTTAATCGATTATGCCAATGGTTAATCGATTACCTGGGCTTAGTTTTTTTTCTGAAAATTCAATTTTTTTTTCTGATTTAATCGATTAAACCGCCCGTTAATCGATTACCTGGGCAACTTTTTTTTGAAAATTCAAATTTTACAGTGTTTTAATCAATTAAAACGTCCCGTTAATCGATTAAAACCAGTACGTTAAAGGCAGACAGTGTCTCGGTTCTGCACTTTTTTCGACATTCTCGCAACCTCTCTGTGCTTTGAGTCTCTAAAACAGTAACCAAACTAATCCAAGTGCAATAGGATCGAATAAACCTCTTAGTTGTTGTTGTTGCTTTTAGGACTTAATCATGTTTTGTTATTTGTCTTTGATTGACTTTATGGTTTGAACTATTTCCTGACTTCCTCGACTCTTTATGCTATGCTATTGTTTTTGTTTTTACTTTAATTATGTCGAATAACTTATCTGCTTTCGTGAATGGTTCTTGATCATATGAGATTTGATGTTGCTAACATTGCTTAATATTTGATTAAATCTTGTATGCCATTCTCATTTTCGATTAGCTATTTTTTTTGTCAAATCAAACGCATTTGTTCAATTTACCGAAAAATAAAGCAGGTTAATTTGTTAAAACCCAAATTAATTCATTAACTTTGTTTTATGATTAACTAATATCTCTTCCTAGCTTTTTTTGACTTGGGTTATCTATTTGATAATGTCAAAAGGGGGAGAAAGGTTGCTTTGTTGCTTCTCAATTGTGCAGGTTGATCGTTATAACAGCTTCCGATAAATGTGCGCATTCCAT
>NC_032012.1:16216703-16223107 GCF_001865875.1 Lupinus angustifolius
CTCTTTACTGTTTTCAATCGATTATTTGGTATAGTAGATTCAATTGATACATTCTGTACTTATGCTATACTGAAGGATAATCTAATATTAAAATCTGTAAGCTCTGTTATTCGTTCCATTATCGGTTAACTGTTGTGCAATTAATTGTTTCTGTAATAGCTTACTGTTTCTGTTTAATCGATTAAAACTGTTGCATTAATCGATTATCCCTGTTCTGTTAATCGATTAAATTTGTTCTGTTAATCGATTATCTTCATCCTGTAATCGATTAATTAGGAGTGATTCAATATTAAGTGTTGAGTTTCGAAAAGCGGCTATTCTAACCGCTACACCTATTCAACCCCTTCTAGGTGTATTGTAACCACTAATACCTAACACTAACTAATAAGGAAACAAATCTTAAAAAATAAAATACAATAATCTCAATTGTAAGAGATATTCTAATATACTCTATTCTTAAGATAATTTAAACAAATTTAAGATATATGAGATATTATTTATAAAGTTCAATTTGTGAGTTCATGTTCGCATAGAAATCTACTAGATAAATCCTATAATATACATCCTATTAAGAAGAAAATAAACTAGATCAATTAGATTTGTTATCATCAAAACTAAGGTTGTTGACCCCATTGTGGACAGTGAACATCTGATGGATCATTTTGCAGCAGTTGAAGAGCAATTTGCTTCACTGAGACTAAAGAAGTGAATTTAGCTGCTCAAACTCATCTTGTCCCCATCCAAGACCATGTCAATTTTAATGTCTAGGTTCTTTCATAACTACTTCAGTGGTTATTTTTACTTTCAATGTCATTACTTTATTTTTACTTGGATGAAAATTGGGTGGTTTAATGTCTTGGTGACTACAAATATGGGAATTAAGTTTTTATTATGTTTTCTTTCCTATTTGGCTTTCTAGTTTTTGTCGGGCCTTATTTCTTGATAGTCACATAATTTGGATGTTACCCCTACGAAGTGCATACCAATTTGCACGTTCCAAATCACGGTGCGTTCACGACTTGATTTTTTGTAGTTGGAAACTTTGTTAGCAGTCGTTAGAGAACCTAGTCATGATGCTTCATGTAGTCCAAAATCCAAAAATAGGTAATTTTTTGTGCTGTATATTTTATTTGTTGATTTCATAGCATTACAAAGAAAAGGAAAATACAAAAACAGAAGCGAACAAAAGAAAGGGAGAGAAATGGAAACATGAGGATGAGGAGGTTGACAACTGCCTTGACTTTGAGTTGACGGAAGACAAAAACCCTAAAAAATTAGTTACAAGTTCTGGGTTGACCCATTTAGGGCTTATTTTTGTAGGTTGGACTAATAAAGAAATTAGATGTTTTCAGTCTCATTTTAACTTAGATTTGAAAATTGAATTTAAACCGATTAAACATAATAAAGAATATAGTTGGTTAACATATGAACTTATTTACTTAGCTTAACATTAATGAATTTGTGTAATAATTTAACATCCAACTAATATGTAAATAACATAAAATAAGATTATAGAACATACCAACTAAAAAGTATCATGGAGCCAAGTAGTGTACCGATTATGTATACCTCTTACAGACCTTTTATTTGACAAGTTGTAGTATATTGCATACTATGAATTGTACCGAAGAGTACTGCATATCAGGTAACTATATTTTCTTCATTTCTTGTTTTAGTTCAAATATTTTTGCTAATGATTTTATTTGCTCCTGTAACTCACAAAGGCCAAATATTACATTACTTGGCTTTTATATTTCTTGGTTTTAAAGGTTAAGTTTTTGTGCTCAAAGCCCTCTATTTTATTTTCCACTAATTGGATTTGTTGTGGAGCAATATTACTTTTGCATACAAAGGGAAAATTTTAAAGGGATTTGTTAAAATATTTGAGCATTTGTTAGTTGGTTAATTAGTTTAGTTAGGATAGTTAGTTTTTTTATCCTTTATATAAATGATTCAATGTAATTTTGTTATCATTCTATGCAATATTCAATAAATAATATTCTTTTCTTTCATCTTTCTTGATTCATCAAGAAATCTTTTTCATGCCTCCTACCATTTTAACATGGTATCAGAGCAATAATTATTGTTTTGATCACTTCCGCTTATGCTTTTACCGTTCCAAGATTCAAGATAGAATCATCATCATGCATCAATCATCAAAGTGAGAAGAAGTTGGAGTTTGATCAAGGGAAATTCATCACCATATTCAGAACCCTCAAACAAAGAACTCCTTCATTATTTCTTCATTTATGTTTTCTTCTTCCTTGATCCATTCGAGCTTAAATTCTCATCATATATTGAAGAATGCTCAATCAAGTTTATATCATCAAGAATTAATAAGAAAGATGACTATCAAGACTCATTCAAGAACTTCGTCAAGAAATAAAGTGCAACTCTTTTATTACGTCTAGCATCTTAGATAGCATCCATTGCAGCTTAATAAAGAAGTCTTCATCTCTGAAATCATGTTTAGGTCCTACACACAAAGTGTCTATATTTGTTCCAGGGTCATGCATATATGATCCAAAAATGAAAATCTTGGCATTTGCTTCGTGCACCCGATGTTCATTGAGTCCTTTTACCCGGCTAATGGTTTTGATTTGTTAGAAAAGTCTTGGCTTTGGTGCACATACGTTCTTTTCATATTCTTTATCATTTACCCCATATTATGTTTTTTTCTTTACTACTCTATTTTCTTTACATCTCTCTCATTAAACACACAATACTATGGTGTGTATTTTACATCATTGAAGTAGTATATTAGGACCGAGATTCAGATCCATTTTCTCTCTTTCATCCATTATGGTTGGTTTGTTTGGTTAAGCTTCTGTCGAAATAGATGGTTAAGCTTTGGATGAAGTTGCTTCTACCCTATGGTGGTTAAGCGTCAGATTGCTTCACATTCAGATTTCAAGACTGGGAGACGAAGATTCGCTCACCAGCAAGAGGAGGTATTAGAGTATATCATTGTGTTCAACACAATTATTTCAAGCTTGGAATGCTTAATACATTCCAGCTTGCGGGGGGAATGTTAAAATACTTGAGCATTTGTTAGTTGGTTAATTAGTTTAGTTAGGATAGTTAGTTTTTCTATCCTTTATATAAATGATTCAATGTAATTTTGTTATCATTCTATGCAATATTCAATAAATAATATTCTTTTCTTTCATCTTTCTTGATTCATCAAGAAATTTTTTTCATGCCTCCTACCATTTTAACACTTGAAGAAAAAAAAATTCAATTCCATATAGCTGATTGTTTGAATGAATAATTGCAGAAGCCTATTTTAAATGTGCATATGAGTGCTTTGATAAAAGCAGAAGACAAGAAGAGATAAGGAATCGTGTTTAAAATTGCAATATTCCTCTTTCTAAGGTGCTGCAGACATTTGATCATGAGATGGCACATCACAGGTACATTCCACCCTAGTGGGGTCTGAAATTCCCCTTTGATTAGAGACATGAGTTTGGTAAGCATTTTAGGTGAAGTTAACTCTGAATGTTGGCCAGAATTCCGTGACGTGGCTACATTTCCTCGGTCCATCTAGGGCTCTGAGGCTATTTTCAGTACAACCTTAGCGGGTAAGATGCCACATCCAGCCGCATTGGGAAACTTTGCTATTTTCACTTGTTTTCTGTTGTGACTTGGTATATCATATTTCAATCTTAAAACCACATGTTATCATATTTTAATGCGTTGTTTTATTGGGGATAGTAAATATGATATGTGCCCTTGATTATATGGTTCTTAGATTGAAGTTAACTTCATAAAAGTTTTCAGCAGCTTGTTGAAAATAGTAAAAGATAATACTTAATAATGTTGGATACCAGCACGTCAAAATACACCTATAGGGGATGAATAGGTGTAGCGGATCACATATTCCATTTTTTCAATATTTTGCGCAGATCTGAAAACTACTGCACTTAATCGATTAAACCTGATTTTAATCAATTAAGCAGTGCTTGGATTTAATCGATTATGCTTGTGGGTGATTGATTGTCTTGAATCTTGCACTTCTTGATTTTAAGGTTTCATGCACAACAAGTTACCGATTACCAATCTTTACACAATCAATTGATTAAAGAATTACAGAATGATAACAACACATATTATTATAGGCAACTCAGAATTAATCAATTAACCAGAATGTAAAGATCGAAAGTAAAGGAGATAAGGGATAGCAAATTGTGCACAATAAATTTTTATCCTGATTCGTTTGCGATCCACTATGAACTACATCATTGCCTCCCTCTGATTCTTGGGAGAATTTTCTTCACTATTGAAATCGGTGTTTGTTGGTTAAGTGTATTTTAATTAAAGAAAATATATTTGTTAGTAAAAAATATATATTTTGCAAGTTTTGTTTATTATTGAAAAAAGATTTATTTGGTTAATTTTTGTTATTTATTTAATTAAGAAAATATAATTTAATCAGTTTTGAGATTTAATAGATTGAAAAGAAGCGGTGTAGTGCGACCTTTCGAACATGATTTGAGAAGAAGAAGGCCTCCGGGATGACCTTCTCTCCATCTTTGATTAATTCTCAAATTTATTTGACTTTTTTGAAAAGTGCTTATGATAATGTCATATTTTACTTGTTTTTTAAAAAAATGTTCTAATTTTTTAATCATAATTCTAATTATTTACAGAAAGTAAACACTTCAATTAATTGCTAAAAAATCATAAAAACGTTTGTTAATTGTTAGCAATATTAAAATTATTTTTATATCTTTTTTGTTGTTACTATTCCTCATAAAATATTACTAATAATTATTCATTATTGTAAACATTACATTCTTGTATAAAATAATTAATGAAAGTATTTTAAAAATTATATACAAAATACCTTAATTATTTACTCATTAAGCAATATTGTATTGTTAAACTAATAAAAGAAAGAAATAAATAGAAAAAAATAGTATCTTAGCCTTTGAAATATAGAAATTTGTATTAATGGAAGTAGGAATAGTATATTGTGGTTTAGTAGACTAGAGGACAGGTGGCAGCATGTGATTGGATGTAGTGTTGGAAAGGAGTACACTCAGACATGTGGTGCCTTGCTGTTGGAAGACTGAGGAGGGTGTAGTGGACAAAATGTGCACACACTTGCACTGAATCTTGCATGCCTATGGGTGCTGCGTTCCAGTGTGGCACGACACACTGTAGTAGGGGTGCGTTTCGTCACCTGATTGGTTGTTTACAAAGTCAACATGATGATTGATAAAATATGTAGATCCGATGGGTGTTGTGCAACGTGATGGCGAGTGCACAGTACAATTATACTCACGGCTACATGATAAGTGCCAAAAGTATATACATTTCACCATCATTTTATGACACTTATCCTATGCAAATTGTAGAAAACCAACTTAAATTAACACTTTTTAGGTGAATTTTGCATGATTGAATAAATTAGTTCTTTATTCTTGTCCAAGTTTTCTTTGAGTTGTAGGAAATTGGATATTAAAGAATAAATCCAAAGATGGACAAGAATTCAAGCCAACATTCAAGACAAAAGCTCAAAATGAATTGCTAAAAGTAATCAAGTTAAAGCATGGCATGCTATGTGCTTAATTTGGTTACTTAGCCTTGAAGGAAGGTAGCTTACTTCATCTTGAAGAAACCTAAGTTAAGGTAGGCCAAGCAACTTGCAAAAATCAAATGCTTACCTTAACTTAAAGAAAACAACCCAAAAGTGTCAAGCAACCAACAAAAATCAAGTAACAAACCAAAAAAGGTTGTTTCACCATGAAGAAATCAAGCACAAAGTTGTCCAGCCAAGCACCAGGCCAGGTTAGCTAAGCACTAGGTCAGACCAGACTAGTCAAGCACCAAGCACCAGGTCAGGTCAGCCAAGCACCAGGTCAGGTTAGCCAAGCACCAACCACTAGGCCAGGTCAGCCAAGCACCAGGCTAGGTCAGCTAAGTTGGGACCAGGTCAGCTGAGCATGGAACCAGGTCAGCTGAGCTACTGAAGCAGGCAACTGAGCGTGGGGCGAGGTTAGCTGAGCGTGGCACCAGTTGAGTTGAGCGCCTGGCCCACCAGAAAAATGATTGCTAGGTCAACTCATGGAACATCCTACTTTTTCTTTGCTTGAAGGCCAAGAACATGACCTCATGGATGACATAAGGCTATGCCAAGAAGGAGGATGTGTCACCATGCATGTAACCTAGCCAACCATAGGGGTCAAGTAGGAGCCAAAGTGGTTCTTCATAGGGGCCAATGATTAGCAGCTTAACTGCCAAAAGGGCAGTTGAGAGCCCAACATCTTGGCCTATATAAAGGCATGAAATTCTCAATTCTAAGACATTGTACATTCTTTCTAAATTCTTTCCTCCATATTTTCCTTTCATTTTAGGTAGTTTTTCGGCTAGTTTTAGAGTAGTTTTTCATATAATTCAAG
>NC_032012.1:16223207-16223854 GCF_001865875.1 Lupinus angustifolius
CTCATGCTCCTAACAATTTCATTTGAATGTTGGTTATGTATTTCTACTCCTTCTTTTATTCTATGTTTGAATTTAATCATTCAAGTTGGTGCTTTGGTTAATTTTATTTGTTTCAGAAGTTCTTAATGCTCTTTTTAGATTGATCACCTAAAAAATTATTTCAAGTCATAAAAATTAGTTCTTAATGCTCTTTTTAGTTGTTAATATTTAATTTATATTTCTTGTTAATTGTTTATATGCAATTCAACTCAAATAAAAATCAAATCAAATAAAAAACAACCAAAATATGTTCACTCATTATTTGTGCATTGACATATTCATATGATTCATTCTATTAGGCAATTCCTTATGGTTCGACGTAACCCTATACTATACTACAATTGAATCTTGAAAGAGGTGTAAATTGTAAAATAGTAAAGTGTTATCAATAAATTTATTTGTTGAAAACACCTTTTAATATACAAAAGTGTTGAAACTAACATACTAACTTTTATGTACTGTTATTTACTTTCCACAATTTATTTATTCTTTAATACCAACCTTCCTTATGGAAGAAGTTTGGTTTGTTAATAAAACGAACCCGAAAAGGGAGTAAATAAATAAAAGTCACTTAAATTTATTATTCTTTTGTTCTTTATTTATTTATT
>NC_032012.1:16223954-16226080 GCF_001865875.1 Lupinus angustifolius
TCAAAGGTACTTAATAATTATGTAATAGGGGATTGCTTCGATACCATTGTACCGGCGTTATAATTTATTCTAACAAAGCCGAGATGAGGCAAAGAAGGAATAATTCATTCACATGATTATTAAGAAGTAAGTTGTAACTGGAATATTCTTAAAACCATTATACCGACGTTGGAATTTATTTCAACAAAGCCGAGATGACGAACAAAGAATAAAACCGAGTTCACTTACTTAATCAAATAAAAATAAAACACATCGAAAATGAGAGTAATAACCTTTCAAAAAATTGGCACCTTGTAAGGGACGATTTTTTGAGGGGGAAAGCCTCTCGACGAACAAAAATTCTTTCAACAAATTGGTACTACTGTCAGGACGATTTGTTGAGAGGGAAAACTTCCCTCAGAAAAATCTTTCAACAAATTGGCGCCCCTGCTAGGGAATTGGGGAATTTCTTTAATAATAGAACATTTCATATTTATATGTCATTTATCAAATAATTTTGCATAACATTTTCTTTCTCTTTTGTATAAATTTATTTTAACTTTTGTACATCTTTATTTTTATGTTTTGTACATTTGAAAAAATTAAAAACTCAAAAAGAAAAAAAAATGAATTAGTGGAGTGAAAACCCAATAGTTAAGAAACCTTTTATTGTTGTTATAAATGTTTTAGGAGATGTGGAGGTACCCCTCATCAACTTTTTCAAAAGAACAACAGAAAAGGGATTGAAATAAACAAGGATTAGTAGTTGGACTTTTTCTTCAAGAAGGGAAGCCACTTGAATCCTTAAAGGTTAAGTATTCACCATGTACTTTTTGATGATGATACTTTATCTTGTGATACTTTAACCAAACATCTCCATCAACTTGCCTTAGTAAATGATTTTGAAATTGTGAAATTAATTTTTAAAACTAAGAGCATGCTTGTTACATTTGTGCCAAAAATGAATTTTTCCAAGCTTGAGACTCCTAAAAAGTGTGTTACTTGGTCCACCATTTAACAAAATAAATTAATGAAATTTTGAATGAATTTATTTATGGATGTTTGGTGTGATAAAATGTGTTTTGAAGTTCCACAAATTCTCTTTGGACTTCCATTTTATCACTTGGATTTGAAATATGATTAATTTTTTTTTCTAAACATCAATTTTCATGAAAAAACATGCTGTTTGGTTGGAATTCTCTCAATCAAATTTAATTCATGAACTTAGTGTCTTAGGAAATTATAAATTCATGTGAATTGTTAGACTAACCTCAAAGCAAAAGAAAATTGTAAGTTCGAAATGATTGATAAGAAACAAGTCCAAACAAACAAACAAAAATGAGAAGTTGATGGCACCATTATCTAGGAAAGGATAGTGAACACAAGGAGAATGAAATTTTGTGTTCTCCTAAAAATGGTGGTTAATTTTAATTTTATTTTTATTATTTCAAAATATTATACAAACTTCTTAAAAATATTTTTTTGACTTGCGGACAAGTCAAGTACTTAAGTTGGGGGGAGTGTGTATAACATTTTGAAAGAATGATGTATTTTAAAACTTTCTGATGTTTCCGTTGTATTTTTTTTAGTGTGTTTATTTTTAGTGTGCTTACTTTTTAAAATTATTTTTTTAGTGTGTTTATTTTTTCTTTTGAAGATTTATTTAAAAGTGAATTTGTTGAAACTAAACAAAGTAAATAAACACAAACTTGGCTTAAACACTTTTCAAGATCAATGACTTTGTAAATTACAAGCTTTGATGAGCAACATGAGATGAAACATTGAAAATTTTGTGAATAATTCATAATGTTATAACCTGGATAAGATGCAAACTTTTTGGAAAATCATTTATCATGACCTTGTGAATTTGTTTAAAAATCAAAGAGTTGTACATAAACCAACCTTGTGAGGGAGTGTAAGCCAAACACAATAATTATGTGAGCTTAGTGAGAAACATTTTGGTTATGCACAATTGATTTTGTTTGAATATTTCTTTACTTGGTTGAACACAATTTGATAGGATATGATCAATGCAAGTTCTTTCAATTAGAATGAGTCACTTGACCAAAAATGACCAACCAAAAATAGGAATATCCTTTGTTAACCCCTTTGAGCCTTAAAATAAAATTTTATTTTCAAAATCAACC
>NC_032012.1:16226180-16228413 GCF_001865875.1 Lupinus angustifolius
TGAAAAGAGATTGAGAAAATTAAAGAGAAGTTATACAAAAAGGTCAAGAAAAAGAATGAGGGAAGGAAAAATGGAAAAACGTTGAAAGGATTATATGTTTTTAATGAAAAATTAATTTTTGATCTCTTTTAAGTTTGAAAGTATATTTGAATATCTTGAAAAACCAATTTCCTTTGATAGCCAAGCCTCATTACAACCTAAATAAGACCTTAGTGATTCTTGAAAAATTTGTGCAATCAAAGTAAGTGTTAAGATGAAAAACAAAATTAAATTCTTGCAAATCAAACAAGTTGAGTTTTGAGTGAAACACTTATCCCATTTGGTTCCATTCTTGAACCGTGTGTGAAATGCATCTCTTTGATTGATAACATTTTTAATAAGTGAATTGCTAAATGAGTTTTTGAAAAGATGTGTTCAATTCTTAGTTTGAAGCATTATGAGTCAAAGTCACATAATCATAAACACATCTCATGGAACTTAAAAGGAATCGTGCATAAGTTTTAATCTTGTAAAAACCTAATTTTTCCAAAGCCAAGTGGTTGTTATTTTACCTTTTGTTTGGGGACAAACAAAGTTTTAAGCTGGGGGAAGTTTGATAAGTGGAAAAAGTATACACTTTTCACCATCATTTTATGGCACTTATCCTATGCAAATTGTTGAAAACCAACTTAAATTAACACTTTTAGGTGAATTTTGCATGATTGAATAAATTAGTTCTTTATTAGTTCTTGTCCAATTTTTCTTTGAGCTTTATAGGAAATTGAATATTAAAGAATAAATTCAAAGATGGATAAGAATTCAAGCCAAAATTCAAGACAAAAGCTCAAAATGAATTGCTAAAAGTAATCAAGTTAAAGCATGGCATGCTATGTGCTTAATTTGGTTACTTAGCCTTGAAGGAAGGTAGCTTACTTCGTCTTGAAGAAACCTAAGTTAAGGTAGGCCAAGCAACTTGCAAAAATCAAATGCTTACCTTTACTTAAATAAAACAGCCCAGAAGTGCCAAGCAACCAACAAAAATCAAGTAACAAACCAAAGAAAAAACAGGTTGCTTCACCATGAAGAAATCAAGCACAAAGTTGTCCAACCAAGCACCAAGCACTAGGCCAAGTCAGGCAAGCACCAGGCCAAGTCAGCTAAGCACCAGGCCAGGTCAGCTAAGCACCAGGCAAGGTCAGTGAAGCATCAGGTCAGGCCAGACCAGTCAAGCACCAAGCATCAGGTCAGGTCAGCCAACCACCAGGCCAGGTCAGCCAACCACCAAGCACTAGGTCAGGTCAGGCAAGCACCAGGCCAGGTCAGCTAAGTTCGGACCAGGTCAGCTGAACTGCTCAAGCAGGCAGTTGAGTGCGGAACCAAGTCAACTAAGCTGTTGAAGAAGGCAACTGAGCGTGGGACCAGGTCAGTTGAGCTACTCAATCAGGCAGCTGAGCTGGCACCTGGTGAGCTGAGCGCCTAGCCCACCAGAAAAATGATTGCTAGGTCAACTCGTGGAACATCCTACTTTTTCTTTGCTTGAAGGCCAAGAACATGACCTCATGGATGACATAAGGCTATGACAAGAAGGAGGAGGTGTCACCATGCATGTAACCTAGCCCACCATAGGGGTCAAGTCGGGGTCAAAGTGGCTCTTCATAGGGGTCAATGGTTAGCAGCTTAGCTGCCAAACAGGGCAGCTGAGCACCCAGCACATTGGCCTATATAAAAGGCATGAAATTCTCAATTCTAAGACATTGTACATTCTTTCTAAATTCTTTCCTCCATATTTTCCTTTCATTTTAGGTAGTTTTTAGGCTAGTTTTAGAGTAGTTTTTCATATAATTCAAGAGGAGAAAGGAGAAGGCAAATGAGATGCAAAAATCAATTTTGTAATCTCATTTGGAACTTAAAGTATCTAATCCTTGGATGGATGACTCATGCTCCTAACAATTTCATTTGAATGTTGGTTATGTATTTCTACTCCTTCTTTTATTCTATGTTTGAATTTTAATCATTCAAGTTGGTGTTTTGGTTAATTTTATTTGTGTCAGAAGTTCTTAATGCTCTTTTTAGATTGATCATCTAAAAAATTATTTCAAGTCATAAAAATTACTTGTCTCAAACACATAACAAATAAACTAAGAAGTAGTTGTACTACTTAGTTTATTTGTCATGTTAAACATGATTTTCTTAAGATCTTATATTCATTACTACTTGAATATTAGAGTCGCCAATATTAGGGTGTGACAACCTA
>NC_032012.1:16228513-16228785 GCF_001865875.1 Lupinus angustifolius
ATATTGTTTAGTAATAAATATAAGTGATCATCATTCTACCATTTTAGGACATACACTAAAAGGAGGATTTTAGAACTTGGTGTTTGAGGTTAATCAAAGTAAAACATAAGAACTTGTCTAAGTAGTTCAAATCCATAAGAAGTTGAGAAATACTTTCATCATTCAAAATGATCTTGTCTCCTCAAGAATTGTTAATATTTAGTTTATATTTCTTGTTAATTGTTTATAAGCAATTCAACTCAAATAAAAACCAAAATATGTTTAACTCATTA
>NC_032012.1:16228885-16242378 GCF_001865875.1 Lupinus angustifolius
TTTAATACCAACCTTCCTTAAGGAAGAAGTTTGGTTTGTTAATAAAATGAACCCGAAAATGAGTAAATAAATAAAGGTCATTTAAATTTATTGTTCTTTATTTATTTATTTGTTTCTAACAACTAACTATTCATCACTTTTGTACATTAGAATACCATTAAACCGGTGTTGGAATTTATTCCACAAAACCGAGATGGTATTCAAAGGTACTTAATAATTATGTAATAGGGGATTTCTTCGATACCATTGTACCGGCGTTAGAATTTATTCTAACAAAGCCGAGATACGGCAAAAAGAAGGAATAACTTATTCACATGATTATTAAAAGTAAGTTGTAACTGGAATATTCTTGAAACCATTATACTGGCGTTGAAATTTATTTCAACAAAGCCGAGATGGCGAACAAAGAATAAAACCGAGTTCACTTACTTAATCAAATAAAAAGAAAAAACACGGAAAATGAGAGTAATAACCTTTCAACAAATTGACACCTTGTAAGGGACGATTTGTTGAGGGGGAAAGCCTCTCGGCAAACAAATATTCCTTCAACACTACACTGGATTATTTGGCTATGGAACCTTTCTCTCCCACACAATGACTCACTTTCTGGTGCTTTTTAGTGTCTTTTCGAGTGTTAACAGTGTTGTTTTTTGGAACCCCTTAACCCTTCACAAATCCACCTATTTATAACAAAAATTATCTAACCTAATCTTCAAAATGTTTGTTAACTGAAAATTAATTTTGTTAGCCCATTATCCCCATTTTTGTGGATCTAAACCATCCAGTAAGTCAGATTTGACTTGATGTTTTTTTTTTATTTTTTTTTTGAAAATCTAATTAAAAATTAATTAAATATGTTTTAATTACTTTTTATATTCTATATATTCCGAAAAAATAATAAATAATTATATCGGAATATGTTTTAATTTTTTACACTTGTATTTTCGAAAAAATAAAAATTATTTTTTGTTTATTGGGAATTTAAAAGGAATATATAAAATATGTCACTTATCTTATTTATTTTATAAATTCGAATTAATTCAATATAAATAAAAAATATTTTTGAATATGTCTAAAAAGTTATATTTCGAAAAATTAAAATAAAAAATTATTTTATTGTTTATTTGGAATTTAAAAGGGATATTTAGAATATGTCACTTATTTTAATTATTTTATAAATTCGAATTTATTTATAAAAATGAATAAAAAATCTTTTTAATTATATTTTATTTATTTTATAATAAAATTCGAAAACATAAAACAAAATAATAATAAAATATTATTTTTATCCTTTTTTCTTAGAAAAATGATTATAGGTTTTTTTAGAGTCCATTTTAATTTAATTTTGTTTTTTTATTTTTATTATTTTTGAATTTTCGGTTAACCCAATCACTTAGATATAGGAACCTTATCAATATAGATTTAGTATCATTGTTTGTTATATTTCCGGTTAACTCAATCACTTAGATTTAAGGACCTTATGAACATAGATTTAGTATTATTATTTGTTATATTTTTACTTTTTTTTTGTAAAATGAAGCTTCTAGAAAGATGTTCCAAGTATTTTTTTTAATTTCTCTGATTTAATTAATTTCGAAAATACTTATAAAAAACTCCATAAAATGGTTTTAGTTACTTTTATTCACTAAAATTAAGTAAAGTCATTTTATTTTTTCATTTAAAACGTTTTGGGCTTTTTCTGCGCCGGACAAAAATGAGTGTTCACACCTTGAGGTATAGACATTTAAACATCTTCATCTAAATCACCATGCAAAAAGGTATTATTTACGTCAAGTTGTTGTAAGGACTATCCTTGACTAGCAACAGTTAAGACCAACAAGAGTCTAACTATGGTAAGCTTGACCACAGGGCTAAAAATATCATAGTAGTCCAAACCTTCAGTTTGGTTATACCATTTGGCAACAAGCCTAGCCTTGTTCTTGTGGACACTACCATCTAAATTAAACTTGAGTTTGTAAACTCATTTAGATCCAATAGCTCTTTTATAATGTGGTAGAGAAACAAAAGTCCAATTATTATTGTATGCTAAGTCTGCTAGCTCATCTTACATAGCCTGAATCTATTCATTGGTCTTAATAGCATGGCGTGAATCCAAAATCATAACTAATAGAGCCATGTTGTTAGTATGTCTAATAGCTGCTAATTGTTTTAAGATGAAGTAAGGTTAAATGAATGAAAAGACTATATATATATATAAAATAATAATAATAATAATAATAATAATAATAATAATAATATAAGGCATATAAATAAAGGATTGGAATAAAGGACATATACCTCGAGATGAATGACCACATTTTCTTTGTAAGCTTTTCATCATTTATCATCTCAAGAATCTTTCTTGGTACACTTCAATTAAAATAACAACATTGTCATGAGGATGAGACATTGAAATCACTTATTTAATGAAGAAACATGTCATGAATTCTTGTTGGTATGTCATAAAATAAAAGTTATGATCTTTTGAACAACAACATGCACTTAGAATGAAAATTAATAATTAAGAAAGGCATTATAGTTTATGTTGAAATAAAATAGTTTTAATTCAAGTTGTAATTGATTAGTAGTGTTTTTGTTGTTGGTAGTTAAAACTTGCTATTTTGGGAAAACTGTTTGTAATTCAGTTATGGCAGGTTTGCTATAAAAGGCAAGTTTCTGTTTTGCCTTGAATGAGATTGATGAATATTCATTGTTAATTTTCTCTTCTTCTCTCTAACTCTAATCCTCTCATTTTCTGAATCTTCTTTCTTTTCTTCTGGTTCTGGTTTGGTGTTATGTGGCAAGCCAAACATTCCAACAAACTTGGTATTCAGAGCGAAGGCAAATCCAGGTCCTGTGGGGAGTCAAATTGCAGAAGCTGATCTGGTTGAAAGGGAGTTGAGACAGCCGTGTGTGAATCAATTGGTTGGAGGAGAAGTTTGACAGAAGCAGTGAGAGAATTGAAGGATGAGTGGAAACAGCAACAATCTTCAAGCAATGGGGCTTCCTATTCTTACCAACAAGAATTGGGATAGATGGCAAACTCAGATGAAGGTTTTGTTTCGATATCAAGAAGTCATTGAGGTTGTACAAGATGGAGTCTTGTCACTAGATCAATCAGAAGCACAAAAGAAAGATAACAAGGCTTTGTTTCTGATCCACCAATGTGTGGATGATGTTCACTTTGAAAAGATACAAAATGCCATGACAGCCAAAGAAGCATGGGACATATTGGTGACAAGTCATGCTGGAGGGGACAAGATCAAGAAAGTTAAACTTCAATCACTAAGGAAGCAATATGAGCTATTGCACATGGAGGAGGGTGACAAGGTTGGTGAATACTTCACCAAGATTCTTGCAATAACCAACCAAATGAAGGGGTATGGTGAAGCAATCACAGATACAATGGTTATTGAGAAAATTATGAGATCCTTGCTTCCAAGATTTGATTTCATAGTTGTTGCTATTGAAGAATCCAAAGATGTCACACTCATGAAGATAGAAGAATTGCAAAGCTCCTTGGAGGCACACGAATTAAGGCTGATTGAAAGAAATCCAATGAAGAAAGCAGAACAAGCTCTAAAAGCAACTCACAAGGATGATGATAGAAGAAAGGATAAGAAGTGGAAAGGGAAACAAAACCTCAACAGAAGGAAAACAAGCCAAGATTGGTCTGAAACTTCTGACAAAAGAGGAAGATCAAAATTCAATCAGAAGAAGTTTGATAAAAGCAAGGTAGAGTGCTTCAACTGTCACAAGCTAGGCCACTACTCTTATGAATGTGGCAATGAGAAGAACAAGCAATTTAGGCACAAGGAGGAGGCACTCACAACTCAAGAAGACTCAGATTCAGAACCATTGAATCTAATGGTTACAGATGCTGCAACAAAATCACACTCTGAACTTTGGTACTTGGATTCAGGGTGTTCAAATCACATGACAAATCATAAAGAGTGGTTGAAAGACTTTGATTCAACAAAGAGAAGCATAGTCAAATTTGCAGATGATAGTTCTCTATCAGCAGAAGGAGCAGGCAGTGTTGTGATCATGAGGGAGAATGGATCAAAAGCAATAGTATCAAATGTCCTCTATGTGCCAAAGATGAAGTACAATCTACTGAGTATAGGTCAATTGATTGAGAAAGGATTCTCTGTTCTCATGAAGAATAGCCAACTTGAACTGTTTGATTCTGATGGGAAGCTAATCTTGAGAACCAAAGCTTCCAAGAATAGAACATTTCAAGTAAGCTTCAATGCAGCAGAAATTCAATGTATGAGCTCAGTTGAGACTAGAGATGAGAGCTGGATTTGGCACTCAAGATTGGGGCACCTAAACTTCAAAAGCCTGCATCAACTAGGGATCAAAGAAATGTTTCTGGTCTTCCAATAACAACACTACCAGAGAAAATATGTGAGGTATGTTTGATTGGAAAGCAAGCAAGAAACTCTTTCAAGACTGAAAAGATGATGACCTCTAAATCAGTTTTGGAAGTAGTTCACTCTGATGTATATGGCCCTTTTGAAACTCCTTCACTTTCAGGCAACAAGTACTTTATCATTTTTGTAGATGAATTTAGCAGGATGACTTGGGTGGATGTATTGAAAACAAAAGGTGAAGCATTTGTCTCATTCAAGAACTTCAAAGCTGTTGCAGAAAAGGAAAGTGGAAAACACTTGAAGATCTTGAAAACAAATGGAGGAGGTGAGTTCACTTCAAATGAGTTTGAAGCATACTGCAGCGATCATGGAATTCAGCATGAAATCACTCCACCATACACACTACAACTCAATGGTCTTGCAGAGAGGAGAAACAGGACAATTATGAACATGGCCAGAAGTCTGATCAAGACAAAAGATCTACCTCAAAAGCTATGGGCAGAGGCAGTGGCAACATTAGTGTATATCCTAAATAGATGTCCTACAAAGAGACTTGAAGGAATGGTGCCTATTGAAGCTTGGTCTGGAAGAAAACCAACAGTAAGTCATCTCAAAGTGTTTGGCTCATTGGTCTATAATCACATACCAGATCAGAAAAGAACCAAGTTGCTGCAGGACAAAAGTGAAGCATTGATCTTAATAGGGTATCACTCAAATGGTGCCTACAAACTTCTAGATCCTATCAATGATAGAGTAGTGATCAGCAGGGATGTGTTGGTGCTTGAAAATGAGAAATGGAATTGGAGACAAATGCAAACAAGTCTAAAGAAACTGGTTCCTGAGGTTGAGTCTGTGACTAGAATTGATGTTGATACAAATGAAATTTCAGAATTAGTAGCAGAAGGCAATGAAGTGTCAAGATCACAAAGACAAAGATCAATACCAAGTAGACTCAGAGACTATGAGATGTGTTCTGATGATCAAATCAACCATGAAGGAGAATTGATCCACTTAGCATTGATGGATGAGGCATGTCCAATTAATGAGGCTGAAGCAATGACACAAGAAGTTTGGAAGAAAGCTATGAGTGAGGAAATTAGATCCATTGAGAAGAATGAGACATGGTCCCTAGTAAAACTTCCAGCAGGCAAGCATCAAATTGGGGTAAAATGGATCTTCAAACAAAAGCTTAATCCAGATGGCTCAATCTCGAAATATAAAGCTAGGCTAGTAGCAAAGGGATTCCTGTAGAAACAAGGTGTAGACTACACAAAAGTTTTTGCTCCAGTAGCAAGAATTGAAACCATAAGACTGGTTGTTGCAATTTCTTGTGCAAGAGAGTGGAAACTGTTTCAATTAGATGTGAAGTCTGCATTCCTTCATGGTCCTCTGATGGAAGAGGTATATGTTCAACAACCACCTGGTTTTGTGACAAAAGGAAAAGAACAACATGTATACAAATTGAACAAGGCATTGTATAGATTGAAACAAGCACCAAGAGCATGGAACAAGAGAATTGATGCATTCTTGTTCAAGCTAAGGTTCCTGAAATGCAATGTAGAGCATGGAGTGTATGTTAAGGAAGATAAAGATGGAGAGATCTTGATCATTTGCTTATATGTGGATGATCTACTTGTTACTGGTTCAAGCACAGAAAGGATAGAGGAATTCAAGAAGGTCATGAATACAGAATTCGAAATGATAGATCTAGGAAGACTGAGTTACTTTCTAGGAATGGAATTTGCCTACACTAAGTCAGGGATGGTGATGCATCAAACCAAGTATGCTAAAGAGATACTAAAGAGATTTAACATGGACTCTTGCAACTCAACAAACAGTCCAGTTGAAGTCAATCTGAAACTGACACTGGATGAACATGAAGAATCAGTGGAGGAAACCAACTTCAAACAAATAATAGGATCTCTAAGATACTTGTGCAATAGCAGGCCTGATTTAGCCTTTGGTGTTGGATTAGTAAGTAGATTCATGAGCAAGCCAAAGAAAACTCATTTGCTTGCTGCAAAGAGGGTATTGAGATATGTCAAAAACACCAAAGATCATGGAATCTTCTTCCCATTTGGTACAAAGGAATCAGAACCAGAACTTCAGCTTGTTGGATATGCAGATTCTGATTTTGGAGGAGACTTGGTAGAGAGGAAGAGCACCTCTGGTTATCTGTTTTTAATCAATGAAGCACCTATCTCATGGTGTTCATCAAAGCATAAAGAAATTGCCCTCTCATCATGTGAAGCAGAGTACATCTCAGGGTGTTTTGCAGCATGCCAACTGGTTTGGCTTGAACAACTCATTGCAGAATTGAAAACCAGAATCTCAGCTCCTCTGCAATTGCGAATTGATAATGTTTCTGCAATAAACTTGGCTAGAAATCCAGTAAGCCATGGGAGAAGCAAGCATATAGAGGTGAGGTTTCATTTCCTAAGAAGCTTGGTCAACAAAGGAAGAATTCAAATCATTCATTGCAATACGAAGGATCAACTTGCAGATCCTCTTACAAAGGCATTAGATCTTTTGAACAACAACATGCACTTAGAATGAAAATTAATAATTAAGAAAGGCATTATAGTTTATGTTGAAATAAAATAGTTTTAATTCAAGTTGTAATTGATTAGTAGTGTTTTTGTTGTTGGTAGTTAAAACTTGCTATTTTGGGAAAACTGTTTGTAATTCAGTTATGGCAGGTTTGCTATAAAAGGCAAGTTTCTGTTTTGCCTTGAATGAGATTGATGAATATTCATTGTTAATTTTCTCTTCTTCTCTCTAACTCTAATCCTCTCATTTTCTGAATCTTCTTTCTTTTCTTCTGGTTCTGGTTTGGTGTTGTGTGGCAAGCCAAACATTCCAACAGTTTATTATTGGAAATAAATTTTCATATCATAATATCTGAAACATTAGAAGATTGCTAACATATAGCTAAATATACATAGAAAATTTCGCTGAACTATTTTAGAAAGAAAAAAAACAAATGAATCATCTTGTTGTTGGAACCTTCGCCTTGTGTGGGAAATAATTTCCATGTGGAACTATCCTCTATGATTAGTTTTTCTCTCAAGATATTTTATGTAAAAATTAACTACACTAAACAAGTGTAAACCTATATTGTTGTGTACAATTAAACTTAAATTAGTTGTTACAGTTATAGCAATAACAACTAGTAAGTAAAGCTTATTTGTTCTACTTTTGGCTTTGATATAATCAATATTTCCAAACCATCAATTTGCACAATGTAAGACTCTAAGTTGCAATAGCATTAATTATACTAGTCACTTGATATGTGATTAAGTAAATAACAATTGCTTTTGACATGACTTCTACAACAGATTGTTACCTATATTATTACCTTAATGCATGTATTGATATATTAAACCTGTAAGAGTATAAAGATTTTAGATGACAAATATACAACTTTCTATTATCTCCATCATGTGAGAACGAACATAATTCAAATGATGTTTATATGATTTAGTCTATGTATGAAAAAATAGGGAAAAATATTGTAATCATCAAATCTAAATAGTCTAATCATGAATGTCCTCGAAATTGATCATCCATTCGCGGCTCTTGGTCGTTAGTGCACATCCAGTGCGGCTTGGGATCAAGCGGCTATGTGGGACGACATGCACCAATATCTTCTGTTATGCCTTCATCGCTTGGAAGATTTCCCTCAATTGATGTTTCTCATCTCTAGTGGCAACTATCAATGGTCTAAACTGTGCAATCTCGTCTAACACTTATTAGCCCTGGTTGCATCTGGAAGATGTGGTAATCATGTTTTTTGGTGAATGAACGTTATAGCAATACTACTATTTTTAAAAACTTGTGTTGGTTCATAATATTCTCTTTTGAACTATTCAAAATCATAACTAATAGATCCTTGTTGTTGGTGTACCACAGAGCTACAACTTTTCTCACGTGAAGCTTATATTTCTTTTTAAAATCAATAAGATAATGTTCCTTAAATAAAAACACTATATAGTTTTATTATGTCTATAATATATGGGAGATGTTCGAAATATGTTATTATATTAAATCTCATATTTTCTAGCATTAATATTAGGCAATGTGGGATTTCATATAATAACATATTTTAAACATCACCAACAATCTTCACCATAATTGAAATAGACGAATATTTCGTTCATTGGGAAATCTATACAAGAATCTCCACCTTAGCAAATATCTGACTCCATGTTGCTCAATGTCAAATTCTCTGTAACAATTCCTCCACATAAGAGTCTGCTCCCTTACAGCATAAATCTTCTGAATATCCTTGACGATGTTACCAAGAACTTAGCTCTCGAAACTTGTAGTGTAGTTTCTTGTACCGCCATCAAATAGAACATGTCACCTAGCCACCTATTGCTAGGAAATCTTTTGATATATTGGAACTTTTACACACAAAATTTCATCAACAATCATCCTCTTTAATGCTCAGTCAGACTGAACATTGGAGCTTCCATAGAGAGTCTCAACTACTACCATCATTATCTAGTCCGACAATTGTAAAGAAGATCTGACTTCGGATCATGGCATGGTTTTGATGAAGACACCAACATCACATAAAAGAAGAAAGGGAAGAATACTTATGAAGACAATGAAGACAAAAGATTCAAGAATTTAGAATCTAAGTCTTTAAGTACTTCTATCCTTATACTCTAAACTATACAATTAGTAGTAATGCTCAAAAGTATTTTAAAAGAAAGTTGATAAACACAAGTATAAATGATGAGAACCTCTTTAGGAGATCCTTGTTTACAATGATCTATCTTGTTTGGTGACCTTGAACCCACGGTTTTATGGGTGCTTTTTATGGATATATTTTGGCAGCAAGGAAATTGTAGAGATAAAAGAAGATGGTTAAGGTATGGAGGTGATGGCGCCACAACAAGGATGTTGATAAGCCGGGTGCTATTCGCCACAAGAACGTGGTTCTTGATGGTTCAGCCAAGAAGTTAGGAGAAGAAACTCTCACACAAAAGGAATGTTCCTTATATTTTCACTCGAAATCAAAAACTATCTATTCAAAAGACCAAACATTACACTTATAGGAAAGTCGTGGTTTGGATTATTTAGTTCCAACTGAGGACTCCCAAAACTATTCACAAGTACATGAATGAAAGCATT
This sequence comes from Lupinus angustifolius, assembly GCF_001865875.1. NCBI lineage: Eukaryota > Viridiplantae > Streptophyta > Magnoliopsida > Fabales > Fabaceae > Lupinus > Lupinus angustifolius. The sequence continues at coordinate 16,238,404 of NC_032012.1, forward strand.
AAAATTCCATGAAAAGGTCTCATTCCAAGTTTTGGTTTCAATGTATTCTAATTCGGTCCTCTCTTGAAGTTGAAGTCTTCATGAGTTAATTTGCATAATTCAATGTGATTGCACGAAACACCTTGAGTGAATGTGGACGACAAGTTAATTCTTCATGAAGGACTTTATGACTAATTCGGCCCTCTCTTGAAGTTGAAGTCTTCATGAGTTAATTTGCATAATTCAATGTGATTGCACAAAACACCTTGAGTGAATGTGGACGGCAAGTTAATTCTTCATGAAGAACTTTATGATTGAGTCCAAATTGTGGACGGCTCAATTAAGGAGGCACAACACTTCTTGATTTGAATTCATGCTTGGATTCAATTTGGACGGCAACATTCAATTTGGACGGCACAATTTCTTCTTGATTTAAATTCACGTTTGACAAATTTTGGATGGCTCCATTAAGGAGGCACAACTCTTCTTGAGTTGAATTCATGCTTGGATTCAATTTGGACGGCAACTCTTTGAATTTGGAAATTTAATTTGGACGGTAACTCTCCTTTGAAACATGTTTGAAATGGAGCTTTGACTTGGATGGCATAATTAAAGTGGACGGCCAACTTTACAACCTTGATGAATGCTTGCACGAAATTGTCCAAGTTATTTGACCATATTGAATGCCTTTCAAGGGATAAATTTATTCTGAAATTTAAGAAACACAAAATAAATTAAATGCTTAATGAAAACATTTTAGGACAACATAAATGTGTCCTAGCCATTTTAGTGCATGGTCGTGCCCTATTAAAAGGGTTGGGGATTACTATCCCCACATTGGCCCACATATAAAGTGTTGTAATGAAAAAGGTGACTCCCTTGGTTTGAGCTTAGGGAAAATCCCTTAATGTCATGAATGAGTAGGCTAAGTGCATTGTGCACTTGTTTGGCCCTTGCCCTTGACATGGGCCCACCTATGTTCCTCAACTCATCCTTAGGTTCATTCGGGTTCACATCAATAAATGAAAACAATTTTCGAAATAATGTGTAACATGTTACTATATCTAAGTAAGACGTTATTGTGACTAAGTAACAGGTTACTAGAACTAAGTAACATGTTACATGAATGAGAAACGAGTTATTCAACAAAACTTGATCAGGGTAATTGATTACACCTTGTGGGTAACCAATTACACAACACGGTAAATAATTTCCCAGTTGGACAGAGCAGTTGGGTAATTGATTACACCTTTTGAGTAATCGATTACTACATGTGAAAATCAATTTCTCAATTGGACTAACTAATTGGGTAATCGATTGTTGAGAGTTGTTACACCAAATTTCAGATTCAAACTACATAGCTTTCAACCCAAACGAAATGGTTTCATTCCAAGCAATTCCTACCTTTTAGTAGAGGTATTTTGGTTGATTGGAAAGTCTATATAAAGGCATTGAAACCCATTTCATAATAACACAACAAAGATATAACTGACGTACACAATCTATACTTTTTTGAAATACTTGTTCTACACTGGTGCAACTTGTTCATAACGTTCAGAACTTGTTTTCTAAAGTTGTCTTAAGTGTTATTGCAAGTTATTCAAACCTTCTGAGTATTAGTACTAGAGTATACAAAAAGTTATTGGATTGCAAGAGTTTATAACTTTAAAATCTTGTAAAGGCAATCCATTGCCATAGTTAAACGTTTTCTTCATTCAAAGTATTGAATTACTTTCTTTCACAATGGTGTCACTTGGAAAGAGTGGTTCCCAAAGAGTGATATAGGTATTAGAGAGTGAGTAAGGTATAAGGAAATCTCAGGGTGAGCAATTGTAATTGCTACTCTTAATATCTAGTGAAGAAATCTCTTGTTTTGCAAGAGTACTGGATGTAGCCTTCGATGGACAAGAAGGTGAACCAGTATAAAATCTTTCTGTACTCTTTTCTCTATCTCCTTACATTTACTTGATTTTTTCTGCCTAACTTTTCCGTTGCTATTAACTCTTGAAATTTGCAGAAAAACATGTCATAGTTTAAACAACTAATTCCCCCCCCCCCCTCCCCCCTCTTAGTTGTCATCTCAGTCTTACAATTGGCATCAGAGCTTTTCTTGAGTATATTATTCTCAAAACTAATCATCTTCTAAGATGGCCGCAAGATCTTTTCTAATAGAAGGTTCCGACACCAATCGCCCTTCAAGCTTTGTTGGAGAAGCTACGACTTCTGGAAGATCATAATGAGAATATTTATAGAGTCTCAAGATCTGGACATTTGGAATGCAATTGAGGAAGGACCCTATGAACCCTTCACGGTTATCAACAGTGTGAGGGAAGTGAAGTCGAAATCCTCATGGAATGATGAAGACAAGAAGAAAGTGCAATATGATCTAAAAACTAAAAATATCCTCACTTTTGCACTTAGTATTGATGAATTCTTTAGAGTATCAAACTGCAAATCTGCTAAAGAAATGTGGGATACTCTAGAGACTACACACGACGAAACTGAGGAGGTCAAAAGGTTGAGACTCAACACTCTCTCCTAGGAATACGAAATGTTTTGTATGAAGACTGGAGAGAAAATACTTAATTTGCAAAATAGATTTACTCACCTTACAAATCATCTTATTGCACTTGGAAAAACTTTATCAAATAGTGACTTGAACTTAAAAGTTCTAAGATCACTCACAAGAACATGGCAACCAAAAGTTACATTCATTTCTGAAAAGAAAAGTTTATCAAAAATGTCACTGGCTGCTTTGTCTGGTAAATTGCAGGAACATGAATTGGAACTCAGTCAGCTTGAACAACATAGAGAGCAAGAAAAAAAGAAGAAGAATATCTCTCTCAAAGCAAAGGTGGATAGATATGATTCATCAAGATATGAATCTGAAAAGGAAGAGATGGAAGATATGAGTTTGGAAAGATAATGATACCAGTTCTACCTCTGAACCAGAAAATGAAGAGCAAGCACATCTCTCACTAATGTCATCTCATCACACTGATGATGAAGAGGTAAATGAAACTAACCTATTTTCTTCTTCTGAAATGCAACTTGCATTTAATGATTTACCTGATGAATATGTCAAACTCACTAAGTTATTTTTAAAACAAAAAACTGAGTTAGAAGTATTCAGAAATAAATCATCATCTTCTTCATGTCGAAATTGCATTACTCTTGAAAAGAAATTTTCAACATTAAGTCTTGAACTTAATAAAATAAACAAAAGTAGCAAAGATCTGGACAAAATTATTAAAGTTCAGAGACATTCTACAGGCCAAATAGGTCCTGGCTATTCTAAAAGCCAAATTTCTAAGAAACAGAATGTCTCAACAAAGATAAACTTTGAAAAACAAAGTATCCATGCATTTAATAGTCATAACAACAAATCTAGGATACATAAGCACAATCCCATATGCACTTATTGTAAGAACCATGGGCATACATCAAACACTTGCATGATTATAAAGCATAATGTGCCCTTAGGTCATTATAGATGGGTTGATAAAAGTGCTAATCATGTATGACCCAAAGAAAATTGGGTACCTAGTACTACTTAACCTTTTTTGCAGGAAAATTTGAGAGTCACCTGCAATCTATGGTACTTGGATAGCGGTTGCTCAAAGCATATGACGGGCGACAAAGATAAGTTCTTTGTCCTTACTCCAAGGGACAAAGTCTATGTCACATATGGTGATAACAACAAAGGAAAAATATTTGGAGTTGGTAGAATTGGTAAGCCACCTTCAACAACTATAGAATGAGTATTATATGTCGAGGGACTCAAGCACAACCTGTTGAGAACAAGTCAACTATGCAAGAAAGGATTTCATGTGGCATTCTACCCTGATAAATGCATCATCGAAATTAAGGATTCTAATAACTCTAAACTAATTGATAAGAGGATAAATAATATATATATATATATATATATATGATTTACATAGACTCCTCTTTACCAATAACATGTTTAGTTGCTAATGATAATCATGATGCATG
>NC_032012.1:16242478-16255112 GCF_001865875.1 Lupinus angustifolius
ATCATTTGAATAAACTAATTAAGAAATATTTAGTTGTTGGTTTACCCAAAATAAAGTTTGTTAAAGACAAACTATGTAGTTCTTGTCAAATGGGTAAACAAACAAAAACATCTTTCAAACCTAAGCATATAGTTTCTTCTGATAGACCATTGCAGTTACTACACTTGGACTTATTTGGCCCCTCAAGGACCAAAAGTTATGGTGGTAACTACTAAGCTCTTGTTATAATAGATGATTTTTCAAGATATAGTTGGACTTTATTCTTAGTTCATAAGAATGAGGCATTCAACACTTTTAGCAAATATGCTAAAAGAGTTCAAAATGAAAAATCTCTTAAAATCGCTGCTATACGAAGTGATCATGAGGGAGAATTTCAAAACGCTTCTTTTGAAGAATTTTGTGATGATCTAGGTATAAATCACAATTTTTATGCTCCTAGAACACCACAACAAAATGGTGTTGTAGAGAGAAAGAATCGATCCTCAGAAGAAATTGCTCGTACAATGTTGAATGAAACTAATCTCCCAAAAAAAATTGGGCAGTTAGTACGGCATGTTATGTTTCAAACAGAGTTCTGATAAGACCAATTCTCAAGAAAACCCCCTATGAACTCTTTAAAGTTATAAAACCAAACATTTCTCATTTGCATGTATTTGGCTGTAAATGTTTTGTTTTAAATAATGGTAAAGATAACTTAGGCAAGTTTGATGCAAAAGTTGATGAAGGACTCTTCCTAGGCTACTCTCTTACGAGTAAAGCTTATAGAATTTTCAATAAAAGAACTCTAGTCATAGAAGAATATGTTCATGTATCTTTTGATGAAACCAATCCTATTATAAAGGATGAGTTAACTCTTGATGAAGAGGACTCGTCAAGTTCCCCCTTTAAAGGAGGATTCTTTTACCTAAACAACAACCAATACTAAGCACTTGAAAATGGATGATACTCTATCTTCTCAAGAAGAACATATTCATTCTGATTTACCCAAAGAATGAAGAACTCATCGAGACTATCGTATTGACAACATCATTGGCGACATAAGTAAGGGTGTCACTACTCGTTTAAACCTAAATGATATTAGTTTAAACATGGCTTTCATTTCTCAAATAGAACCTTCCAAGATTGATATCAATCGAGGATGAACGTTGGATTCTTGCTATGCACGAAGAGTATAACTTGTTTGAGAGAAATGAAGTTTGGGAACTTGTTCCTAGACCAGAAAATAGGCATGTTATAGGAACTCGTTGAGTATTTCGCAATAAATTAGATGCAAATGGAATTATTGTTAGAAATAAAGCTAGACTGGTAGCACAAGGATACAATCAGGAAGAGGGAATAGTGTTTGATGAAACATTCACTATTGTTGCTAGACTTGAAGTTATTCAGTTGTTACTAATAGACGTAAAGAGTGCATTTCTTAATGGTTATATACAAGAAGAAGTGTTTGTAAAACAATCTCCAGTTTTTGAAGACTACAAACATCCTTCTCATGTTTATAAACTAAATAAATATCTCTATGGCTTAAAGCAAGCTCCTCGTGCTTGGTACGATCATCTAGAAAACTTTCTTCTTGAAAAAGGTTTTACTAAAGGAAAGGTCGACACTATACTTTTTATTAAGAAAATAAATCATCATACTCTTCTTGTTAAAATATATGTAGATGATTTTTTTTTTTGTTATACTAATGAGATTTTGTGTAGTGATTTTAGCAAAATGATGCAAGGGGAGTTTGAAATTTTTATGATGAGGAAGATAAATTACTTCCTTGGATTACAAATTAAACAAATGAAGGATGGTATTTTTGTGAGTCAATCCAAATACTGCAGAGATTTGCTGAAAAGATTTGAAATGGTTGACTGCAAGCCAATTACCACTCTTATGGGTTCTGGTACATACATTGATACAGATGAAGCTGGAAAATGCATTGATATATCAAAGTATTATGATATGATTGGATCCCTACTTTATTTAATTGCAAGTAGACTTGATATAATATTTAGTGTTTGTTTTTGTGCTCGATATCAATCTAAACCAAAAGAGTCACATGTAATTGCTATCAAAAGAATAATTAAATATCTAAAAGTCACAACTAACGTGGGATTATGGTATCCAAAAGGAAGTGTATGTGATTTGGTTGGATATTCAGATTCAGATTTTGTTGGATGCAAAACTGAGAGAAAAAGTACAAGTGGTACTTGTCATATATTAGGAAATACACTGGTCTCATGGTCATGCAAGAAACAAGCATGTGTTGCTCTAAGTATTGTTGAGGCATAATACATAGCGGCAGGTAGTTGTTGTGCCTAAGTATTATGGCTTAAGAAACAATTGCGAGATTATGGCTTAGACTTAGGTTGCATAACCCTAAAATATGATAATACTAGTGCTATAAATCTCACAAAGAATCTAGTAATGCATTTTAGAACCAAACAAATAGATATAAGACACCACTTCCTTAGGGACCATGTCCAAAAGAAAGATGTATCTGCAGAATTTGTTGATACTCATGACCAACTAGAAGATATATTCACTAAACCCTTGGCAAAAGAACCTTTCAATAAAATTAGACATGAATTAGTCATACTTGATGAAGCTTATTTGTCTTAAATTCTTATTCATGATTATATATTTGCTTCATTATGCTTATAATATGCCTACTTGTATTTAAAATTGCTTAAATCTTTTCAAAATTTTCAAATACATGGGTATGTAATCGATTACATATGTTCAATAACCGATTACCAGACATCAGTATGCTTGAAAATTCAAAATTTTGGGTTCAGTAATCGATTACTCTAGAGAGTAACCGATTACAGCATTGAGCAGGAATCTTCAGTAATCGATTGCTCTCTTGTGGAATCGATTACCTAAGATATTTTTTGGAAATCAGGGAATTGTTTTATGTTGAGTAACTGATTACTCACTGTGAGTAACCGATTACTCTGAGCATTATTTAAGTTTTCCTCCTCATTTTTCGAACACTTCTTCTTCCTCCTCAAACCCTCTTTTTCATGTTTACCTTAGAGTTTCCCTAAAATCTTCATTTTTTGTCTGATTTGTGTGATTTTTGAGTCGTTTCATATCACATTTTTAATTCTCAACACTTCTATTCCATAGATTTTGTGTTTAGTGGCCCCAATCAAAAATTTCCAAACCTCTCAAATCTCAAAACCTAACTTTTCAAAAACTACAATCAATTGCTTCATCATCAAGAGCTAAGAAGCAAGGTACCACTGTGTCTCAAAGAAAGCAAGGAACTTCATATTTTGAGGCTAATCCTTTGGATTTGACACGTCTTCTTGCAAATAATGTTCAACGAAAAACATTCTCATAGCATTTTCTTAGACGCTCCATCTTTGCTCCTAAGTATGTTGATATCAGTAACTTTCAATTCAAAGATTTTTATTTCCCTACTCTACTAAGGCAACAAGATCTTTTTTATTTTTGTGAGGTAACATAAGCCTACTATCCTGAACTTGTTAAAGTATTTTATATAACTTCAACTTTAGGAAAAATCGTCTAACATCCTATGTGAAAGGAAATGAAATTGTTTTGGATGTTAAGACCTTCAGTTCAATATGTTGTACTATACCTTCTCAAGATAGCATAAAAGATTTCGGTCTTACATGCGATTGGGATAATTATGATAGAAAAGAGTTCTACTACTCTATGTGTATATTCTCTAAAAGGGAAATAGAAATGCTTAAGCAATTAGCTTTAGGTGAAACTGTAAAGAGTATACATATCCTTGCTATAGGAAATCTCAATCTCGAAGTTTGTTTGCTTCTTTACTTTTTGAGCTATGTCATTATTCCAAAATATTCAAATCATTCTCAAATTAATGACATAGAACTGCAACTAATGTATGCTCTTAAGAATAACCTTTCAATCAATTATGCTAACACAGTAATGAGACATATGTGGCATGTTCGAGAAACTCACAGCCATTTGCCTTATGCAATCTTCATAATCAATATACTTGAGGATTTTGGTGTATCCACTGCTGGTGAATCCAAAGTCACACTTGATGCACGCGATTGTAAAATTGATGTGGAAGTGATCCACAAAATGGACTTCTTTCGAGATCCCATTGATAGACTCTATAAGTATCAAAGTGATAGATAGGCTGCACCTATCGTGAATGCCTCTACTACCCTCCTGAACACCAAACTTCTGAGTTTCATGCTGAATCTTCATCATATGTTCCCATGCCTACAAACTAGATGATCATGGATGAGTTACTCTCTCTTTGAGGCTACATATCTAATCGGATGGATGATTTTGACGCTCAGAATCAACAAGTCCAATTTGAGCTTCAATGTATTTCTTATAAGATTAATATCATGGACTTTGATGACGATAGCACTAAACCTGAGTCTTAGAACTTTTGTTGTCTAGGAATTCTGTGTGTGATATTGCATGATTTTGGACAAACTGTATTTTTTTTATGATTATGGTTGAATTTGTATGAACTTATTTTAATTTTCTACTATGTTATGTTGATTACTTTTATGATTGTTATAGACATATTGCATGCTATATATATTATGCTAGACTCTTGTCCTTTTTTTTTATGAAGTCAGAAGAGGAGAAAAGTTGAGAGAGTGTATTTTCTATTTAAAATATTTCAGGCACATAACTCCAAATCAAAGGGGGGGGGCATACTCAAGACAAGTCAAGAGTATCATAAAGTATGTTACTCTCAGGAAACTACACTATCAATAAGATATAGGTTTATCATCATCAAAAGGGGGAGATTGTGAAGAAGATATGGCTCCTGATCTTGGCACGATTTTGATGAAGACACCAACTTTACATAAAATAAGAAAATGAAGAATACTTATGAAGACAATGAAGACAAAAGCTTCAAGAATTTAGAATTTAAGTCTTTAGGTACGTCTATCCTTATACTCTAAACTATACACTTAGTAGTAATGCTAAAAAGCATTTTAAAAGAAAATTGATAAACACAAGTATAAATGAAAACAATTTTCAAAATATTGTGTAACAGGTTACTAGATCTAAGTAGCAGGTTAATGTGACTAAGTAACAGGTTAGCAGAACTAAATAACATATTACATGAGTGAGAAACGAGTTATCCAACAAAAATTGATTAGGGTAATTGATTACACCTTGTGGGTAATCGATTACACAACATAGTAAATAATTACCCAGTTGGACAGAGCAGTTGGGTAATCGATTATACTTTTTGAGTAATCGATTACTGCCTGTGAAAATCAATTTCTCATTTGGACAGACTAGTTGGGTACTCGACTACATTGATTAAGTAATCCATTACTGAGAGTTGTTACACCAGTTTTCATATTCAAACTACACAACTTTCAACCCAAATGAAATGGTTTCATTCCAAACAATTCATATCTTTTCGTAGAGGTATTCTGGTTGACTGGAAATTCTATGTAAAGGTATTGAAACTCATTTCACAATAACACAACAAAGATATAACTCACTCACACAATCTATACTTTTCTAAAATACTTGTTCTACACTAGTGCAACTTGTTCAGAACTTTTAGAACTTATTTTCTAAAGTTGCCTTAAGTTTTATTGCAAGTTATTCAAACCTTCTGAGCATTAGTACTAAAGTATACAAAGAGTTATTGGATTGCAAGAGTTTACAACTTCAAAATCTTGTAAAGACAATCCATTGTCATAGTTAAATGTTTTCTTTCATTCAAAGTATTGAATTACTTTCTTTCACAAGAGTGTGATGAGAAATGGGATAGAGTCACTTGGAAAATATTCGTAGAAGCCATTGACTCAGATATTTGGGAATCTGTAGTCAACGGGCCTTTCGTTCCACAACATTTAGTGGACGATGAACCGAAAGAAAAAATGAAAAGTCTATGGACCGATGATGAACGTAAAAAGGTTCAATACAACCTACGTGCTAAAAACATCATCACGTCGGCCCTATCATATGATGAATTCTTTCGGGTTTCGCAGTGTCAAAGTGCCAAGGAAATGTGGGACAATTTACAAGTGACTCACGAAGGCACTAGCGAATTCAAGTATGACAGGTTTAATGCCCTGACAAAATAGTTTGAGTTGGTTTGTATGTTACCGAGTGAATCTATCGGTGACATAAAAAATGATTCACTCATATGGTAAACCATTTAGTTGCTCTAGATAAATATTTTACCAAAGGAGAACTTACTGATAAAGTTTTATGTTTTCTTGACAGGAGATGGCAACCTAAAGTTACAGCTATCATGGAATCCAAGGATCAAGAACATTATTTGGAAAGCTTCAAGAACACGAGATGGAGCTTGGACGCTAGACGATGCACGAGGAATCAGACCGCAAAAAGAAAAATATATGTCTTAAAGAAACAATGTCTCAATCTACATAAGAGAAAGAAGATGACGAGTCTAATTCAGATATGGATGATGAAACGTTGAGCCTTCTCGTACAAAAATTCGGAAAATTTCTAAAGAAATGAGGCTTCAAACATTTCCAAAAGAAAGAAGCGTGCGAGTCAACTAGAAAAGGCAAGGGTAACATAGAGCGCTTCACTTGCCACGAGTGTGGTAAGCCAGGACACATGAGGTTTCAATGTCCTACTTACCTCAAGAAAGTTGATTCAGAGAATAACACTCCTCGGGACTTCAAGTCAAAGAAGACCTACATTGTATAGGACGTACTAGAGGAGGATACGACATCAAGCACCTCAGATAAAAAGGAGACAGCCAAGCTATGCTTAATGACCAGAACAAATGATGTTTGTGGCTCAAATTCAAAAGAGGTAAACAATGACGTATATTATGACACCTAATCTTCTTCATCTGATGATTCACCTCCTTATGAGGATTTATATAATGCTTATGTTGAATTGCATTATGAATTAAAGAAATTAGCTAGGATTAACTCTGATAGAAAACGAGTAGTCCTTCTAAATGAACAGAAAATAGTTTCATTACAGAAAGAATTAGATGACCTAAAACTAGAGAATTGAACATTAGATCTAATACATTCCTATAATACATGCAATTGCTCTAATGATATTTTATGTTAATCAATTGTTTGTGATTCTTGCGAGACTTTGAAAAATGAAAACTTGAAGCTTAATGACAAACTCGCAAAACTCATGGAGAGTCAAAATCAATTAGACATTATGCTTAGCCAAACTAGAAATGTTGGTGACCATACCGGACTAGGATAAATTCCCCATATGCATAGGAGAAGACCATATAGGAGACCTGTAACTCGGCCTAATAAGAAATTTCATAATAAGAAGGTTCCTACATGCTTTTATTGTGGCACATATGGCCACACTTCCTACTCTTGTTATATAAAGAAATATGGTATACCTAGTGGTGTATATGTTTGGATGAAAAAGGGAGATGACTCCCTGGTTACTGACAGAAAAGCACCCAATATAAATTGGGTACCTAAAAAAGGCAAGTGATCTATTTTGCAGGTATGTCTACGAGCACATGGATAGCATTGGTATCTTGATAGCGGATGCTCGAGACATATGACGGATGATAGATCAAAATTCCTAGATCTATCCTTGAAAGAAAAAGGGTTTGTCACGCATGGAGGCAACAACAAAGGAAATATACTTGGCACCGGAACAATTGGCAACTCAAATCAGGCAGTGATCGAGAATGTGCTATATGTTGAAGGCATGGAACACAATCTCTTGAGTATCAGCCAACTCTGCGACAAAGGTAATTGTGTATCTTTTGATTCTGAATGTTGTATAATTCGTAACAATATATCTATTGTCGGATATCGTATAAATAATATCTATATGGTTAACCTGGAGGATGTCACTACTCTATTTTCAAAATGTTTTATATCTAAAGAGGATGACATCTAGTTTTGGCATAGGCGTGTCACTCATATTCATGTAAAGCATCTAGATAAATTGTCTAAAAATAATTTGGTTAATGGGCTACCAGAACTTGATTTTAAAACTCAGGAAACTTGTGATACTTGTCAAAAATGTAAACAAGTTAAAAACATTTTTGGTAAAAAGAATGTGATATACACAACAAGACCCTTGGAGCTTCTCCACGTGGACTTGTTTGGACCATCACATGTTATGAGTTTCGAGTTTTGGTGGTAGATTTTATGCTTTAGTAATCATTGACAATTTCTCTAGATTCACATGGACACTATTTCTATCGTCCAAGAGCGATGCATTCAAGTTTTTCAAAAACCTTGCCAAACAAATCCAAAATCAATTTAACCATAAGAAAGTATATATTCGATCTGATCATGGTGGTGAATTTGAAAACCATCAATTTGATAAATTTTGTGATAAAATGGTATTATGCATCAATTCTCGGCTCCTCGTACCCCTCAACAAAATGGAGTTGTTGAGAGGAAGAATCGCGTCTTAGAGGAGCTTGCTAGAACCATGCTGAACGAAAGCAAGGTTCCTAAGTATTTTTGGGCTGATGCAGTGCATATAGCTTGCTGTGTGATAAATCGTGTACTCTTGAGGCCTACTTCTTCAAAAACTCCTTATGAACTTTTAAAAGGCTGAAAACCTAATATTGCTCATTTTCATGCTTTTGGTTTTAAATGTTTTATCTTAAATAATGGAAAGAGAGCTTTAGGAAAATTTGACTCAAAAGCTGATGAAGGTATATTTTTATGGTATACATTACATAGTAAAGCTTAACGAGTGTTTAATAAATATTCAATGCAAGTAGAAGAGTATGTGCATGTCCATTTTGACGAATCTTCTCCTAAAGAGAAGAGAAAGGTATTTTCTGATGGTGTTGGAGGTGCTTTAGAAGAAGTATACTCTAAGGACATGGACCAGGACAAAGAAGAAGAAGCAGAGCAAATTGTCCAAGGTGAGCATCAGGACCTGTCGATCGCGTGGAAGACCAAGAAGGATCATCCACTCGACAAAGTTATAGGTGATATCACTACGGGGGTAGTAACCAATAGTTCTTTATGTAATTTTTGTGACTTTGCTGCTTTTGTATCCCAAATCGAGTCAAAGGCCATCGATGAGGCCATTGAGCATGTGCATTAGGGTATAGCTATGCAAGAAGAGCTAAGCCAGTCCGAGCGTAATAATGTGTGGGACTTGGTCCCTAAACCTAAAGAACATCCAGTGATTGGTACTATATGGGTCTTTCGTAACAAATTATATAAATTTGGCTTGATCATAAGAAATAAAGCACGCATAGTGCCCAAAGGCTACAACTAGGAGGAAGGTATCGATTATGATGAGACATACGCTCATGTAGCCAGATTAGAGGCCATTAGGATGCTTCTATCCTTTGCATCGATTATGAACTTTAAGCCCTTTCAAATGGATGTCAAGAGCGCCTTTCTGAATAGCCACATTCAAGATGAGGTATATGTTGATCAACCTCCAGACTTTGAAAATTTTAAATATCTAAACCATATATATAAGCTCAAGAAGGCCCTCTATGGTCTGAAACAGACCCCTAGAGCTTGGTATGATAGATTGAGCTCTTTTCTTTTGGAAAAAGGGTTCGCGAGGGGTATGGTTGATGCTACCTTCTTTATCCGTAGATTAGATGATCATGTATTATTAGTTCAAATATATGTTGATGATATAATTTTCAAATCTACTAATGACATTTTTTGTGAAGAATTTTTTAAGATGATGCAGGGAGAATTTGAGATGTCAATGATGGGTGAGCTGACATTCTTCCTTGGGCTACAAATCAAACAAATGGAAAGTGGCATCTTCATTCATCAATCGAAATACTGCAAGGAGTTACTGAAAAAGTTCGACATGGAAAAATGTAAAGAAGCTTCAATACCTATGGTATCCACTTGCTATCTAGACAAAGACGAAAAGGGAAAAGCTATCAAGGTAACCAAGTATCGAGGGATTATCGGCTCATTATTATATTTAACTATGAGCCGCCCCGATATTATGTTTAGTGTTTGTATGTATGCTAGATTTCAAGCATTACCTAAAGATTCACGTTATACTACAGTAAAACGCATCATGAGATATTTAAAAGGAACAACTAATATGGGATTATGGTATCCTAGGGATACCTCATTATCCTTGGTAGGGTATTCTGATTCTGATTTTGCTGGATACAAGTTGGATCAGAAGAACACTAGTGGGACTTGTCACTTACTAGAGAGTTCCTTAGTTGCATGGCACAGTAAAAAGCAAGCTTATGTTGCTTTGTCCACCGTCGAAGCGGAATACATAGTTGTGAGTGTGTGTTGCGCTCAAATCCTATGGATGATGCCGTAACTTAAGGAATTTGGACTTAATCTAGAAAAGATCCCTATAAAATGTAATAATACAAGTGCCATAAACCTATCCAAGAATCTTACTTTGCATTCGAGAACCAAGCATATAGAAATTAGACATCATTTCTTGCGTGACCATGTACAAAAAGGTGATTGTGTGCTTGAATTCATTGAAACTATTAAGCAATTGGCTGATATTTTCACCAAGCCCCTCTCACGAGATACTATGTTCTTCGAAGAGAACTTGGAATCCTTGATGAAAAATATCTTGATTAAAATCGTCTAAAACCTTATTATGTGTTTCGTATGTTAAATGTCTTATATGCTTCAAAATGTGTATTTGTTGAATGCATTATATTCCTAATATAACTCATGATCTAGCATGATGAGTTCTATATGTATGTGTGTTTGATTAAAAATTACTTGATACCTAACAAGTGATTCATGTCCAGACTACAGTCATCATTAGTAGTCTTAGATATGTGTCATAGTTATTGAGTCTAGGTTAGGTAAACCTAGATGCAAATCTCACAAGTCCTAAAAACAATCATATCATTTACATGAGACATGCCATCTAGATTATTATATGTTCATGCATTAATCATACATGTTATTTGTGCATCTTAGGCATAACGTAATGGTAAAACATATATAGTTTATAATCATAACATATAGGTAGTTCACCCTTTAATCTCTTAGCTGAAAAATATGTCAGTTTATCGATTAAGCAAGGCGTTAATCAATTNTAACGTGAAATCAGTTTTAACAGATAACTGAAAAACAAAATTCAGTTATTCTCAACAGCCCGTTAATCGATTAAAAGGGCACTTAATCGATTAACTGGGCGTCTAACAACTTTTCTATATAAACTGTGTTTTTACACCATGCTTAAAAACATTCATTCATTCATTTTTAGAATTGCTAAGTTGCATATTTTTTATGCTCATTCTGTGTCATAGGCAGAGAGAAATGTATGTGAGAAAGTGACAGATAGTATCATGCTTAGGATTTAAAATGTGATCCAATTGCATGTGATTAAATGTGTTCCTCATTCTATCTTTTCTTGCATGATTCTTGCATTTCTTTTAGAGATTTCGTAGGGTAGAAATTACATGTTTCTGCATAATTCTGAACTCATACATATTCTTGTTAATTTGTGAGCTTTGTATAGGATTTATAGTTGGATTTTAATTGTAACGTTTGAGCCATATTGTGCTTTATAATACTTTGTTTTGTGTTGTTTTTGTGATAAGGAAAGTCATCTCTTGATGTCTTACCACCAAAGAGATTCACTGAGTCTTCACCAAGACTTAGAGGTCTTGAGTTTAGAACATATTCTTGGTTGGGGCTAGATCGTAGGAAAGGTTTTCCTATGCGATTAGAGTAGTCAAACCAAGATAGGGGTTATAGGAATTCAAGAAGAGAGTATCTAAGGTCTTGTATTGGAGTGTGCATGTAATATACATTCATTTCAATATTAGTGAAGAAAATCTCCCGAGTTCAGAAGGGGAGGAATGCATGTAGTTTTGCAGTGGACCGCAAAACGAACCATGATAAAAATCCTTATTGCAAGCTCTTTCTATCCCTTATCTCTTTACTTTTCCAGTTGTTTAAATTCCCTATTTTAGCTGACATTTTAAATACTGTAATTATGCCTTATAAAGATTAAATATGTTCAAATATATGTTATATTGTTTCTATAATATCGATGAGTGGTTGTGCAAACAAGCTAGTCAACAACTTGTTGTGCATTGGCTTCTATTGCGCTCAAGCAAGAGTACCTTGCTCAGGTCAGAGTATGCTCACCCAAGCGAGGGTTCCTCGCCAAAGCGAGAACTGGACAAAAGCTTTGCCTTCTATTGAGCCCAAGCGAGAGTACCTCGCCCAAGTGAGAGTACAATAAGATTTGTGGGGCTTTAGTATCTTTGTGCATTGATTTTAATTGTTATTTGGTTGTCCATTAAGTTGTCTGTTATTTCAAGAGAGCCAATTGAAGTGAAATGTCGCCAAAGTGACCCCTTTCATGGATATAACTCATGAGGAATATTGGATGTAAGTGTGTATGATTATTCATGCGAGTATTGACTGGCCCAAAGGAAAGTTAATATTTGGCCGAATACCATATACACCTGTGATGATAAACATGTCATAATTCTAAAGTTTTATACATGTGACTGATGAATCAATCCAAAGAGGGATTCGTCAGGTGACATGCCTTATTATAAATATTTGATCATTAGAACAAGAGTATCACTTGCAGTTAACATCACTGTCCAAAGACTTGATATTAATGGTGCACTGGGTATCTTGATTAGGACATACCATTGTTTAAGCACATTGATAATTTTTTAAGTTGTAAGTATATTTTAATATTTTGTCTTTTGTCTGATTCAGCTACATTA
>NC_032012.1:16255212-16256642 GCF_001865875.1 Lupinus angustifolius
ACATGGAAATTGTTCTTGGCTGCATGGATCTAGACTATGCATTAAGGGTAGAGAGGAAGGATTATGAGAAGTGGGATCGCTCTAATCGCATGTGTCTGATGATTATTAAGCGCGGCATTTCAGAGGTCTTTAGGGGTACTATCTCGGATGAGATAAACAGTGCCAAGGTTTTCCTTGCTGAGATTGAAAAAAAACCTTGCAAAGAGCGATAAGGCGGAAACAAGTACTCTATTACAGAACTTGATTTCCATAAGGTATCAAGGCACGGGAAACATAAGGGAATACATTATGGGAATGTCCAATATCGCTTCAAAACTTAAGGCCCTTAAGCTTGAGATGTCGGAAGAATTACTCATACATTTGGTCTTACTTTCCCTTCCTACCCAATTCAGTCAGTTTAAGATTTCTTATAACTGTCAAAGGGAGAAATGGACTCTTAATGAGCTCATTTCATTTTGTGTGCAAGAAGAGGAAAGGTTGAAGCGAGAAAGGACTGAAAGTGCCCATTATGTTTGTACCTCTAAAGACAAGGGCAAAAGGAAAATCACTTCAGAGCCCAAGAATGAAGCTGCTAAGGGTCTAGTGCAAAAGAAACAGAAGCAGGATGATGTTTGTTTCTTTTGCAAAGCAACTGGACATCAAAAGAAGAAATGTGTAAAGTATCACGCCTGGCGTGCTAAGAAAGGTACATTTCTTACTTTGGTCTATTCTGAGGTCAATTTAACTTCAGTACCTGGAAACACCTGGTGGTTAGACTTCGGTTCAACTTCTAACATCAGTGTTTCAATGCAGGGTTGCCTGAGCTACCGAAAGCCAAATTATGTTGAAAGATACATCTACATTGGTGATGGAAAGTCAGTATAAGTGGAAGCTGTAGGGCATTTTAGATTGTTATTATGTACTGGTTTTTATTTGGATTTGAAAGACACTTTTGTTGTACCGTTTTTTAGACGGAATTTAATTTCGGTTTCTTATTTGGACAAATTTGAATATTGTTGTTCATTTGGAAACAATTCGTTTCAATTGTCTTTAAATTCAAATGTTATTGGAACTGGTTCACTTATGTTAAATGATAATCTTTATATGCTGAATACTATAGTTGATCATAGCGAAACCCTAAATGTGGAATCACGTGGTACTAAACTTAAAATTAAAAATAACAATTCAGGTGCATTATGGCACAAGCGCCTAGGTCACAATTCACAAAAGAGAATTGAGCTTGTTGTGTCATATGGGATTTTGGATTCCATTGACTTCACAAACCTTAATGTTTGTGTTAAATGCATAAAAGGAAAACAGACCAAACAATCGAAATCTGGTGCATATAGAGCTTCAGACGTCTTAGAATTGATACATACGGATATTTGTGGACCATTCCCTACGGCTTCCTGGAATGATCAACAGTACTTCATATCATTCATAGACGATTA
>NC_032012.1:16256742-16258098 GCF_001865875.1 Lupinus angustifolius
GAGTCACTCTGGGGAGAGGCACTTAAGACTGCAGCTTATATTCTTAATAGGGTGCCAACTAAGGCAACTGCCAAAACACCTTATGAGCATTGGACTGGGCGAAAGCCTAGTCTAAAGCATTTTCATGTGTGGGGATGTCCAGCTGAGGCAAGGCCTCATAGGCCTCATGAAAAGAAATTGGACTCTTATACAGTGAGCAGTTACTTTATTGGTTATTCTGAAAAATCAAAGGGCTATAAAATTTATGACCCAAATTTAAAATCCATATTTGAGACGGGTACAGCCACGTTCCTTGAGGATATTGAGTTTGAGGGGGAAGATAAGGTTAGAAACTTTGTCTTAGAGGAAGAATTTGTATCTATTCCACATGTGATTCATATGGTTGCTTTTGATGAAGCAAATATGGAACCTCTTCAAGACATAGTTGATGAAACCTTTCGTACTCAAGGTGGGTTAGTAATTCATGAAGGACGGGAGTACGATTTGTCACTCTACCTTACTAGAGTTACTCTGGGGAGAGGCACTTAAGACTGCAGCTTATATTCTTAATAGGGTGCCAACTAAGGCAACTGCCAAAACACCTTATGAGCATTGGACTGGGCGAAAGCCTAGTCTAAAGCATTTTCATGTGTGGGGATGTCCAGCTGAGGCAAGGCCTCATAGGCCTCATGAAAAGAAATTGGACTCTTATACAGTGAGCAGTTACTTTATTGGTTATTCTGAAAAATCAAAGGGCTATAAAATTTATGACCCAAATTTAAAATCCATATTTGAGACGGGTACAGCCACGTTCCTTGAGGATATTGAGTTTGAGGGGGAAGATAAGGTTAGAAACTTTGTCTTAGAGGAAGAATTTGTATCTATTCCACATGCGATTCATATGGTTGCTTTTGATGAAGCAAATATGGAACCTCTTCAAGACATAGTTGATGAAACCTTTCGTACTCAAGGTGGGTTAGTAATTCATGAAGGACGAACTCAAAACCCTCAAGAACATGGACAAGAGTTGCAAGAGCCAATAGCTTTGTGTAGATCCACTAGAGAAAGGAGAAATGCAATTCCAGATGACTACATTTGCTTTCTCCTGGAACATGAGGGTGATGGCTTAATGGATAATGATCCATTAAACATTCGTGAAGCCATCCAAAGTTCCAATTCAAAAAAGTGGATTGAAGCAATGAAAGAGGAGTATAAATCCATGCAAGACAATAAAGTTTGGGAACTTGTCCCATTACCAGAAGGTAAGAAACCCATTGGTTGCAAATGGATTTTTAAGACCAAGCGGGATTCTAATGGTAATGTGGAGAGGTATAAGGCACGTCTTGTAGCTAAGGGTTTTACTCAGAAGGAAGGGAT
>NC_032012.1:16258198-16284958 GCF_001865875.1 Lupinus angustifolius
TCTATGTAATTTCAGTATTATGTATGGATACTTTGTATTCAAATTTCAGTTGATTAATCATTCAGTTTGGTATTCTGTCTTTATACTTTGTACAATAAGGTTTTATTTTATTATTAAGGATCTCACTAAAGTTAAGTAGGACCAGTTGAAAATTGACATGTACATATCATATTCATGTGATTTTCATGCTACACATTTCATGTTGAATCTATGTCATTTAGTTGTGTCAATGTTGGTGATCATTGTTGAATTAGTCATGATTGATATGGTGAAATCCACTATGATTTGATATGGAGACAGGACTAATGGACGAGATAATTTGGGTATGCTTGACTTATAATGGCCATATTTAAGTGCGCAATAAGGATAACACGTATGGTAAATCATATATGTGACCAGTGGGAGATTGTTAGAATTTCTAACAATTTATGGGTCACAAATATAATTCTATAATTGTGTTATGGCCATTATTTAATTAGCCAAATAAAAAATGGTCTTCAAGAATTAATTTGGTGGCTAAGTGCATATGTGCCATGAAATATTATAAGTGTAATCCTTCTATAAGTCACCTTTTGAGGTTGACAAAGAGAGTGGAATATAGGGACAAGCTTAAGTGACTTTTGGAAGCTTAAAAACTTGTATGTAATACTTAAACGTTTCAAAAATCACCTTAAAATGATTTATTAGTTAAGATAATTTTAAGTCTTACTCATGACATTTAGTTCTGGAAAAATAACTCACCTTTGTTGGTGAGAAAGTTGAATCTAAAGAGGGAAGTGAGTATAAGTGGTTTTGAGTGTTTAAATGTGTTTTTTTATGCTTTTATTGGGTAATAGATTTTTATAAATATTAAGGAAGCTATTTAGGCTCTGGAACTTTAGACTTAGGAGTTTCCATAACCTAAAAATATGATAGTAGGTTTATAAAAAAAATGTTTATTTTTAGTACTTCCTTCCTTATTCTTTTATTTTCGCGAAAAATCACCACAAAATCATATTAAATCGAAAACATAATATCTTTGTCAGATTTTCTAGATATGAACAATAAATATGATTTTCTTTTCTGGATATTTCATTTTGAAGCTTATTTTATATAGCTATAGTGTAATTTTATCTCTTTAAAGTATGGTATTGTTACTTTGCTAATGACCAAAAAATTAATAAAACGAGATGGAAAAATTACATGTGAAATACTGAGACTATTTCAAGGGTAGTCTCTGTTGGGAAATTTTCAATTTGATGAATCGAAACTATAGTTGTGGTGTATTTTGGATAGTTTAGACTAATCTTATGAAAACAGTCCCTATGAAGAGTATTTTCGTAATTTTCATAATAAGAACCTAATTTTTGGTATAAGGACTTTTTATGACATTCTGAACATTTTATTAGTTGGGACAAAACCCTAAATCATTTCTAAAACGATGTGGTTTTGTAAATTAAGTAGTTTTTTATGAGAACCAACGACTAGAAAATATCACCTAAGTCCATAAAATATGGCTAACGACGTTTTAGTATAACGGCATTGTTTTAACAACAACAAAATTGGTTTGTCATGTGAGGATATAAAGACTGAGTAGAACATTATGCGGACGAGAACAATCAGATCGTGAGCTGAAGGACTTCTTCGATACCTCGAGGTGAGGGAGAACCATTGTGATATAGTGGTCTTAGAATATGACAATAGGGTATCTAAACGTACTCACAATTTGGAGGGTCTGATAGTTAGAAATTTCTATGGGCTAATCATTGGTGAGTTGTTTGGACTAACCCATATGTCAATTCCTTGTCCGGTCATGTTTATATGATGTGTCCATTTTTTACTATGTACAATTCCTTGTATGTTATATCTGAAATAGATGTGATGATGATATATCTAATGAATGATATTATTATGTACCTTGAATATGCGTATATGTTCATGACATGCATATGACTAATGATAATATGTTAATTTGTAATAGGATAGGGAATTCCGCTCTTCGAATGTTACTCTGTCGGTTGGATGCGGGGATAAAACGATATATATATATATACATATATATATACATATATATATACTTGGGTAAGAAAGTAAGTTAAGATGTAAAAGAACCCCCTAGGAATGAGGGGAATGGGTTATGAACTAATCCTATAGTAGGATGTGAGATTGAAAATACCCGAGTGTAGTCCTTTTAGATACTAAAAGATGGTGGAGTCAACTACCAACTTTTGGATGATGAGTTCACCAAACCATATGAGCTAAGAAATGGAGAGAAATGTGAATATGGTTATGGGAAATGAAAAGGGAAATGTGTAATAGCTTATCGGGTACCTGAGGGTATGCTTCATTGTATACGCGTCATACTCGATGAGTAGTGACGGGTCGAGTAAAGCCAAAATTCATAGAATCTCTGCTAGTGGAAAATAGGAGACGGGTCGGATCCCACAAGCAGCATTCCTCTAGCATTGGACGTCTAATGAGGCATGTATGACTAAGAAGGAGATGACTTAGGATGGTCTGATCAAAGGAATTAAGAGAAATGTTCAAGTTTAACATCAAGTGTGAATGACATTGAGCATATGCACGAACCGATGCTTAGGATTGTAAGAGGAAGCGGGCGGTGCAGAGATGTCCTGAGATTTGGATATGGGCGGCAATGGTGGTGATTCATCAAGAAGCCTTGAAGGAATACTTAGGTGGAGTAGTCTAGTGAGGGTCCAGATGATTGCAATCCGTTAAACCAGGATGTTAGGTCCCATAGGGCTCTGCCACTCACCTAGAGGGAGGGTGAATAGGTGATACGGTACACAATTACCATCACTCGATAAACACATAAATTATACAAATTAACACATTGTTTAATTGATTAAATACAAATTTAATCGATTAAATCATTTGCTGGTAAACGGTTATCTAAACCACTTAATCAATTAACTTGTTCAGTTATAGCGTAAACAGAATTCTTTCGGTCATCCAAGATTACCAAGATTAAACCAAACTTACATGCAACTATACAGACAATTAAGAACAGTAAATGCACTATACAGAATATGCAAGTATCATATAATTCTATGCATGTCAAGTTAAGTAAATCAAGTAATGCGGAAATGTAAAAAGATAAGGGAAAGAAGAAGAAGAGTCGGCTTTTTATCTTTGTTCGTTTGTTATCCACTGCAAACAACATCCAGACCTCCCCTTCACCATGGAATCTTCAATGTTTCTAACAAAAATAATTCCAATACAAGAATCAACACGCTCATTTCTTGAATCTTAAACCCCACTTCGGTTTGACTACAAAGCTCGCCTACTAGGATACCTCACCGCTCGTGATTCTAGCCTCAGCCTAAGTATCGCTTACAACCAAGACCTCTTACTTCTCACGAAGACACGTACCTAACCGTAGCTAGGGTTTTCCCAAACCTATTCTCTTTTTTTGTTGATACAACACACCAAGAGAATGTGTTATTGCCTAAGTCTAACAATAATTCTTCAAGTTAGATATGCACCTCAATGTGCAGATTATACAATCTTCTACGAATCTAAGAACCCCTAAAAGATCTCACAAATACATAAATACAATGCGTAAGATACAGGTTTCTTTTTCACATATTTGAGAATGAAAGCTCAATGGGTATCTTGTAAAGATTCACCCTTTTATTTTCTCAAAATAATACTTAGAAAATCTTTCTAAAGGATATGAAAGTTTGATCTCTAGATTTTCTCAATAATTTGTAAACTCTTTGTTTTCGAAAAATGTGTTCTAACCCTTTGAACTTTTCTCAAAGTTAAGTTATGAACCGATATGAAAAACTTGGGTTAATATGTTTTTTTGTTTTTAACTGCAGTTAATCGATTATGTTTAGCCTTAATCGATTAACGGGTTTCTTCAAAATAACAGAAAACCGAAATACTTATCAACTTAATCACCTTAATCGATTAAGTCACCAATTATTCGATTAACGTGTTCAGCCCAATGGTTAATTGATTAACACGAGTGTTAATTGATTAACGGTTTTCTAAAACACATTTCAAATGATGAATGAACCTCCTACATGATTTATAACCTAATGATGCATGTCTTTGAATGCAGCATGATTTAAAAATACTTTTTAAAGGCATTCAAAACATATGATCATGTATGTATGTATGTATGTGCATGTAAGTCATGTATGTATGTATGTAAGTCTCATTTTAGATATGATTCATTTTAGCTTGTGAGACTTTCATTGAGGTTCATCCTATCCTAGACTCTTACTAAGCAAGCAACTTAGGATCTAACAAAGATATAAACAATACTTAACCTCTAGATCTTCTTTTGCATGATTTACCTTGTATACTCTTGAGTCTTGACTTTAGTTGATACTTTGTTGTTTGTTGATTTGATCATCTTCTCAAGCTTGCACTTCAACATTTATGCATGTTGTCAATCATTTGTCTTCTTCACTCTTTTGTCTTCATCAACCTTTGCTGTTCGTTTGTTATCCACTGCAAACAACATCCAGACCTCCCCTTCACCATGGAATCTTCAATGTTTCTAACAAAAATAATTCCAATACAAGAATCAACACGCTCATTTCTTGAATCTTAAACCCCACTTCGGTTTGACTACAAAGCTCGCCTACTAGGATACCTCACCGCTCGTGATTCTAGCCTCAGCCTAAGTATCGCTTACAACCAAGACCTCTTACTTCTCACGAAGACACGTACCTAACCGTAGCTAGGGTTTTCCCAAACCTATTCTCTTTTTTTGTTGATACAACACACCAAGAGAATGTGTTATTGCCTAAGTCTAACAATAATTCTTCAAGTTACATATGCACCTCAATGTGCAGATTATACAATCTTCTACGAATCTAAGAACCCCTAAAAGATCTCACAAATACATAAATACAATGCGTAAGATACAGGTTTCTTTTTCACATATTTGAGAATGAAAGCTCAATGGGTATCTTGTAAAGATTCACCCTTTTATTTTCTCAAAATAATACTTAGAAAATCTTTCTAAAGGATATGAAAGTTTGATCTCTAGATTTTCTCAATAATTTGTAAACTCTTTGTTTTCGAAAAATGTGTTCTAACCCTTTGAACTTTTCTCAAAGTTAAGTTATGAACCGATATGAAAAACTTGGGTTAATATGTTTTTTTGTTTTTAACTGCAGTTAATCGATTATGTTTAGCCTTAATCGATTAACGGGTTTCTTCAAAATAACAGAAAACCGAAATACTTATCAACTTAATCACCTTAATCGATTAAGTCACCAATTATTCGATTAACGTGTTCAGCCCAATGGTTAATTGATTAACACGAGTGTTAATTGATTAACGGTTTTCTAAAACACATTTCAAATGATGAATGAACCTCCTACATGATTTATAACCTAATGATGCATGTCTTTGAATGCAGCATGATTTAAAAATACTTTTTAAAGGCATTCAAAACATATGATCATGTATGTATGTATGTATGTGCATGTAAGTCATGTATGTATGTATGTAAGTCTCATTTTAGATATGATTCATTTTAGCTTGTGAGACTTTCATTGAGGTTCATCCTATCCTAGACTCTTACTAAGCAAGCAACTTAGGATCTAACAAAGATATAAACAATACTTAACCTCTAGATCTTCTTTTGCATGATTTACCTTGTATACTCTTGAGTCTTGACTTTAGTTGATACTTTGTTGTTTGTTGATTTGATCATCTTCTCAAGCTTGCACTTCAACATTTATGCATGTTGTCAATCATTTGTCTTCTTCACTCTTTTGTCTTCATCAACCTTTGCGTGTCCTTTGTCTTCATCAAAACATTATGTGATGCATGCTTGCCTCTTCAATCTCGCATTTATTCATGCTTACATCTTCACAGGATAACTCTATATTAGAAACTAAGTGGGCTCTGACACCCCCTCGACACTTCAGGATCGGTGGAGAGAGAATCTGAAAGTGCAAGATATGGCATCATCATAGGGACATTGGTACCGCATTCTGTGCAGCACTTCTGTGCATAGTGTCTGAATATATCTGGATTGCAGCTTGGTAGGATCTCTTATACTCCCGGTTGTTTCCAAGGTAGAGAGGTTGGACTTGATATGGAGTTTGGATGTCGATTATGCATAGAACTTGTTTATTGTACTTGAAGGCAATTATCCCCAAGTCTCAAGTTACAATCATCATACATCATAAACATGTACATGTTATATCTGTTCAAATGATTGCTTTTATTATTGTTGTTGTATGTCATCTTAACGTCATGTTATATGTAATCTCACATTGTCTATGAAGTGCATTCATTAGATGTTTTACTCCCTTTTTTCTCTAGTTGCCTTGGATGTGCACCAATGAAGTTCATTCATTGGTGCACATCCAAGGCAACTAGAGCTTATGCATCTAGTGAGACGAAGAGTAAAACATCATCCATCAGCATCTCATGTTGTGTCTTTATTGCTTGGACAATTTACCTCGGGTAATGATTCTGATCTTTGATGGAAAACATCTCTTGTTTAAACTTTGCAATCTCATATGACGTTTGAGAGCACTGGTTGTAAGTGGAAGATATGGTCATTAAGTCTTTCGATGAACCAACATTATTGTTAGTGCTACTATTTTTAGACTTGTGTTGGTTCATGATATACACATTATGTTGTTGTTGTTTCAATGAGTTAGTTTTATGCTCCCATCATGCTTCATTTGTAAGGGATTACAAAGTTGAAGTCCAAGTTTGTATTGAAAGATGAGTTTGTCGAAATATTGACTTATGAATCAAAAAAACTATTTACAAGAGTCAAAGAGTTCATTAAGCTACCAATGGCACTTGAATGGTAATTTGCACATCCTGGGTAAGGTCATCCCACCTTTGAAATGGGATAGGAGTACTTGTAGACAAGAGTCCTAATTAGGAGTGCATATCAGTCAATAAAAGCATGGTATTGATTACAAAACCATTCTCATATTAGTGTTATTTCAATACCATTATGATAACGATCACCTTTTGTGTGGTTTTGATCAAATTGATTTATTGTAGAAGAAGGCAACTCATGCATATCTACTATCTATATAAGAATATAAAGGGTTGGTAGTATTACCAAAAAGCATATCTTCTATGATTGACACCTGGTATTTTTCAAGGATAAATTTGTCAATCCAAAACTTATGTTTGACAGCTTAAAAGATGGTTTGAAATTCAAATCCTATATACATTGTTTTGTGACCACATCACTCTCTTATATGCTAAATTATCTCCCTCTATTTTATTCTTCTAAACTCATCTTTGTTTATGTCTCTCTCTTTCTTCATCTCAAAATCACCTCTCCATTCTTTCTCCAAAAATTTCTTCATCTCAAAATCATCTCTCAATTCTTTCTCAAAAAATGTAAGCGATATGAATAAGGTAACAAATTTTACTCTTTTTCCCTCATCATTTTTATATTGCATGTTCATTTTGGGTTAACTATTATTTATTTATTTTCTTTTGAAAAAAAATATGCATTTTCATTTCACTAAGGTATGTTCACTGTGTATGACTCTATCATTTTGTTTCACCTAGATTTATTCGTCATGTCATCATCTTCCATTCTCTCATTTCACGTATTTTAATTCATGTCCAATTTCTCATATCTTTATATTTTCATTCATTGTGTGTTAGTTTCGCGATTTTGTTTTGTGTGATTCTTTGTTTATCACATTTTTTCATTTTATATATTGAATCATCACTAACATTCAACGTAGGAATGGTGGATGTAACAAACATGGATGTAGCAAATGTTACCCCAAGGTATTTTTACATTTTGAATTTTATGATAATGATCCTAAGGTGTTTGATGAAATGTCTGGATGGTTGTGGTTTAAGCTTTATGTGTGTTTAACATTTCTTATATTAAATAAGATCCTGAAAATTTAAGATTATGATTAACATTTCTTATGTTAATGACTATCTCCCTGTTATTGGATGCTGACACTTTGATTTTACTTTAAAACCTCGTACTATATTGTTAGAGTCTTAGAGAATATGACTTTAGATCACAATATGATAAGAAGATTGTATGTATTGAGTATTTCATTTGGAGATTTGGTGTTTCTGAAAATGGTTGAACACTAATCTAAAAATAGGTTTCTGAATAGCAAGAGCATTGAACATTAATCTAAAAAAATAAAATAGGTTTCTAAACCGGAAGTCGGGACCAAGCGTGAATATAAGTTTTATGTATAGGTTTTCTTTCTATGCTTACTTTGATGTTATGCTACTGATTAAAACACAATAAAAAGACTGATGTTCATAATTGTAGTACAATAGAGTAGTCAAAAACTATCCCCAACTAGACAAGATGTTGCTCAATAGTTAAACCCCTATGATTTACTGAAGGGAACACCTGATAAGACATAAATGGAGGACTAACAACCCTAGAGAGTATTCATAGGGAAAAAAAGTCTGCATCAATTCAAGATAATTTTCTAAAATCGCATAAAAACTGAAGGCATGCATTATTATTAGTAGTTTGGTGAAATTCATTGAATGTAGTTTATGCTTTACATTGATGGTGATCATGGTGTAGATGGTCGAGGATAAAATAAAGGAGAGGGTGGAAAAGGAGTGAACTAAAGATCTACATCCATTGACATGGTTGGGTATAAAAACTAATTCACATGCTAGATGTTGGGTATGAATTAGGAAACATAAACCATATATTGTGGCTTCTAAGTATGGATGTTTGGTTATACTATACTCATGAACTTCATAAATAAAATAGAATATTAGTAGCATAATTTGTGCTAAATGACAAGAGGTAAAGTCTTGGTAGTTGTTACCTATGTACTTCACGGAAAGCTCATTTAAGAAAATCCTTATCTTTCCACCTTTGAATTTTCCCATTGTATGCTAAACGGGTTAGTAAAGATTTAAAGATCAATACTTTGTAACAAATGGAAATTGAAATAGTAATATGATCCCAATATATCAGCAATAAGCTTTGATATGGTTAGTCAATAATTTACACATAATGTATAAGAAGTATAGATTACGAAGGATAAAAGAAAGCATTATCCAATCTAAAATTCCTGTATTTGATTGTTGATCTATTTTTACCAATTACAAGATATGGAAATGAAGCACAAAAATAAAGACATTTATAGAGAAGCTTTCAAGAGTCATAGTTTCATGGAGTAAGTTTTATGCTATTCAAAATGGTTTAGGAGAATGTATTGATTGTAGAACTTTAGACAAGACTATTTCAATGTTAGAGATATAATTGGTTGCTTTTAGATAGCTCAGGAGACTATACAAAATGGTTGTCCTGTTCCAAAAGATATAAGCATGACTGCATCATCCGGTAAGATAAAGTACATGATGGTGGTAGGTATTAGTATTGCATTTAGCAGCCACAAGGTTAATAAATTATTCGTTCTGCTATTGTTTTTATATCATTATGCTTACTTTTTGGATATGATTTGAGATTTTGATTCTTTTGATAATAATGCAAATAGGTGATAAAACAAAGAAGCTAGAGGATGAGAAGGGCATTATATGCGCTTTATGATTGGACAAACTAGCTAAGTCATCTTTCCTTCAATGATTTGGTCACATATTTGGAAATTTTATCATGCTTTTATTTTTATTCCACTTGAAAATGCTTTGATAAAATATTACTTTAGTTAGATAATAATTATGCCTTCAAGTTGTATTGTTAGACAACATAAGGTGCTGTAAAATCAACCAATAACTTTAAAGTATATATTTTGTGATAATGTCATTTTTATTGGTTTTAATGTCATTTTGTGATGTGTAAAGATTTGTAGATTGATTTAAGAGTATATTTCTTTATTATGCAGTGTAATTTTTTTACTTTTTTGATCAAGTAAATCTCACTCCCTATTGGGAAGGTAGCATGCATTCCACCCTATGCTTTTGCTAACGGGTAATTCAAGCCCTCCCATTGCGAGTCAACATTCTTACTTCTTGATAACATTGGGAAATTAAGTAATAAATAATGTGAAGGATGCTACTCCCAAAACATCTTAGAATCTTATCAAAATTTACACGTTTATTGTCATTTATTTATATTAAAAAAATTGAATAGCTATGATTGATTACTTATATTTTACACATTGAACTTGATCTTCCTCGCATTGTTTTGTAGGTAGGGATGAAAAGTGGATTGAGCAAGCACGGGTAATGCTTACCCGTAATTATACTATACTATTTGGGTACCTGGTTAATGGTACCTACTAGTATCTTTTCCTAAACTTTAGTTACACTTTTATTGATATTTATTTACATTAATTGTTTGAATAGCTATGAGTGGTGGACTATATTTCATCGCATACTTTTAACTAAATGATCAATTTTTGTAAGAATAAGATTGCAAGTAAGAGGGGGTGAATTAGTTGACTTAAAATTATGGTCATTTTTTCTGCAAAATCAAGAGTTAAAGTGCGACGGAAAATATATGCAGAAATAAAATAGATAAATAACCAAAGAGATAAGGGAGAAGAGATTACACAAGGATTTTTATACTGGTTCACATTCTTGTCCACCGAAGGTTACATTAGTATTCTTACAGCACAAGAGATTTCTTCACTAAAGATTATGAGTTGTAATTACAATATCTCACCCCCGAGATCTCTATGTACCTTACACACTCCCTAATCCTTATTCACTCTTGGAAAAACACATTTTCAAGTGATTATAATCCCCTTTCTTATCACACCCTTGTGAAAGAAAGTATTATGTACTAGAAATGAAGAATGTACAACAATGGCAGATTGTCTTTACAAGTTTGAAAGTCGTATAACTTGCAATCCAATCAACTCTTTTGTATACTTAGTAATAATGTTCTTTATAAGTTGGTAAACTTTGAAACACTTTACTTTAAGCAACTTCAGAAAAATCAACTTTGAAAGTTTAAGAACTAGTTGCTAAAAGTGTAGAAAAATAATTTCAGAATGTGTGTAAGAGCTTTTAAAATTTGTATGAGAGTTGTGTATTTGTGTTGTGAGATTCAATGCCTTAAATAGACTTTCCAATCACTCATAGTCCATCTACGAAAAGGTAGGAATAGATTTGAGTGAAGACATTTCGTTTGGGATGAAAACCTTTCATTTTGAAATCTAAAATCTGATACAACAGCTATTAGTAATCGATTACAACCAGTGGGTAATCGATTACCCAAACATTCTGTCCACTAGCCATTTAAATTCGATTTAGAGTAATCGATTATAGCAAGTCAGTAATCGGTTACTCAACTTCATTAAAATTGGAAATTTGTTACTCAAAGACAGTAATGGATTACTCTGATCAGTTTTGAGTTGAATAACTCTTTTCTCACACATGTAACCTTTTACTTAGATGCAGTAACTCGTTACACACTATTTTTGAAAATTGTTTTGAGTATATTGAAGTATTTCAATTTTCTTTTAAAAATAGTTTGAGCATTATTATTATTGTATATTCAATAGTATATGATATAAGTACCTATTTAGACTTAGACTAATTTATCTTGAAGCTTTGTCTTCATAAGTATTCTTCCTTTTCTTATTTTTGATGATGTTGGTGTCTTCATCAAAACTGTAACAAGATCAGGAGCAAAAATCTTCTTGACAATTTTATTATGGTGTTACATAGTATTATAAAAAATTATTTCTATTATGTCCTCTTTGCTTTAATGAATTCTCGTTCCTGCTTCAATAAGTAAGGAAATTAAATACTATTACAAAACAAGTACAGAGATAGACTAATGAAGAACGTAAAAAAAATTATTTGAAGTTTTAAAGCTCTACTATTGATAAATATTAGTTATAAGGTTAAAGTTATAACCTCTACATGTTTATTATTATTGTTATTTTAATAAATATAAAATTTAAAAGATTTACTATTGGCAGAAGGCACATGCGTGTACAACTATAAAACTGAGAAAGATTTAATGAATAAAGTTTTTTTATTTTTGAAAATTAAAATTCTAAAAGTTGTATCTTTCAGAGAAGGCACATAGCTTCATGACCATTAGAAATTATATATTCTAATTGTTTATGTTTGAAGAAGTGAAGTGTTGAGGTCGTATATGAGTGATAAAATCATGTTTTAGTTCAAGAACCTTAGGGTCTATTTTTGTACATAATTTATTCGTTTTATGCTAGGAACTTTATCATTTGCTTAAGTATATTATAGTATTTTTCCTTCGGGATTTAGTGAAAAAAGAGATTTGTTTTTTTCTATATGATGTTCTTATTACTATTGTCAACTTGATGCTTGATATTGTTGTATATCGGTTTGCTCTGATTTCCAACTAAATATACTAATAGTTGAGTGAGATTTGTTTAAGGAAAATGCTAATCGGAAGATATTAAGAAATATTTTGTCATACTTATATTGTTGATTTTTTATTTTGTACTTCTACCTATTGTATAGTTAGCTAACCCAATGCATTGAAAAAACTCAAATGTATAAAACACTCTTTATACTTCATGCAATTTTAGTGTGAACAGATTAATAAACAAATTTCAGTTATTTGTTTTTTTACGTTATTTTTGTACACTTTAAAAGATGACTACAATCATTTTGTGTATTCATTAACAAGTCATCAAAAGAATGCATATGACACTATTTTTATAATATTGTTATATACTTTAATTAGATTTATATTGTTAATTTTTTAGTTTGTACTTCTACAAATTGTATGGTTGACTAGATAGTATGATTGATTACTTCAAATTGGATACTTTAACAATTTATCACTTCAAAATGTCGATTTGAATTTTTTTACCTTTGTATTCTACTATTTTTACTTGCATAGAGCTATGATGGAGCGACACGTGTGAATGCAGAGGTATACTTCTAGTTATGAACAGGAGGAAAGTCCAATTAAGTGTAATGAAACTGTCCAGAATCATAACTAAACCTTGTTGTTGGTGTGCTGCAGGACTATGAAGTTTATATTTTTGTTGAAATCAATGAATAGTAAGCTAGTTAGATAAGGTTCTTGAATGAACAAAACTATATAGTTTTATTATACCAATAATAATAAAGGATATAATATAAAAACATATATATGAAGATCGTTGGCCATATTCTACCTTTTAAGCATTTCATCATTTATCAACTCAAGAATTTTTCTTTGTAATGCCTCTCCAATCAAATTAAAAATACTATCATGAGAGTGAAACAATGAAAATACTTAATTCAATGAAGGAACACATCTAGAATTCTTGTTGATATGTCATAAAACAAAAGTGATGATGTTTTTTAACAACGACATGGACTTATGATGAAAAATAATGATCTAAGAAACTCATTATAGTTAATTCTTGAAAATAACTTTTCATGTCATAATATTTGGATCATTGGAATAGTGCTAATATCTAATTAAATATTCATAGAAAATTTTGCTAAACTATTTTAGAAAAAAGAACAAAATAAACAATAATGAATTAAAGTTTGTTAGTCATTGTGGATAGAAAGAGAGAGATTGAAGAAAGAAAATATCATCAATGCCTAATTGATGAACAACATCAACAAACTTGTGGTGAAGTTTCAAAGACCAAACAAGTATATCCTTCTTGTTCTCATGCTCCTTATTATTCATCATCTTGCCAATAATATGGTACTTTTATTTATTTGTAATCTTTCTTTAACAAAGAGAGAGGAAAATGAATTAAATTTACTTAAATATTTAAGACGCTTTATTATTACTCATTTTTTCCATAAAACCCTTCCATATTTAGTTTGTACTAAACATGCTCCTGCATGAAACTTACCTTAAAAATTAGCAAATTATTTAAATTTGTGAAAGTATATGATTGTTAGAGTAAATTACACCGAC
This sequence comes from Lupinus angustifolius, assembly GCF_001865875.1. Taxonomy (NCBI): domain Eukaryota; kingdom Viridiplantae; phylum Streptophyta; class Magnoliopsida; order Fabales; family Fabaceae; genus Lupinus; species Lupinus angustifolius. The sequence continues at coordinate 16,271,985 of NC_032012.1, forward strand.
ACCTAGTTTTAGTGAAATTACATAAACTATCCATCACTTTTCTACACCTACTCCTAATTTTTATACTTTCATTACACTGATTACCCCTGCATCATAAATAAGTATAATTTTTTTGAACAAAAAATGTGATAAATGCAATTAAGTTAAACAAAACCAAAACATGGTATATTGTGGAGACAAGTCCAAATAATATATGAGTCGATACCTCTTTATTATTTTTGGTTCGTTACGATATAGTATAAGAGCGATTTAAACAATATCTCTTTAGAATTGTTGATGCATTTTATAACAAAAAATAATAAAGATACATTGATTTGTATATTATTTGGATTTTTTCTCATAATATATCATATTTTATTTAACTTAATTACATTTATCACATTTTTTATTTAAAATATTACACTTATTTCTTATGCATGGTGGTCAATATAACAAAAGTATAAAAACTATGGGATGTTTGTGTAGGTGTAGAAAAGTGATTGGTGGTTTGTGTAATTTCATTAAAACTCAAGGGGCGTCAGTGTAATTAACTCATGATCTTTATTCAAATATAAAGATGTTATTAATGGTTTTTCGAAGCAATTTAATTATTTATTAACTATAGTAATAGGGTAACTAATATAAACTATTTTTAGTTAGTAAATGGCTTTAAATCTATTTATTATACAAGAAAATTAAAAACTAGATATGAAAAAACCATAGCTCCACAGCTAAAGAAAGTATAGCTAAGGATTGGCCATCTTTTTTGCTAATAACTAATACATGATTAGCTACAAAATAAAAATATTTCTATTTTATTTTAATGAAGAAATCTTTGTTTAAAAGAGAAAATAGGGAGTAGCTAAATGGAGTATGACTTATGTCATGTGTAGGTGTGAGGGTGGAATCAGAAAGAAAAAAATAGATTATTAAACTCTACTCCTCTATATAATCTGAACATTAGTTTCTTCTCCACTTTTTATAACATTTTTTTTTATTTTAGTTTGGTCCAATGCCATCATCACTTTTAAAGTTTTGTCCACGTCAATAAATTTCGTTGTGAAAAGAGAAAATAAAAAAGTATTATTAATAATGGGTCATTTAAAAAAACACATCTAATTTCATTATACTAATGATATTAATCACATTCTTTAATTCACACAATACTATCCAACAAACTCTTTTCATAAAGAATCCAATTACCATATTCCTTTATCATTCATATATTAATAGTTTATCATTTACCAATAATTTAGCAGACTTATTTATCATATATCTCTTACCATATAATAAGAGATAAGTAATAAGTAATTGTTACATGACAAAGAAGTAATTGTGTGTTTCTCCTATACATGTGTTGGAAAAAAATTGTGTTTTTAAAAGAGAAATTTATAAATTTTAATTGGATTAATTATAGTGTATTATCTTTAGCATACAAGTTTACCTAATCGTTCATTGCTGTATCATTAAATTTTGAATTTTAAAGGAAAATAAATTTAAGTGTATAATTGCTTGATAATTTTTGGTGATATATATGAAAATTGCTCCCAAAAAAATTAAAAGTAATCAGTGTTTTTCAAAAGTAATGTCATTTGATTTCCTGAATGATTAATGCCCAACTAACTTAATCTTAAAAAATTATAAGCTTAGATTTATTGATTCGGACAAATTTTATAAAAAAATGATTTGGGGTTAAAAAGATAAGAAATGGATTATAATTAATTTGATAGAAATAGTATATCATATTTCAGGCACTATTGTCATCACACCTATTCTTACCGTTCATGATGTTTTATACTTACCTACTTTCAATTATAACTTACTCTCCATAGCAAAGCTCACTTCCAAATCCTCTTGCATCCTATCTTTTAACACTTCTTCCTGTTTGATACATGAGAAGAATTCTTTGAAGAGGATTGGTACAGCTAGGCTGATTAATGGACTGTACATGTTGAAGACTTCTAAGTTTCACCATCATGTTAATATTTTTGTTGCCAACTATCCAAGTATCCCTGATTCAAGTCTTTGGCATTATAGACTTGGACATCCATCATCCACTTGTATGGATATAATAAAGATTGATTTTCAATTTTTTTCTTTCAATAAAGATTATATATGTGACATTTGCCATCTATCAAAGCAAAAGAAACTTTCTTTCCCTTTAAGTCATAGTAAATCAGTACAATGTTTTGATTTGATACATGTTGATATATAGGGGCCCTTAGCCATCCCCTCTGTGCAAGGTCACAAATACTTCATGACTATAGTGGATGATTATGCTAGATTTACTTGGATTTATTTGATGAAAACCAAAGGAGAGACTTCTAGCAACTTACAAAGCTTTATTAATATGATTCATACCCAATTTAATGCCAAGATCAAAGTTGTTAGAAGTGATAATGGGCCTGAGTTTGCCATGAGATCCTTTTACTCTGATAAAGGCATATTACACCAAACTTCATGCATTTACACTCCTCAACAAAATGAAATTGTTGAGAGAAAACACCAACATCTCTTGAATATAGCAAGAACCCTCTTATTTCAAAGCAAGCTTTCAAAATTATATTGGTCATATGTTGTAAGACATGCAGCATGCATTATAAATATATTACCTACTCTCAGCTCAACACAATGACACCATTTTTGGGCTCAGTAAGCAACAGTACCAAGGATTAGTCAGTTTGCTTCAACAACAAGCTAGCACAAAGGTAACAAAATCTGATGAGGCAAATGTCCTAACTGCAACTTCAGTTGCTCAAGGAGATCAGATTCCAGGTATCTCTAAACTCATATATCAGTTCATAACTTGGATACTAGATAGTGGTGCAACAGACCATATAAGCTCTAGTTTGTCTAATTTTTTCACATACAAGAAGATAAATCCAGTGAGAATAAAACTGCCAAATGGAAATGAAGTAGTATCCCATATTTCAAGCACTGTTGTTATCACACCTATTCTTACCATTCATGATGTTTTATACTTACCTACTTTCAATTATAACTTACTCTCCATAGCAAAGCTCACTTCCAAATCCTCTTGCATCCTATCTTTTAACACTTCTTCCTGTTTGATACATGAGAAGAATTCTTTGAAGAGGATTGGTACAGCTAGGCTGATTAATGGACTGTACATGTTGAAGACTTCTAAGTTTCACCATCATGTTAATATTTTTGTTGCCAACTATCCAAGTATCCCTGATTCAAGTCTTTGGCATTATAGACTTGGACATCCATCATCCACTTGTATGGATATAATAAAGATTGATTTTCAATTTTTTTCTTTCAATAAAGATTATATATGTGACATTTGCCATCTATCAAAGCAAAAGAAACTTTCTTTCCCTTTAAGTCATAGTAAATCAGTACAATGTTTTGATTTGATACACGTTGATATATGGGGCCCTTAGCCATCCCCTCTGTGCAAGGTCACAAATACTTCATGACTATAGTGGATGATTATGCTAGATTTACTTGGATTTATTTGATGAAAACCAAAGGAGAGACTTCTAGCAACTTACAAAGCTTTATTAATATGATTCATACCCAATTTAATGCCAAGATCAAAGTTGTTAGAAGTGATAATGGGCCTGAGTTTGCCATGAGATCCTTTTACTCTGATAAAGGCATATTACACCAAACTTCATGCATTTACACTCCTCAACAAAATGAAATTGTTGAGAGAAAACACCAACATCTCTTGAATATAGCAAGAACCCTCTTATTTCAAAGCAAGCTTTCAAAATTATATTGGTCATATGTTGTAAGACATGCAGCATGCATTATAAATATATTACCTACTCTCATATTGCATAAAAGATCTCCTTATGAGATCATGTACAAGAAACAGCCTAACCTACACATCCTTAAGGTCTTTGGATGTTTATGTTTTGTTGGCACCTTAGGACACCTTAGAACCAAATTAGACTATAGGGCTGACAAGGGTGTCTTCCTTGGTTTCAAAGAAGGTGTAAAAGGCTTTATAATTTTGAATTTGAGAACTAAAGCCTTAGAAGTTAGTAGAAATATTATCTTCTATGAAAGGGTCTTCCCATATTCCTCTGCCCAAGGCCCTGAACTCCCAAGGGATTTGTCTAGTGAAATTCCAAACGAAACCACATATGAAGATGTGTTTCCCATCCCATAGGGTCTTGAGAACATACATCAAACTGCCAATGATGCCTCTGCTCATCAGATACATCATGACCCTCAAACCTCACCTCAAATCTCGGGCACTAGACAACCTATTGAGACTCAAAATGAACAGGATAATCAACCTACTGATATTAGAAGAAGTTGCAGGGTCACTAAAATGCCTAATTACCTGCATGATTATCATTGTGCCCTTTTAAGTAATACCAGTATACCTTACACCAATTTCAAGTATCCTTTATTTTCATATCTTAACTATGAATCCTTTTCTCAACCTTACAAAGCAAGAATCTTATCCCTTACCATTCAAAGGGAACCTAAAACCTATCATCAAGCCATTAAATGCCCTCATTGGCATACTGCTATAGATAGTGAACTTTTGGCTCTCCAACATAATAACACTTGGTATTTGAGTGATTTACATGATGATAAAATTGTTATTGGATGTAAGTGGGTTTTCAAAATAAAGCATAAAGCTGATGGAAGCATAGAACGATACAAAGCAAGATTAGTAGCAAAAAGATTCACACAAACAGAGGGGGTAGACTATATGGAGACCTTCTCACCTGTAGCAAAAATAACCACAGTAAGATTACTCATATCCTTAGCTTCCATTCATAATTGGCACCTTAAACAATTAGATGTCAACAATGCATTCTTAAACGGTGACTTATTTGAAGAAGTCTACATGGTTATCCCTCCTGGCCTTAAAACTCATAATCCTAACCTAGTTTGTAAATTAGAGATATCTTTGTATGGTTTAAAACAGGCTAGTAGACAGTGGTTTGCTAAGCTATCAACCTTCCTCTTAAAGTATGGCTACCATAAAGCAAAGGGGGATCACTCCTTATTCATAAAATGGACCTCGGAAACCTCTATTACAATTATTCTTGTCTATGTGGATGACATAATATTAGCTGGAAACAACATCAATGAGATTGAGAGTCTTAAAACTATCCTAGACAAAACCTTCAAAACAAAGGATTTAGGAGATTTAAAATTCTTCCATGGCTTTGAGATTGCCATAAACTATTCTGGTATAACTATGAACCAAAGAAAGTATGCTTTAGAGATCATCTCTGATGCAGGAACGATTGGTTGTAAGCCAGCTTCAACCCCTATGGTTAATAGTACTCACTTATGTCAAGATGATGGCACTGCCTACTCTGATCCCTCAGCCTATAGAAGACTAATTGGTAGGCTAATCTATCTAACCAATGCTAGGCCATATATAAGCTTTTCCATCTAACAACTTGCTCAATTTATGGTCTCTCCCACTAACACTCATCACACTGCTTCCTTGAGAGTCCTGAGGTACCTCAAAGGATCACCAGCATTAGGCTTATTCTTCCTTCTTGGTTCCTCTGTCTAGATTAAGGCCTATAGTGACAGTGACTGGGTCTCTTTCCCAGATACTAGGAGATCTATTAGTGGTTACTGCATTTACTTAGGTGATTCTTTGATATCCTGGAAAGCTAATAAACAGAAAACTGTCTCAAGAAGTTCTTGTGTGGCAGAGAATAGAGCCTTGGCAATTACCTCTTGTGAGATCACTTGGATTACTTACTTGCTAGAAGATTTACAAAATTCTTTTCATACTCCTGCCCTTCTTTATTGTGGTAACCAATCTGCCACCTATATTGCTTCCAACCCCGTGTTTCATAAAGGACAAAACACATAGAAATGGATTGTCACACAATAAAAGAAAAATGTTGTGCAGGTTTCATCAAGTTATTGCTTGTTCCTTCTAATCTTCACTTGGCAGATGTTTTGACAAAGGCTTTAGGAGTTCAAAATTACCTCACCATTCACTCCAAGTTGGGTCTCATAGATATATGTGCCCCATCTTGCAGGGGGATATCAAACAAATTAAGCCAACATAAAGCTAAGCAAGTTAACTTATTGCTCAAGCAATCAGATATTGCACCAAATGCAGAACAGAATCAGCAAAATCTGGTAAGATCTAAAAACAATATATCAATCATTCCTAACTAGAATTATGTTTGTATGCAGATGCTTGATCAAAACAGAGCAGAGGAAACAGAGGAGAATGAATGGAGCAAGGAATTGCACTTGGATTCAAATCAGTGCAGTAGAGGCTCGAATCAGTGTACTAGAAGCTTGGATCAGAGTAGAACAAATTCAATTCATTTCAGCAAGGAGCTATGCGTGAACCAGTGCAAGGATGTACACAAAGGCAATGTAGATTTTAGTGTTCATGATTGCCAGAACTGCAATTCTCATTGCAGGCTTGTTCAGATCAAGTGCATCCTGCTTGGACAAAGCTATTTCATGCCTTTGGGCTCTTCTAGTCTATGCAAAGTTAATTGTTTAAGTCATAAGTCCATTAAGCCCAGAGATTGTAAGGTCATTGTATGTAATGCTCATAATTCAAAGGCTAGCCATTTATTCTTATGGTTTAGGCACATTGAGCATGTGTTAAATATGTTTGTCAACTTAGTTGGTTAAGTTAGTTGAGTAGTTTGTTAAAGCTTTTCTGTTTTGGCTTTAGGTAGTTTTTTATATATATATTTGAAACTCTCCCATTGTAAATCAAGTTTTATCATTCATTTTCAGTAATAAAATATCAAGGTGCATTTTCTTTAAGCTCTTGTATTTCTTCTTCGGGTTTTCATACCCCTCTTTGTTTCTTGTTCATCATCAAAAGGAGTTCTTATTTCTTTGATGGTATCAGAACTCTTTATAGAGCTCTGCTATATTCAAGAATGACTACCATCATCCCTTCATGTCCAGCAATGGATCCAGCATAAGATCCATCATCTCCTTTCTACATACATCCATCAGAGAATCCTGCAAGTGCCTTGGTCTCTCCCTTATTAAATGGTAAAAATTATCACCAATGGTCCAAATCAATGATGAGTTTGATATCGAAACAAAAGCTAGAATTTGTGGATGGAAGCATACAAGCACCTCCCAAGACAGACGCACTCTACAAACCATGGGTAAAGGCCAACAACATTGTGATCTCTTGGATCACAAGGTCTGTCACTCCTTCAATTTCCCAGAGTATCCTATGGATGGATAAGGCCCATGATGTGTGGGAAGAATTATATGAGAGATACTCTCAAGGGAACCTTCTCAAGATAGCAGATTTACAAGACAGTATAGGAAGATTCAAGCAGGGTGATCTCAGTGTCTCAGAATATTTCACCCAAATCAAAATTCTCTGTGATGAATTGGATAGTATCAGGCTTTTGCCTTATTGCACATGTGAAGCTCTTCATGATATCAATAAACACAAAACGGAGGATATGATTATCAAATTCATCAAAGGACTGAATGAATCATACTCAGGTGTAAAGTCTCAAATCATGTTGATTGATCATCTCCCAAACATGAGGAAAGTCTTTGCCTTGGTTATCCAAGAAGAAAGACAGTTATGCAGCCCAGATTTTGACTCAAAGGCCATGGTGGCATCAGGTAATTGGAAAAGAGCAGGAAATTTTGGCAGAAATAGCAACCAAGGTAGGCCAAACAACTTTGGAAGGGGCAACAACTTTGTAAGAAACTCTTGGAACAAGCCTAACAATTCTGGAAAATATTGCACTCATTGCAAAAGGAGTGGACACACAGTGGATATCTGCTATAGGCTACATGGTTTTCCAGCTAACTACCAAAACAACAACAAAAATCAACAATCACAATCTAACTCTGTTATGGTTGCGAATATAACAAATTTTGTTGACAATGATGATCAGCAGCCAGACAATCAAGATGCTCAACACAATGACACCATTTTTGGGCTCAGTAAGCAATAATACCAAGGATTAGTCAGTTTGCTTCAACAACAAGCTAGCACAAAGGTAACAAAATCTGATGAGGCAAATGTCCTAACTGCAACTTCAGTTGCTCAAGGAGATCAGATTCCAGGTATCTCTAAACTCATATATCATTTCATAACTTGGATACTAGATAGTGGTGCAACAGACCATATAAGCTCTAGTTTGTCTAATTTTTCACATCCAAGAAGATAAATCCAGTGATAATAAAAATGCCAAATGGAAATGAAGTAGTATCCCATATTTTAGGCATTGTTCTCAAAGGATCACCAGCATTAGGCTTATTCTTCCTTCTTGGTTCCTCTGTCTAGATCAAGGCCTATAGTGACAGTGATTGGGTCTCTTTCCCAGATACTAGGAGATCTATTAGTGGTTACTGCATTTACTTAGGTGATTCTTTGATATCCTGGAAAGCTAATAAACAGAAAACTGTCTCAAGAAGTTCCTGTGAGGCAGAGTATAGAGCCTTGGCAATTACATCTTGTAAGATCACTTGGATTACTTACTTGCTAGAAGATTTACAAAATTCTCTTCATACTCATGCCCTTCTTTATTGTGATAACCAATCTGCCATCTATATTGCTTCCAACCCCGTGTTTAATGAAAGGACAAAACACATAGAAATGGATTGTCACACAATAAGAGAAAAATGTTGTGCAGGTTTCATCAAGTTATTGCTTGTTCCTTCTAATCTTCAATTGGCAGATGCTTTGACAAAGGCTCTAGGAGTTCAAAATTACCTCACCATTCACTCCAAGTTGGGTCTCATAGATATATGTGCCCCATCTTGCAGGGGGATATTAAACAAATTAAGCCAACATAAAGCTAAGCAAGTTAACTTATTGCTCAAGGAATCAGATATTGCACCAAATGCATAATAGAATCAGCAAAATCTGGTAAGATCTAAAAACAATATATCAACCATTCCTAACTGAAATTATGTTTGTATGCAGATGTTTGATCAAAACAGAGCAGAGGAAGCAGAGGAAACATGGGAGAATGAATGGAGCAAGGAATTGCACTTGGATTCAAATCAATGCACCAGATGCTCGAATCAGTGCACTTTAAGCTTGGATCAGAGCAGAACAAATTCAATTCATTTCAGCAAGGAGCTATGTGTGAACCAGTGCAAGGATGTACACAAAGGCAATATGGATTTTAGTGTTCATGATTGCTAGAACTGCAATTCTCATTGCGGGCTTGTTCAAATCAAGTGCAGCCTACTTGGACAAAGCTATTTCATGCCTTTGGGCTCTTCTAGTCTATGCAACGTTAATTGTTTAAGTCATAAGTCCATTAAGCCCAGAGATTGTAAGGTCATTGTATTTAATGCTCATAATTCAAAGGCTAGCCGTTTATTCTTATGGTTTAGGCACATTGAGCATGTGTTAAATATGTTTGTCAACTTAGTTGGTTAAGTTAGTTGAGTAGTTTGTTAAAGCTTTTCTGTTTTGGCTTTAGGTAGTTTATATATTTTTTTTTTGAAACTCTCCCATTGTAAATCAAGTTTTATCATTCATTTTCAGTAATAAAATATCAATGTGCATTTTCTTTAAGCTCTTGTATTTCTTCTTCGAGTTTTCATACCCCTCTTTGTTTCTTGTTCATCAACAAAGGGAGTTCTTATTTCTTTGAATAATGTCACATTTTTATTCTACTTCTGCAAATTAAAATTAGTGAGTTCCGTTATTTTCCATATAAATATCTTTTAAATGTTTAAGATCTTCCAATTCTAACGTTGTTCCATACTTGATACCTAAATTGATGTTATGTTCATTTCTAATGTGATCATGAGTGATTTTTAGTCTGATCACTTCAGTCAATGTTTGGTAAGCTTCATTTTTATTTGTTTTTATTTTTATTTTTCATGGTATTAATTTTGTGGTTCTAAAATAGAGATAACATGGCCACGTGAAGAATATGTGTGCTTTGTTTTGCATTATCTTCATTTATCAGGAACAAAACCACTTAGAATTGGAGGGTCAATGGCAGTGCAACTATTTTATGGTAACTTATTTTCCAAAGGCTAGTTAGTAATGTCGTTTTATTTATTCAGTTATTGTCTAGTATAAAGTTCCAACACCAATCTCTTATAGTACATATATATTTGTATTGTTCTGCAACTGAAACTAGTGTGTGTTTTTGGATTAAGCGGTTAGTAAACTTGTCAGACTCAAGCTTTTTGAAAAGCCTATTTAGTTTAACAAATCCAAAATGCCTATTAAGCCTAACCTGCCGATCTATTTAGCGATATTATATAATAATGTTCATATTATAGAATTTTAATATAAGTAATGTTAATATATAAATAACTTCAATATAAAAATGTATATAAAAATATAATTTAATTGTTAGGGTTATAAGGTCAAATTAAAAGTATGTTTATTAGCCTATTTAAATGTAGATGTGATGGCCTGTTTCAAGATAATATAATATAATAGGCCTTTAAACGGTCTAACAGGTCAGGTATAGGCTTTGATTTTTTTTAAACATACTAACATGTCAGGCCTAGACTCTTATATACTATATAGGCTTGACCTATTTAAGGCAAAATATGGTCTGGCATGTTTCCACCCTTAGTGCCAATCTTGTAATTTAGAAATATCCTAATTATAATCATTATGTTGTTGGTTGTTGTACTGATATTGTAATTATATAAGTTGATTGTTGTAATTATATGAAAAATATATAAGTTGATTGTTGTATTGATATGAAAAATGTATAAGTTGATTGTTGTATCAATGTGAGAAATATATAACTTGATTATAGTATTGATATGGGAAATACATAAGTTTGAAATTAAGGTTTTGCACCTTGATATTTGATCACTAAGTTAGTGTTTTGAGCTCGTCTTGAGGATATAGCATAGCAAAAATGCAATGGGGATGAGACAACTAACTTAGGTGATACTTTTGGAAATATTAGATTTGTTGAGAGCCTATTGCTATCCATACACTTGAAAATGTAGTGAGATTTGGAGCTTTGCCTAATTCTATTTGATCACTAAGTTAGTATCTTGAGCTCGTCCGTTGGACTTGGCATGATAGAAATGCATTGGGGCTGAGACGACTAACTTAGATGATATTTGTTGAAATAAAAATTGGTAAAACATTGATTAAAAGACTTAATGAGCTAACTTCGGATAGTGTGCATGTATAACATTCTTATAGTTGAAGTTGGAGAAAACGGAAAGATACAATGATGGAAATATCATTGCGGATTTCGATAGGGGCAACAATAATGGTGATTTGTCAAGAAGCCTTGAGGGATTGCTTATGTGAGACAGTCCACTGAGGGTCTGGGTTCATTACCTGTATGACCAGGATAGTCTTACATGCAAACTAAGCGGTATCTGACACCTCCTTGCACATTTCATGATCGGTTGAGAAGATTCCTGAAACAGATTTTACCATGTAGGCACCTCAGATAGAGGTACTGGACAACAATTGATATTGTTCCTTGTCGTTGTTAAGGATGTTAGTACTCCTGGTTGCTTTCCCATTAGGATCTTGATGGATATTGGTTGGTTGAATTCCATAAGCATTGCATAAAAGATATATTAATTGGGAATGTAACCATTGTAAATCAAGTTTTATCATTCATTTTCAGTAATAAAATATCAATGTGCATTTTCTTTAAGCTCTTGTATTTCTTCTTCGAGTTTTCATACCCCTCTTTGTTTCTTGTTCATCATCAAAGGGAGTTCTTATTTCTTTGAATGATGTCACATTTTTATTCTACTTCTGCAAATTAAAATTAGTGAGTTCCCTTATTTTCCATATAATTTCTTTTAAATGTTTAAGATCTTCCAATTCTAACGTTGTCCCATACTTGATACCTCAATTGATGTTATGTTCATTTCTGATGTGATCATGAGTGATTTTTTGTCTGATCACTTCAGTCAATGTTTGGTAAGCTTCATTTTTATTTGTTTTTATTTTTCATGGTATTAATTTTTTGGTTCTAAAATAGAGATATCATGGTCACGTGAAGAATATGTGTTCTTTGTTTTGCATTATCTTCATTTATTATGAACAAAACCACTTAGAATTGGAGGGTCAATGGCAGTGCAACTATTTTATGGTAACTTATTTTTCAAAGGCTAGTTAGTAATGTCGTTTTATTTATTCAGTTATTGTCTAGTATAAAGTTCCAACACCAATCTCTTATAGTACATATATATTTGTATTGTTCTGCAATTGAAACTAGTGTGTGTTTTTGGATTAAGCGGTTAGTAAGTTAGTGAGATTTGGAGCTTTGCCTAATTCTATTTGATCACTAAGTTAGTATTTGATCACTTGATGGATATTGGTTGGTTGAATTCCATAAGCATTGCATGAAAGATATATTAATTGGAAATGTAAATACTCTATTGTATAAGATACTAACTTCATGCATCATTTGTATATGTTTGATATTGGTGTATCGCTTTAGTGTTATTTCTTTATGTAATTTCACGCTACGGTCGCTATAGTTGGTTCTTACTCCCTTTACGTGTCTTTTCTTTTGTATGTATTTTGTATATGAGCAGCTTTGTTGTAGTTGAACTTTGGATATTCATTGGTAGAAATGTATATAAGAACTTAGATGTTGTATAGTTAAGTGTCATGTATATGTAGGAATTATTGGCTCTGATATAGGAAAACCTCCCTTGGACTTTTGAATTGATTTTTGTATAAATCATATTTTATGAAAAATGATTATGAATGATTCTTTTTGCACATATGATGTTTTTATGATTAATATGTTGATAAGATTAAATAAAGTATTTTGTAGAAGTGCATAATTAAAAAGAGATATTATATAAATCATGGTTGAGTTTGAGGTGGATGGTAATGCTGTAACACCGCGAATTTTACGAGTTTGAATTATAAGATTTTACTAATATTTTCATTAATTATATATTCGAAAATGAATTTCTGGGAATTTTCGGTAAAGAATTAGACAAAACTCTAGTTGAGTTTTATTCTTGAAATTTTATTTCCAAATTTTTGGTAAATTTTGGTAATTTCTGGAGACAGTCGGTTCTGGACCACTGTCGGGGCC
>NC_032012.1:16285058-16287163 GCF_001865875.1 Lupinus angustifolius
ACACTCGGATCTCCTAAACCATCTCAAAGGTTTTGGAGTTAATTTGGGTTTTAAGAAACCCAAGATTTTTATGTTTGAATGCTTTTGAATATATATGATTGTTGATGAAATGTGTTGATTATTGTATATGAATGTTGTTGGAAAATTTTCTGAGTGCAGGTGGTTGAAAAACCATGTTTGAATATGTCTTGGTTGTCGAAAATGGCAAAAATTAGCATTCTGTCCAAATCCCATTAGTCTGGGCGAACCAGGCGTCGCCCGGGCGAGCAAAAACCCGATTGGGCGGAAAAAAAAAATTTCCAGGATTCGCCTGGGCGACCGAGGCGTCGCCGGGGCGAGGCCGGGCGACCGAAAGTCCGCCGGGGCGAGGCCGGGCGACCGAAAGTCCGCCCGGGCGAGCAAAAACCCGATTGGGCGGAAAAAAAGAAAAAAAAATTCCAGGATTTTCGCCTGGGCGAATGAGGTGTCGCCGGGGCGAGGTCGGGCGACCGAAAGTTTGCCCGGGCGAGCAAAAACTTGATTGGGCGGGAAAAAAAAATATCCAGAATTTTAATGAGTTTCTAGAACCCTCTTGCTTGGGCGAGAGAGGTCTCGCTTGGGCAATAATACATTCGCCTAGGCGAGGAAAGATTCAGTCTATTTGAGATTTAAAGGCGAATTGTCGCTTGGGCGACTAGTCCCAGCTTGGGCGAGGGACAGTGTGGAAAGATTGAAATAAGATGAGGTTGTGAACAATGCGACAAACCCGGGTAGGGTGTGGTGGTATAAAGTTGTGGAATGAGATCATGTCTTAAATGGTATAAAGATGATGTTGTGAAAGTATTGTTTGTGTTTATGCCTTGTTGGGCAAGTATCCAACTTGAGGTCGTGAACTAGGGGTACCCTAGTAAGGATACATGATATCACTAAACAACGATCGACCGACCGTAAGAGGCCTGGTCATGTGACCGTCCAGGAGTATTCGGTGATGGGTTGTTGTGATTGAGATGTTACCTGGAGCATGTGCGGTTGACGTACTATCGGGTCCCACGAGAAGCATTCCTTGTCGGGAGATGGCTTAAGGATGGGCCGATCATGTGTTTGATTTATACATTTGCATTTGATTCTGATTAAGAATGCATTGCATTGTGACCATGAAGTAGTGGAGAGGAAATGACGGGACGTCTTCGAGCACCGTGAAGTAAGCAGGGACGGCACTGATTGGACGGTGATTCGCCAACATTGTCTTGAGGGAGAGTCTGGGTGAGACGAGTCCCTTGTATTCCTAGGGAGGTACCCTGTTGGATCGGACAGTTCTCACAGGCCAAACTAGGCAATCTCTGACAACCCCTGGATTGCATTCGAGATCGATGAGAGGGATACCGAGAAAGCGTTTGTACGACCTAGGTCCGGGTAGGACTGTTCCTGAGGGAACCGATCGATCTATTTTTAATTCCTTGCGAGGATATGTTATTTCGGGTGGTACAAAACGGCTTGGTACGGGACCTGTACTCTCGATTATTTCCGATTAGGATGTTGGATGGATATTGGTGTAAGGTGGATGATCATGACATATCATGCATACATTATCATTGTGGAAGTAAATTCCCACATGTGAGTTACAAGTATGGTGTATTCCTATGTTTACGTATGTGATGTGATTATGAGTATAATGTTGATTATATTATTTGATATATTGGTTTATGTTGATAAACGGTGAGTTATGATGTCGGTTATAGAAATATATGTGTATATTATTATTTGGGGTTATGATTCCCACTTATGTGTTATTTAATTATAGTCATGATATCTTGTCGATGAATGATATATTGCTAAATGATGAATTATGATATTGATGGAAATAAGTGTTGTTCACATTACATATCTGTCGTTGCACATGGAGTGCAACGGGTCATCGATGATGATCCCCCACCCTGACGCTTACATTGATGCTTCTTTCACATTGCCGCCAGCGGGTATGATGCCTCCAGATGTTGGACCTCGACACCCGCCAGTCAGGAGTGACGGCGCTGGTTCCTCCCATAGTCATAGGACGTGGGGATTGTTTGGATGCTCCGTCATCCCGCAGAGCCCAGAGGAGTCGGGTTTTTGGAGGGGGTCCTTGC
>NC_032012.1:16287263-16318892 GCF_001865875.1 Lupinus angustifolius
CCTGGAATCTTCTGAGTCAGCTTGGGGGCCAGTCGATGTCCTTTTGTTTGTTTTTGATGGGGGCTGTGTATTTGGTGATTTTGTATATGTTAGTGGCGATGTAGTTTCCGCCTTTGTTGATTTAGTTTGTATGAACTAAAGATGACTTAACCGTTTATATGCATTGTGTTATTCAGGAAATTGTGAATCAGGTTAAGTTATCATTCGATAACGATAAGTTGATTTTCCGCATTTGAGTTACTTAAAGTGATGTCCCGGAAAAGGAAGGTTTTAAAATGAAACAATTTTATACAATCTCTTTATTCTAAAAAAAAAATTACCCATTTTCCGCAATGTTTTTTAGAAGTATTTTTCGGGGCGTTACAAATGCCCTGTTTTTCAGTTGAGATAGTATGTAATGTTTTCACATTTTGAACTTGTCAGTCAAAAGGTTTTAAATCAACTTTGATTTTCTAACATATTAAGTTTAACTTTCTATAAACTTTCATCACATTTTTATAATAAAACATTTAAATTTTTAGTTACAAAAATGGGGCATTACAATCAGAGGTAGAGGTAGGCTGTCTAATACATTTTAAAGATTAAAATAATAAATATTACCAGTTATAAAAAGATGAAAACATTAATTTTAAAATTTTAAAATTTAGATATATTTAATCAAATAAATTACATAGTTCATAATTAATGTCTTTGTGATTTCAGATTTTAAAATCGTCGAATGGTCAATTCATTATCAATGGTGTTGAACATTCTCACTGAATATAAGTTACTATACAATTATTCATCTATGCATCTCTCATTCGATTACTCTACCTATTTTTCGCAAATTACATAATTAGAAGAAAAAAATTGTACAATTCTCATATGAGTTTTATATACTGTTATTGCATCATCTATCA
Organism: Lupinus angustifolius; assembly: GCF_001865875.1. Taxonomy (NCBI): domain Eukaryota; kingdom Viridiplantae; phylum Streptophyta; class Magnoliopsida; order Fabales; family Fabaceae; genus Lupinus; species Lupinus angustifolius. The sequence goes on from NC_032012.1 coordinate 16,288,163, forward strand.
TTGATATTCAATTGTTGTTAACTTAAAAAAATACAAATGAATGGTGGATAATGGGATGCATGTGCATAAATCTTTACACCAACAATGTATAGATTTTATACTCATCTTTAGAGAAAAGAATGTATATATTGTCACTGCATCATCTATCATTGATATTTAATTGTTTTTAACTTTTAGAAAAAAGTAATATAAATGAATGATAGATAATAAAGTGCATATGTATAAATCTTTACATCGACGGTGTATAGATTTTACACTCATATCTTTATTATAGTTTTTATCTTGGTTTTGCATCTTTCTTTTGATTACACTGTTCTCTATGTTTTGTTCCCCTAAAACCTTCATATTTATGTATGTTCTAAAAAGTAAAATTCAAATAACATTAGGCAAAATAGGTAAAATTGGACATTGTTAATTTTAGTTTTCAAACTTATTTATTATTATGGTTTTCTTTATCTTAACAAAATTAAATAATTAACAAGAAGGTGTTGGTCGTATAAAATACAAATAAATATTTTATATGGTAAGGACATTAATAATTCAATCCTAAGACAACCATGTAGATACTCTAATTAAAACACAAAATAAATATAAGAGAAAATGTATACACCAAATGTATGAACTATATAAATTGATATTTTATTATATATTATGCATATTTAATTATTATTTACTCTTTAAAAAAGAGAAAAAGATGTGTACACTGATAATATAATAGTTTTTTACACTGTTACTACATCATTTATCATTCATTTTTAATCATCATTGACTTTTAAATAAAAGTAATGAAAATTAATAATAAATCTGTATAGTATCAATACATAAATACTACACTCTTACCGATCAGTTTAGTCAAATATCAGACGATTCAACGATTTTGATCGGTTTTTGACCAGTTTTGATATTTGGCTGGTTCAATATCTGTACCATAACGGTTAGGGGTCTGGTTCGCCGGTTTTACGAACGAACCGACGTTGGAGTTTTTATATCATTGGTTTAAAATTTCCCCCTTAAAAGAGCATATATATCACAATATAAATATAAATATACTATTGAAATTGAAGTACATTTTCTTTAGGTGCGGAAAAGAAATTTTCAAATTTGGTCCTCCCGCGTACTAAAAAATTTAGAAAGCGAAAGACATGAGTTTTCATACAAACCGCCTTTTTCTTTGATCTTATCGTCATCGCAGTGCGTGAATTCCGTATTTCATGCGCCTACACTAATTTATTTCTCGATAATTGATTATCAATTACTTTACTTCTGGAATCATAATAATATTGAGTGTAATATTTTGAGTCAAAAGTTGACTTACTTTTTTGTTTTTATTTTAATATTATTAATTTAATATATGGTTTAAGACATAATTTAAGATAATAAATATTTCTTTGTTATATATAAGTCTTGCTCTAAATTGAAGTATCAATTAATTAATTAATCAATTATAGGTTAGGGATATGCAATTTTAGTTATAAACTAAATTATTTGATAACATTTATAGTCAATTAGTAATTTCTTATTAATAACAATGTGAAAGAATTTTACATTATAAAATGTAACAAAATAATCATAATATACTCTAATATTGGGACGATTTTCACATTCTTGGTAAGTTTTTAACACTTTATGTAATGCCAGCTTATGAACATTGAATTTTATTAACTCAAGCCATGATTATGATATTATCCCAATTATATTTTTATAAGCAAATAACTTCAGTATTGAGAGTACTAAAAGTCAAACCAACATACAAGAAACAAGATTAGTCCATCAATTTAATACAATCAAATAAGACTCAAAAATCCAAAAATGTTAAATTAAAATCTTTGAACATGCCTGCAACCTAACATTTTTATTTTATTTAAAAGTCAGTAATAATTAAATATGATACAATAATAATTTAAAAACTCTTATATTATTAATGTGTATATCTTTTTTCTCTATTTTTTTTAAAGATCATCACATTTTTATTTCAACAAAAGCAAGATCTCGAGGATTTGTTTCCATAAACTAACTTAACTTGTTGATAAAGTAAATTGAGAAAGCTATCACAATGATTATGTATATCAAACTTTAGGTAAAGTCTTTGCCTATTGAAATAAATATGTGTTTGGTACACAACAGAAAATTTGGTATGAAATTTTGTACAAATCAATATATATCTATTACATCTATATCTATACTATTAATAAAGCCAAAACAAGTGGTAACCACCATGCATGACATAATTTTAATATTCAATTTTTATCATTTTTAACCTCTCACCTTAATAACTAATAAAAACTTCCACACAATACTAATATTTAACGATCATATAATGATTTTTATCTTCTTAAATCAACATTTTTTTAACTTTATATATTACAATAAGAATGCGGGTCGACAGACACAAAGTGCCGATCGACAAGCTAGTATAGATTACGTGAGGAAGTGATATTGCATATTAGTATATATTTATTCATAAGTTTTTGTTATTTCAATATCTAAAATTAATTTAGCAGAAATGTTTTAAAAGGATATATGAAAATAAAACCAATAGTAATGAAAAAAATATACAAAAAATTATCTACTATTTTATTATGCTATTTAAGTATTTATCCAACAAATATAGAGAGAATTTAAAAACTCTATTTACAATATATCTCCTTAAATTTACTTATTATTTGATATATATTTTATTTTATATTTTTTATGAATGTATCTTGTTTTTATTTTCTTTTTAAAATAATATAGAACAAATGAAACATATATTAAATAATAAATAAATTTAAAAAGATAAGTTCTCTCTAAATATATTAAGACATTACATTATGATAAGGTATATTACCAAATGATCAAGATAACCTTATTCAGTGTCCTAATAATGGCTAATTATAAAAAATATTCAAAGATAATTTTTTTAACATAAATTATTATTTTACCCAATACCCACCCAAAAAACCAATTATCAAACACAATCTAATATACACAAAGAAGATTGAAAAAAAGATTCAAAAAGATAACAATAAAAAAAGAAACCGCCATTAAAATCCTATATAAAAGGAAGAAACATAAAACCCTAGCAGCTTATAGTAGCGCCGCTCCATTTCCAAAAATTAAGTTACATCAAAAGCTCTCTTTCTCTCTCACCCTATAATCTCGTTAATCAAAATCGCTTTTTCTTCCTCCTAACTCTTTTCCTTCCATCACAACTTTTTTATTTACCTCTGTATATTAATTTTAATTTTGTTCCTATTTCTCTCTGAAACTTTTGTATATATTTATTTATACTCAATCCACCGTCGTTTTGATCCATTATGGCCATAAACGACAGGCCGTTTAAGAGGGCTAAGAAAACGGTTTCGACCGACCTTCACGATTTTTTCACCTTCCCGGCCGCGATTCACGACGGCGCCGCCGTCAATGAGCCGTTCCGGTGCAACGTTCACCGTTTCCTCAACAACCATGCGCGGCTCACTTTTCCGCCGTCGTTTTTTCCGTCGCTGATGACGTGGCAGATATTGTTCCGTGTTATTGGGCCCGATCTTTCGGTGGAGACGGTTGCACTTGATATTGTGGAAGAAGATGTGACTCGCTCTCGTGGCTCAGTTTATTGCGACCAGTGCCGAGTTGTTGGTGAGTTGACTCACTGAGTATGAACTTTCACTGGCCACTATAAAAAATCTTGTTCTTCAGTATTACCAGACTTTGAGTGTTGACACATAAAATTACCGATTTGACGAGTTAACTCAGAGTGAACCATAATTTTTTAAAATATCAGTTTGTGACAAAAAATCTTAATTTAATTCTCAGGAATTTTAATTATATGTAAAAAATTATTCCTTTACATAAAAAGCTTCTGACATCATAGTTGCCTTTTTCTGATGATAAAATTGGGTTTATTTAAGTGTATGAGTTTTATATTTTACAATACATAAATATTATGGCAAGATTATTATTTATATATATTTTTTCATAAAAGAAAAGTTTAATATTTTATTTCCTAGTGAAATACAGACATAATAATGGAGTTAGATATGATTGTGACGTTTTGAAAGTTCTAATCTTTTGACTTTTTTTTGTTTTTTTGTAATAAAAAAACAAAAGGTTGGAGCGGGCATCCAGTGTGTAGAAAGAGATACCATTTCATAATTAGAGCTGATTCAAGTGATGCAATTGAACCTTATCAAAGACCTTGTTCAAGATGTACCAATCTTGTTCAATTATCAGAACCTAGGTTTGTTTCTTTGTTCAATTCAACATGTTTTTTTATTAATACCAATGTTTGATTTTTGAATGTAAAATGAATGTTTAGTTTTGTTTGAAATATTTGCAGGTGCAAATGGTGTAACTATGCAATTACAGTTGATGATCTTGAGGATTGGTTGTATCTTCAAATTGAAGATAATACCCATCTTTTACATGGTGTTGTTCACTCTAATGGTTATGGTCACTTGCTTACTCTTAATGGAAGAGAAGGTGGTTCTAAGCTTCTTTCGGGAACTCATATTATGGGTTTTTGGGATCGGCTCTGTGCTAAACTCGCTGTTAGGTATAAATGCTATTTCTTTTTTTACATTTGGGTAGCATTGGATGTCATAACAGAATAAGATTGAACAAGATTGTTGTACTTTTGAAATTCATTTCATGTTCTGTTTTGATTATAAATTATGCAAAACATAGAACATAAAGATATTTTCTTGTATTTTATGTGCTGTTCCACCCTGTGTTAACACAGACATCAAATTCTACACTACATTTGTTTAATGTTGTAATCCTTTCGTATTTTAATGAAATTTGTATGCTATGCTTTAAATAGGAAAGTTAGCGTGATGGACTTGTCGAAGAAATTCGGGCTTGAGTTTAGGTTGCTTCATGCTATCACTAATGGGTGTTCCTGGTATGGCAATTGGGGTTATGAATTTGGTACGGGAAGTTATGCTCTTACTCAAGACGCGTACCAGAATGCAGTGAATGCCCTCTCAAGCATAACCTTGTCATCATTTTTGTTTGAGGGAAGGGGACCCCGAGGCCGCCTACAGTCAGTGATCTCTCTTTACCAATCTTTGGCGGACGTGGAACTTCTAACGATTAAAGACCTCTTCTCTTTTTTGTTGAAGCTGATTAGTGAAGTCCGCAAGCGCCCGACCACAATCACTTCTAATGTCGTGTGTGCTTGGACAAATAATGATGTTCAAGATGTGCAACAAGCTTTGATTAAAGTGTTGCTTGCATCCGGTACCTATAATAAGACCAAATGGGTGAGTAGGCGTGCTCTCAAGGGTGCAGTATGTAGGAGGATTGCATCTCCGGAGCTTCTAGATTATAGTCTTAAACACTTGAGAGGGAAAATAGCGTCGAATGGAATGGTAGTTTGTTCGCAATGCAATCCTATTTCTAGTGTGGTGGAGTTCAGGTAAGAAGAATGGTAATGTAGTTACTATCTACCCTTTGTGAATTGCTTTGATGAATCATGAAAGCATAATGTTATTTTCGTTTATCCCCAACAGACTTGAACCATTGAGTTTTGTGGGAAATGGATTAGTTGCCATGCCCAGTTATCCATCAGTAGAGCAAATGATATCGGATCTGAGATTTTTGTTTGATCAAATTATTCACCCGAACAAAATGGAGAGCAAGGGGCTTCAGATAATGAAGAAGTTGATATCTAATTCAGCAAGGAAGCTCTTAGACTGTAAGCAGTTTATGAAGGATTACAAACCCGGAAAATATGCAGAAGAGCTGCCATCTGCTATTAGGCTGTGGTGTCATGTTGAGCTTTCTGATCAGCCTAAAGACGATCCATCCCCACCTCCAGAATTGATTGTCTTGCCTCTGAATGCTACTGTTGCAACCCTTAAAAGCAAAGCCACTAATGTTTTTCAAGAAGTATATGTGATGTACAAGAGGTTTCAAGCTGACAAACTCCTTGGATGTGGGTCGACCAATGATTCATTCACAGTGAAGTTCCTGGTTGGAACAAGTGGGTCCATTCGCATTCAAGGCAAATGCGCCACCAAACATGGGCTGAGCCGATTCCGAATGGAAAGAGGAACAGAGGCCTGGAAAGTTGATTGCCAATGTGGGGCGAAAGATGATGATGGAGAAAGGATGTTAGCATGTGATACCTGCGGTGTTTGGCAGCATACCAGATGTGCTGGGATTGATAACTCTAATGACATTCCTTCAAAGTTTATGTGTATGAAATGTATCTCCTCACACCAGAAGGTATCCGGAAAACCGCGGAACTCTGATGATGATAGTAACAACAACAATGCTTGTAAATCCAACACAACCTGCAGAGGTGAAGTGGTGGGTACAGATAATCCAATAGTTGCTTGCAACATGACTGTAAATTTTGATGTACGTTGAATGTTTATAGTTTTTATATCCTTTTAAAGAGTTTTAGTTATCCTGGGTAGGTTTTTTCATTATGCCAAGAGGGCCAGGAAAACTTTCTTAGTGTATTTTGAGGCTGATTTTCTAGAGCTTAGGTTTTTTTTTTCCTTTTTCATCTGTGGTACTATTATTAAGCCCTTTGAAATTTTTTGTACATGTGATCCCCTGGTTATGATATTTGAAAGTGTGATATTACTTAACTATTAGGAATTTTTTTTACATAAAAAGTAATGTGAATGAAAGGTGAACGATTTATTGATTGTGTAGAAATTTTAATATTAAGTGGAAAGAAAATACATAAAATATCTAATCTGTTGTTTGGGTTGTGATCATTTGGTTATGTTTATTCCATGGGCAAACCAAATGAATTATCAGTTGAAATTTGAAAACAACTGTAATGAGGAACATGTTTGCTGCAAAGTAGAATACTAGTAGCCACGGATTGGGTAATTTATATGGGCCGGGTAGTAAAATATTTCAATGCATTATAGAATATTTAGATGCATGTTTTCTAGTTTGGATTTAATTTGCATACATTGATGGTGTGAATATTGGAATATTATGATGTCAATTTAGGGTAGAATTTGTGGGCGAATAGTAAAATATTAGTTTAAAATTTATATATCCTTGGTGTAAAATTTTATACACTTTTGCACATTATCTACATTGATTTGTATTACTTTTGTGTGAGAGTCAGTGGTAGTTAACAAATGAATGGTGAATGATATACTCATAGCGTAAAAACACTTACGCTCTCAGTGTATACTTATTAAATCCAAAATATTATACTTTATTAACAGTGATTGATTTGACAGATGGTGACATAATTTCTGTCTGATCTTTTGATTACTTTGAACAACAAATTTACTTGGCTGATGCACTTTGACCAAAATATTATGATTTTAGTACACCTTTTAAAAAAATAATCAAATTGGTGCATTTTTCACAAACTTGGTAATAGCATAGTCGAGTTTCTTTTATTTTTTCCTGGTCTCACATAAAACTCGGCAGGATGTAGAGTTTTATATATTGATTTTTTAATATAATCCTCAAAAGGATGTAGAGTTTCAATTGTTTTTTTAATTTCCTATATTGAAATCGGCAATCACAATACCAACTTTTTTAAATATTGCATTTTAGTAACTCGACAACAAAGTTGCCGAGTATTGTTAATTTTTATTTTAATTCGGTATTGTTCACATTTTAAAAATATCATGTTGCAAGGCATATCCATTTCGCAAAACATGAATATACAAGGCAACAACAATAAAAATTATTCTAATAAATATGAATATACTTTTTTGCATTTCAATAACAATAACATTCTGAATTAAGTTTTCATATTTTTTGGTACTCCTAGGAGTATCTCCTCACCCTTTTGTGTAAGAAACTAATCTATTTCAATGTGTGTGCATGTCCCTCTTAACAAGTGTCGCTCCCAATAATTGAAATTATGATATTTTGTCATCATGAGGATTTAGCGGGTCTTACATCACTAAACCAATACTCAAAGGTTATAATTTCAATTATTGGGAGCGACACTTATTAAGAGCGACAATCACACATTGAAATATTAGTTTCTGACCAAAAATGGTGAGGAGATAGATACTCCTAGTATAACCAAAAAAATATGAAAACTTAATTCAGAATGTTATTGTTATTGAAATACAAAAATGTATATTCATAATAACTTTTATTGTTGTTGCCTTGTATATTCATGTTTTGCAAAATGGATATGCCTTGCAAGATGTTATTTTTAAAATGTGAACAATACCTAATTAAAAAAAATTAAACAATACTCGGCAACTTTGTTGCGGAGTTACTAAAATGAAATATTTAAAAAAGTACGCATTGGGATTATCGATTTCAATATAGGAAATTGAAACTCTACATCCTTCTTAACAATTATATTAAAAAATCAATATATATAAAACTCTACATCCTAGTTGCCGAGTTTCGTGTGGGACCAGAAAAAATAAAAGACACTCGACTATGCTATTATTGAGTTTGTAAAAAGTGCACCAATTTGGTAATTTTTTTAAAAGGTATACTAAAATCATAATATTTTGGTCAAAGTGCACCAGCCAAGTAAATCTATACACTTTCAACTATACACAGTTTTCCTGGGTGGACATTAGGTACTAAGTTGTTTGTGAATATGACTTTTATTTATTATTTTTATGCTTATTGGGAATGTGTTGAACTTTTTTGTTGTTAAAAACTTGTTTTGGAATTCCTTCTTGAAATCACTAAAAGTTATGGAATATTAATGTCATAGAGTATTTATCAATATGTTTTTATTTTTTATTTTTTATTTTCCGTTATTGCGTAAAGATATTTTAAAGTATTAAATTAATAAAGTGAAACGATTAAGGAAAAATAATGAAACTAATTAGATGGTTTTATGGGTGACATTTTATGCGGTCCAATTAGATAGCATCAATTTTAAAATTATTATCTCAAGTTTCTGCTGGATGGAGTAATCCACCAAGGAGTGTAATGATTTATGGAAATTTAAAATACTCAAGAAGAAAATATGAGAACTTTGAAATTTCAGGAATTTTTTAAGGGAATTTTACTTATTCAGGGTTTTCTTGGTAATTGAATAGTTATTCATCTTATTTTAAAATATATATAATTCAACCCTAGTTGCCCTCTCCATTTATCAATCTTCAGTATTCAATTATACACCATTCGACAATAATGGAGTTGGTCAAACATATTAGACATTCTTATCTACAATAATCTTAATTTTAACACACTTGTCCATTCTTTAAAGTTCTTTTTAGGTTTCTCATTTTTGTTATGGGACAATTTAGTATGTAAGTAACATCCCAGTAAAATAAAAACAAAGTTAAAAGAGTTTTTTGGTATAATTATAATGAGGAAGAAATGATTAAATAAATAGTATATTGTATTAATATTAAATATAAAGGTTAGGATAATAAAAATGATTAAAATAAAAGTTTGACTTGATATGGGTAGTTGGAAATTAAGATGCTATATAAAAGATATGAATGGAACAACAATATTTTTTAGAGTCCCAAAATATAAAACTTAAGGATTTAGATAAGATAGAAAATGAGGGGAGAAAAGAAAAAGAGGGAAGAGGAAAACAAGAAAAGATATATCAATTTTTGAGAAATTAATTCCATTAATATAGTAATTATGAATTTCAATATAATATTTTGCACCAAATTAACTCCCAATATTATTTGTTTGGTTTCCAATCTCTTTTGGTTAAATGAAATTCTTTGTTTATCTCTTACAAAATCATATTTTATGTTGCTCTTATACTTTTATATGATCGAGATAAATATCAACATAATTTAAAATATTAGATAGTAAATAGTTTTGCATATATTTAGACTTTACATTTACAAATGAATGACTGTATTTATTTGTTTTATTCATTATATCATATTTAATGTATATTATTCTTGATTTCTTTCAAGAAGAAATTATTATTTATATATTAATATTTATGGATCCATGAACTAATTATATTGATTGTTGAGATTATTTTTCAATTTAATTGATTTGCTTGAGAAATGCCATACAAATACCACTCAATTGTTTAGGATTAAATTTAATACAAGCCTAAGTGATCTGAACCCCAAGAATATACACTTTCAACATACATGTTGTGTGCAAGATAAAATGTGAAAGGTTAGAGTTTGAGGTAGTTAATGCAAATCAATTGCATTTTCTTATGAGTCATGACCTTGATCATTTTGTGATTGGAATCGTTAGTTATATTTTGTGTTATGCTCCATGGGTTATTCCTTTTATTGTTGTTTGTGAAGATTGTAATGTCTGATAACATCATAGTTCAAAACTAATTTTGAATTAAAATAACGTTATTGACCTAGCAATTTTTAGGCAAAACCCCTCAATTTTTTTGATTTCAAATAAATCTCTTAAGTTTTTTACGTCCAACAATCAGATCATTTTTGTTAACTCTATTAATTTTAGGTTATGTAATGTAGCCCTTACACAAACATTGTTCATCTTCTTCCAAGTGGCCTTCAGCATGGTCGATCGTCACCCAAGCTTGTAGCTTCCACCATGGTCGTCGTTCTACGCAGTGACCTCTACCATTCGTCTTTATACGGAGGCAAACTTCTAAATTTTGGACAAAAACAAAGCAAAGTTTCATGTGGGTCATCGGAGAATAATATAGAAAGGGGGAAGAGTATAATGTTTTTTATATGCCATATCAGGTTGGTTAACATAAGAGGTTTATCTGTTTGACATTTGAAACTTAAAGAGTTTTATACTACCTTAAAATAACTAATGGACTAGAGTAAGGGTTTTGCCCTACATTTATGATGCAGCAATGTTTTAAGTAATGGGACTAGTGTACTAAATTTGATTATTCATGTACCAATAAAGCATTGGTCTAGTAGTATAATGTCCCAATGGATCCCCAAGGTCGAGAGTTCGATTCTTGGGAGCGACACTTGTTGAGAGGGGCAGTTACGAACCCCGAAAGGAATTAATTCCTTACCCAAAAAGGTGAAGGGATACCCTTGGTAGTACAAAAAAATTTGATTATTCGTGTGAACATTAACAAGCCCTAATATTCATCAACTTTCAATCTTAAAATTGGAAGGGCCATTTTTAAAAAATATTGAAGGAAAACTTTACTTCCTTTACCAATCTTTAGAGAAAAATAGTCCAAGCTTTGTCCAAAACATTTTCTTTAACCAATGGAAGCTTAAATTGGCAAATGGAAAAAAAAGAATCTTGATGCATAAGTAATACAAGACTCTACAATAGCAAATCACTCACCTTAAGTACTATAAAAATAGCCGAACTTCGATACTACTGAAGATATTGAAATACTTTGAGGTATACCCTTGCATGTATTCTAGAATATGGAACATACAAACCATAAGGATAAAGAAGGGTTTATTAATGTTCATAGCCTAGTAACCATATAGAAGAGTGAATTTCAAGTAATAATGAAACAAATTAGATACATGATATGCAACCAATGGTGCTTATTTAAATACCCACCAACACAATAAGTCTAACTTATACTGAAATACCCTTTTTCCATACCTTAATTACTCCAGTTATTCTGTGATATATAGCTTTTGTATCATACAGAAATGAAGTCTGAAAATTCAGCCACCTTGGTATACTACATTATTCCCCCATTACATGATGCACATTTGTTCAAAGATCAAAAGAGCAATGCTTTGTATAAGCTAAGTTACTTGATTGTGTTTTCAGCTCTCTGTCTTTTCTAAGGAAGGAGATATACCGTTTAATGATCCAAAAGGTAAAAGGCAAAATAGGACTATGTTTGAGCCATGAGCCACCACCTCTGCGGTGGAACCGACATTCATGCAACTCGGACTCGGCGACTTACTAAATGCTGAACTTATTATAGTGGAAATTCTTTCTGGAGAAGGTCCACATTACGACTATCGCAAGCATCCAACAAGTCATTCCTTGAAGCGCAGCTGGAATATAGGAGATGTACAAGTTAGTCACAAAATCTATTAAGCTGACAATTCCATTCAAAGGGCAGCCTTCAATCTAGTAAGGCCCGAGGAGGATAAATGTGTCCAACCTTATCCTCGCAAGTAAATAAACTATTTCCAGGATTTGAACCTATGACCTCCAAGTCGCAAGACAAGCAACCTTACTGTTGCGTCAAGATTCACCTTCTTTACCTTTTCTCTGTTAATATATATTTAAAAATCATACCTCAATGAGATTCTCAAATATTGCCATGCATTCTCTGCTTTTGGATTCATGGCAAGTGCCCGAACATAATAACGAATGGACTCTTCATACATGCCCTGTAGGAAATTCGAAAGGAATAGCAAATTAGTAATTTCATAGAATCAAGTAATAATGCTTGCCAATAGTCCAATGCAGTAACTCAATTCAAAAACTTTGCTGCGTTGATTTTATCATCACCTCGATAACTTCGTATGTTCAAAAATCGAAACATCACATGCATGGACATGTGAAGGGACTTTTACGTGCTTAACCTGATGTTTAGTTCTTTTATTCTTTTCTTATATATAAAAAACTTCGTATTGTGTAGGTTAAGGTTCCACCTCACAACAAATTGGCACTGAGAGAAGTGACCTAACATGTACTTAAACCACTTAACGGTGTGGGACTTACAAGCCTTAATAGTGCACTTCCATCCATTTAACACTATTAAATGTTTAGTCCTAAATAGGTTGGATATATGAGCACAAGTACAGAATATGGAAAGTGAGAGCCAAGGGATAGTGTCAAGTGGTAAAATCCCACATCAATGTGTATGAGTGAAGAACCAGTTTAACAAAAGTTCCTTAAAATTAGCTCCATGTCAAATACAAGACATCTTTAACTATTAGGATGTGATATTTATGTGTACCACTAAAGAAAAGGAATTCCTCCAATTGGCATACAATTTTACTTTTCCTAAAATCCCATGATTGTGTTTTACTACATCGGAAGAGAATAAAAACTATTATTTGAAATGGGATGTGACACAACATGCACAAGTATACGACAAATGTTGAAAATTATAAGGTATAGCACAATTAAGATACAGCATAAGAAAATAGTAAATAGGAAAAAGGACTAAAATGATTTGGCTTAAAAATGATGAACTGACCTGGTTTGCATAACTAATACCCATATTTGCCCAAGCACGGACATAATTAGGCTTTAGATCTAGTGCCTGGAATTAAAGGAAGATTCCATTAGAGAGAAAATACTACACATTACAGAGAGAAAACAGAGTGCAAACAGTTTCATATTGATTCCTCCAAACACATAAAGACAACTGGAAAAGAAGAGAAAGTAAAAGAAAGCATAACACACATGTTAGTCTGGACCTATTCAGTCATTAAATCACACACAGAAATAAGCCCCTATTGAGGTATTTCATAAATAAAATGGTAATCAGAGCAAAGAGCACAGATAGAATTCTAACTAGTGATTCAAATTGCGAACCACATCATGTGATGCGGCTGCAATAATGCGGTTGCGGTGACCACTGCAACCATATCAAACCGCAATTGCAATGTGACACTAATCACAATGATGCAGTCACATCAAACCACATTTGGGCCGCATCGAATCACAGTAACCATGACCGTAATTTAAAACACTGGTTCTAACTAAAGAGTTCAGAGAAGAATGAGTTAAAACACAGCCAGGTGACAATGGGCACAGTTCAAGCTCAAACTAAACACAAGTCCAGGTTGCACAGTTCAAACTAAGATAAGCCCACAGACAGTTATCAACATTTTTAATTTCTACCCACGTCCTTAGACATCACAACTCCAATATGACTTACAAATCCATATATTTTTCGTACTTGTTATTATATAGAGGTTATAATTAAAACATTTCAACTTTATAAAAGTCTGTTATGAAGTAAGAAAAATAGTATATAATTTTCAGATATCTGTCTTGTTACATTTTCCCGGTGGTCATAATAGGAAATTTATAATACTTATCAAATACCATACAGCAACTACAGGAATTCATATGCACATGGTAATGACTAATAACTAGCGATGCGCCATAAAATACACCAAAAACGGTGTTTTAAAGAGATTAGAGAGTCATGATAAACTCCCAAAGATGCAGGTTGATAAATGGCTACCACATGGTCAAAGTCAAACATTTAATTTCCACTTTTTATTTTATAATTGAAGTTCCATTTAAATGTCACAAATTATAATAAAGCAACCAAAAATTCCACTTCGAATGATAATTCTATTAATACAAGCAACATATGAAACATGTACAGGGACCACAACTAGTAAGTACTAATCTACCCTAAAATTACTAATACTAGTTCTGATGATTCATGACAAACTCCCTGACTTAAAGGTGGCTGAATGATTACCCCATGGTTACATACTCATATCCTAAAAAAGTTGATAAATAAAGTTACAGTTAAACTTTATAAATCATAAAGGAACAAAACTTCCCACTTAAAACACAGAAAATTTCCACCTATATCAGGACTAAATCTGATATGCATTACCTGTTGATAAGCCATTATTGCATCCGCACTTTGAACACTGTTTGCTTGTGTTGCACCAAGCTTGTTCCAGAGAGAGTAATCCTGGGGCTTAAGTTTCAATGCTTGTTCAAAAGATGCAATAGCTTTGTCATATTCCCTGGATAAGTTGTACAGGACCCCAAGAACTATGTGAACATCTGCATCATCCGGCGAGAGTTGAGCTGCTTCTTTGAATAATCTAGAAACCTGCAGAAAGGAATATCAATCTTCCCAATCTAACCAGAAGATATTTTGGTATAAAGAGAAATATTCTTACACTAAAAATAGAACTACGATTGGCGTCTATACAAAAGACCCAAACAACTGCAGAGACAGGAACACCCCACAAGGCTTTACAAATAGGTTTCTACGTTAATTACAATGTGTATTGTGAATGAGGACTTCCAAGTTAGCAAACCTAACTATAACAAATAATCCTTTAGCAAACAGGATAATCAGGCATAAAACAACTACGTACATCAGCATAGTACAATGAATCTGGCATCTCAGGAGGGGTAAGTGTTCCATACTTCTGGTGATGGTGTAGCCATCCATATAAATACTTCAGAGCAGACGCTTGCTCCAGTTCTGCAAATATCAGTAGATGAATTCAAATTTCCACTAGAATATAATACAAAGCCTACAAGTTATTCTCATCAATGTTTTCAGTTAGGACGCCACTAAAAGAGAAGACAAGTACAAAATGGATAACAACTAACAAGAATCCTTAAAAAGCAGGCACAATACAAGTAAATTAAAGCAGCTTAGCTTCTGAAAAGAGCTCTCTATCCTCTGTGCATTTCCATCAAAGCAAAACTCCAGATATATGGGTAGCAACATACCCATAAATTAATTCTAGCATCAAGGCTTGGTATGGCAAATGAGCTTAGAGCTAATTTTAATTTCCGATTGTTCTTTATATCATTCATCCAGGTAATTAATCAAAAGCAATTAACTAACCATTTGTATGACTGACACCAAGTGCAAGAAGCACTTCAAGGTTTGTTGGATCAGCCTCCTGTGCACGCATCATCGCTGCAATGGCCTGTGCAAGTTCAAAAAAAATTAATATTTAAATTATCGTCTTAAAATAAATTTCCCAGAAATCTTAAACACTAAGCAATGGCTCAGTGTAAAGCATGGCAAAATCTAGGTAGTCAATAGTGCGTGATAACACTGCGATAGAGGCATGTAGCAGGTTTTCGGTCATTCCCTGCGATGCAACTGTGGATAGCAGCACATATGGCCGTAGCGCCCATAGCAGGTCAAATAGCGGTGATCGCAGGACAAATCATGTGTCACGACCCGCTATGTGTTTCACAGCAAATGGAACCCTAATTTTAGAGGTCTTTTTGCCCCTCTTTTTAGTGGTGGCAGGTTTTCTTACTAGGGTTTTAGGTAATTTACCCTTCCCCATCTTTCCCTTCTACTTAACACATTGATTTTTCTAGGCTCTACCTTTCTTCGTTCTTCTCTTTCTTTTTCCTAATTTCAGTATACATGTTCAGTTGCTTACATGTTCTTCATCAACATGAACAAAATTAAAAGGCTTCCTACTTCAAGAACATACTTCATCTTTTATCAGCATGATCTTTCCTTGGCCCCGAATTGTTTTTCCTATTATCATTTATTGATTCTCTTCAAACTGACTGAACCAAATTTTGACATCATCTTCGTGTGGTTCAATTTTTCATATATAACTTTGTCATGGCCTCCAGCTTCGATCACATCTAGAATCTGTAATACTCTTATCTTGATTATCAATTAGGAATGTTTCTTTAATATGACCTTTTTAGTATTTTTGTGCATTTATATGTGTAGGCTATAAATTACTAAAATATTTTTTTCTTAGTTGAGCTTGTAGGGGTTGTCCCGCTATCTCACTATAGTGTTTTTGGGATCAACCGCTATCCACAATTGACTACCTAAGGTAAAATTGAGATACATGTAACATATCAACCAAATTTTTTAACACGGTTGTAGCACTTCATCCATTCAAGAATGTTCTAAATGTCATGTAACAAACAATAAAGATTTTGATAGAACACAAAAAACAACTGAATAATAGGAGTATCGTTATTTATATGTACCAGAAAATAGGGTCGCAGATCAGTACGTAGCCTCTGGACGAGATAGAGTTCTCTAACCAACCTAGAGCCCATGACTCTTCCCCTTAGAGTATCTCTCAGTACTCCCTCTCTTCTAAAAGATTATGCACTCATGCTATGCACTCACTCCTAATAACTACCTGGTCACATGTCACTCACTCTTCTCCTCTAACTAACTGCCAGCTCACCCCTTTTAGCTTAGATTCTTCCCTGGCCTACTGTTACGCCTCCTGGAATACACATTCCAAAGTACATGCTTTAGGGTTTTCCTCTACATGTCCTATCAGATTTATTATATGAATTGTAGATTATGCAAACAAAAATTTCTGTGATTTCAGCGTTCGTGTTATGCAGAGGATAAATCCAGAGGAAATCTATCAATTGCCAAGCAACAAGGGATTTTCCTTCATTCTTGCTGTGAACTCTTCTGTTCTTTATTTTTCCTTTCAGAAAATGAATGCTAAGAGTTAGACTGTACAATAGACAGTTATGGTTTCTAACTTTCTATACAAATGGGCAATGTAGAGAGAGAGCACCATTGTTTTACAAAATAATCAATTATTATTATTGACATGACAGTATACAGTGGCAGAAAATGTACACAAATGATTTGGAAAGCAATTTTCCGTATTAAAACAAGATATTGGGAACAGAAACAAAGGTAGAAAAACCGGTGATAGAATAATAAAGATTCCAATTTAATCCCACTGCATCCTCCCTCAAAAGAAACATACATTTTATATTATTTTTTGTAAATATGAAATGACCAATAATTGTACTTCTCACTGAAACCATTTTTTCTTTCAAATATAAGAGAAAGCATAAATCATTCATTGTACATCTTGAATGTTAAATTGATGAGTTGAGCAAAGAAAAAAGCAAAATTGAATGATAGTTAATTAAACAGCAACACCATCTTAGCTATAAACTAAAAAGGGCAGGACAACTCACTACACGAGGTTGTCATCTAGTGGGGTCTGGGGATGATAGATGTATGTAGCCTTATACAAATAAGGGAGTTTATCATCAAGGAGGTTGTAACCTAACCTGTTGATCATCATCGTTCTCTGCATGTGCTATTCCAAGTAGTCTCCACCCTTCAGCATTTTCAGGGTTTTTCATGACTTCGGCTTCCAATGCAAGAACAGCTTCACTTAAAAGTCCTTTCCTGAATAAATCTTGGCCTTCTTTTAATGGATTTGGATGACCAACATAAGGATTTAAATCTGAGAAGACATAAACGCCCCTTGAACCATCTGACAGCTTCCTGGACGCAACTTGCTCATTTAGATACCTTCATATGAACCCCAAACAGATGCTGATTAGTTCAAGGGAATAACCTCAATGCTGGAACATAACAATGTGAAGTCGAATGGAAGAGAACGTGGTCATAAGACTCATAACCCAAGCATAATGAGAAAATACAAAATTTATGCTAGTGCAGGAACAACCACTGTTTAATATTAATCAAAGAATAGTTGGTGAACAGATAAAAATAAAAAAAGGTTCCAATGCAAGAACAGTTCCACTTAAAGGTCTTTTCTTGAGCACATCTTGGCCTTCTTTTAATGGATTTGGATGGCCAATATAGGATTTAAATCCGAGTAGACTTAAATCGAAATAGGATTAGGTGGACCACTATCCTCCATTCCTCCTAAAGCAACTAACATAGATCAATCAATGATCTTAGGAACATGCAGTTAGTCAACAAGTATTGTATGGTGACATTCATATATAAAAAGTATCAAACCAATAGCCAGTTCTCATTGATTTAGTACATAAACTGAATTCTGCATAATTTTTACACAACAATTTTGCAGATCCAATCGAAGTGTACAAGCCCCACTCTTATAGTCGAAATAAAACTGAAATGTAATGAACTAGGCATTTATGCATTAAAGATCCATCATGGTTAAGGATGTCTTTAAACTAAGCTGTTAATGAATTATTTGAATTCTGCTCATTAAATACTCATTCAATCTCGTTCATTTATCTAAACACAGAAGCTCAAGCTTGAACTTAGGCTTGACTATTTACATAAGTCAAACTCAAGCTTTGTAGACTTCACATTAATAGCTCATGTGTGTGTAATGTATGAAAAAGTATGAATTATTTACATATATAAAATAATATTTTACTTCTAATTTAATTTCATCCTTTAGCATAAAGATGTTTGTTATCTATTAAATTAATAAGCTTAAAAGTAATTTGGGGGGAAATTTGATAAAGAAAATAGTCAACAAGTAAATGAGCCAAACTCAAGCTTCATATTTTTAAACAAGTCAAGCTGAAGCTTGACTGATTTGACTTACCTCAACTTACTACTAGTCTTCTACGTTTAAATTACTGACTCCAATATTTTCACACAATTTCTCTTTCTCATCTCGCCTTGTCATATTCTTCCATTCCTGGTATGTGTTAGGCAAGGGCCTAGACTAGAGAAAGGTGTTATTTTTTACATCGTTTGAAAGCCACTACAATCTAGACTAATTTGTTTTGAACCTTTGGTGAATTTGTATTTAACCTTTGAGTCTGGAGCAGTGCATACCAATTAACACCTAATGCCAATCCTCAAACTCCAAAAAACGAATAATAAAAAGTATGACAACCAAGCTTTAGTCAAACTACTTGGGGTCTGATAAAAACGAATAATAACAGTCATCATGCAAAATTACACGAAAGGGCAAAGGAAAGGATAAACGTCAAAGGACATGTTTGAGATTTTCTTATCTTCGGTAAAAGAAACCATTAGAAGGGAAATGATGAGTGGGTAAGACGTCCTCCAGTTGAAAAGGAAAAGGAGAAAATCGAAGTAAAATATAAATCAATAATATCGATCAGCCCAAAACATCTTTCCAATCTCTCTACAACTTCCAATTCTATCGATAAAAGTAGCCACAAAGAAAGATCACATGATGGCATAGTTCTTTAGAGTCATTCTACAAAATACAAATTCTTCTAAAACTTCTTTGTTTTGTCAATTTATCAAGTGAATAGTTCTTTATGAAGAAAAGAAATTGCAACTTGGTCAGTAGGAAGGTGGACTTACTCATCATATGCATTTGCCCAATGTTCAGAAGAGCCTTCTCCGAAAACTCCTTCACCCATCTGCTGACCAAATTCATCTGCCCAATCATCAACATGCAACTTCGAGAAGTCATTAACCCACTGGTCATCAACTGGTTCAAGCTGTTGTCCTTCAGTTGTAAACTCATTCACCCACTGATCAGGTCCACGAGAAACCTGGAAACCACCATTCAGCATTGAAAATTTTGAGGAAAAGGAAGATAACTAAGTAGACCTATCATAATCCAAACCAAAATAACTTGCCATGCACTTTTTATCACTTTGTATTTGCACTAAAAATTAACTAACTATAAGATGTATCTCAGATTTGCATGAATAAACGGGTTGTCTAGTGCGTGAAGCTCCCACCATTGTGGAGTCTAGGAAAGTTTCCTCATGACTAAAGAGATTGTTTCCACAACTATAACCCATAAGCATCAAGTCACAAGGCAACCTTACCTTTGTCCTAAGGCTCAACCCTCAAGAGATGACAAAATCCAAGAAATAACAAAATCCAACTCACAATTAAAATGAATACTCAAGAACCTGCCTACAATATTACAGCAGAACTGCACGTGTAAGAATGCTAGTATGTCAACAATGTTTAACCGTAAAAAAAATAAGATACCACTGGAATCAAAGTGATGTAAGTACAACCCATTCTAACACCCATATAAATAGAGCTCCTCAAGAACTCGCAATAGAAAACTCTGGATAAAATCTGTGGAGAAGGCTTAGTTTTCTTTTTTGATAAATAAAGAAATTTCATTACATGAAAATAGAATAGTACAAGAGAAGAGGATAAGAGACATCCTCACAAAGAACAAAAGAAAGAGAAACAACTACTGCTATGAGGTAGAACGATGCAACAAAGCATGTCAGTCCCTCTGCAAATCTACCATAGAAACCCCAGACAAAAAAAATGGGCAGAGAGCACCAAAGTGATGCCAAAAGAAGAAACCCTCTCCCAAAAATAGTCTAAAGATGAGAAGGAATCTAAAAATTCTATGGTTCCTTTCCAACCATATATACACTGCTAATTTTTTTTAGCAAATTATAGACCGGAAAACTCCTTATCCCTCTCAATCAAAGCCTTCAGAATGTTGTCTGGGTGAAAAGGCCACCCAGCACTTACAGTACTACCCACTAAAACAAGTGGCAACCCAAATTATCAGCAAAAATGCCTAGAAATATGTCCTCAAAGGAAGTTGTCTTCGATGACTTTTAAAGAAGTTGGGCAACCTTGCAGCATTTTTTTCTTTTCACCAGATGTATTTTCTCTCTTCTGCTTTGGAGCATTTCTTATCTTGCCTTTACCAGTACCTTAACTCTTTCCTATCTAATAATTTTCTTCGTTTCTTGTGAAAACGGTACTTGTAATTCACCCAAAATAAAGGGCACACATGTCACTTAGAATTTATAAGATTATTGTAAAATAATTTAGGATTTTAAGGTCAGTGTTTTTATCACAACTATTCAGAACCATTTTAAAAAGGCCTGTGTTTACATTTTTGCTTATTCTGTCTCAACCTTTATCCTTATCTTTCTGCCTCATCTGGTTAAGAGTAACAAAAACTATAGGTCATTTTAGTTTTTTTAACTGAATTTATGCCAATCAATCATAAACACTTGCAAACAAGTATGATTTCAAGCTCACTGAAAATTTTACATGCCTTATGTTGGGTATGATGATTTTGGGCTGCAGCCCAGCAGGGAGAAGCCTCCACAGGTTTACTATCGAAGGAGGAAGAGGGTCAAGCAAATAGGAGAGAAGTAGGGTAACTAATGGAATAGGTGTAGTTGTCTAGTTGATAGACAAGTTAGTTATATTCTGTTTTGATAGGGTAGTTAGTTATGTCTCTGTTTTGGCTTTATAAGGAACCCCTCTATAAAGGGAGAAGGGTCTTTTTTGATATTCAGTTTACTGGGTTGTTCCAGTGTGAAAAGGAGAGTGTTCCTTTTGGGGGTAACTTGTTACCTTGGTTCTTTTGTATCTTGAAGTCTTATTTCAATAAAGAGGTAATTCAGTAATTTTTCATCTTTGTGAGAGAATTTACAGTGTTAGATTTCTAATCTACCATTCTCAAAGGAGAGGATCCTATCACCTTGTCATTTAAAAATTCACCAGCCCATGAATGACCATGATTGTATTGCTGCTGGTATTCTGCTGCCCAATCTCCAGATGCAGGTAATGCATTCTCTTTAACTTGATTGTCATCAATAATCAACTCACCACGGCTCATCTTTGATACAAATTGAAGAAACTTCGAGTTCTGCATGCCACAAAAACATGATGTTGACTTTTTTTCCAAAAAGAGAAAAGAAATTAGACAAGAGGATAATATATCCTTAACAAGGGCACACAAAATATAGCACAAAAGGAACAAAACCATTCTCCAGTTAAGTGATAACACAGATAGATCCTATTAGTTTAAGACTCATGTTCTAAATCATCTAGTCTAGACTACTGAATCTTAATTTCTTGATGCCCTTTGCTAGATCACTATGACACCCTCCACCATAATATTTTCCACTAGCACCAATGATCTTCCCTTCCTGTAAATGTTAAAACTACTGATACTGAAAAGTTGCATTCGAATTCAAGTGAGATATTGAATACATTTTAGTGTAGTAGATGAAGATTGTTCATGCGTTGTCCACCTGAAATTCAGGTTAATGAACATATTTATAACCAGTTGTTCACTCGATTATAAAATTTTGCAAAATTCATTATCTATCCACATTTTTCGCATACCAAATTAAACACTCGTAATCTTTAGTTTGTAATAGTAAGACGAATATCAAGAGGAGATAAAGTACAAACATGGTTCCCAATTTTCTCATTTTATTTATCAAATAAAGTAGAGCACCTATAACCATAAAGATCAAATAAATTATCTAAAAATTATTGAACTTCTGTTTTCTTATTTATTAAATATTATAAAGTACTAGATTGGAATCATTTACATGCTTGTAAAATAAAAATGTCAAAGATGTGTACAGAAATAAACCTGAAATTTAGGGTCACCCCCCAATGTATTTGCAAGCATGCGAGTCTGCTCCATTGCAGCTAAGTTTGACATGTTCATCCCTCGCATTTGATCCACAGATGACAGTTGAGACTGCAGGATGAAAATATATTAAAAATATCCAGATAAAATGAGCATTTAAAAATAATAACATAAATAGTGGCTCTTGTATTGGGCGGGCACCCCTTGTACTCTGTTTAATACAATTTTTCTTATCGAAAAAAAAACATAAACAGTGGCAACCTTGAAATTTTGATCAATGTGATATCTACAAATACTAGTTTAATCCAAACATATGGATACCAACATGATGGCCAGTGAAAAAGAAGACACTGCGCCTAAAACATGTATGAAAGAAATGAAGATGCCTTCTTCCATCTGTTGTAATATTTTCTTCCATGACTTTTTAACTTGGGCTCTACCCATTTTGGATGCTTTCATTGACAAATTGACATTATAAAAACCTCAAAACTTAAAAGAAATCAAGATTCTCCTTCTCCTCCTGTTAAGAGATGCTATATACAGGTAATGGATGCCAACATCAAAATCGATGAAGAAACATGGCATTGGATTAATGTTTGGAGGATTATTTTGAAGGGAAACTCATAGCTTAAGAAAGGAAAGTATTGGTTGTGAAACTGAAACTGAGTGGAATAGCTCTACAATTGTGAAAAAGACTGGAGAAGCAATGTGTGAGACCAGGAAAACCTAAAACTCAAACTTGCAGTCGATAAAGGCAAAACTCAGGAAGCAATTTGCTCCAACTAATTATAAGATGGACATTAAAGAGAAATTTCATGGATTAATCTAAAAATGAGTACTGTACGCCTAACACTACTTCAAATCCACAGTTTGTGCAACTTTGGTTCTAATCCTACAATGTTTTCAATAGCTGTCAATTCAGTATAACAAGTTTCCTCAATAAAGCTGAAGGACCTAAATTGCATGTCAAATGGCAGTAGACATAAAACTACGTTAAAGTACTGATTAAAAAGAGAGTAAGAATCTTAAAGTTATAGCATAGAAATAAAACAGGAAAAATTTCTCACATGTTGAAATTCAGATACCCAACCATTGGCACCATGTTGCTGCTCAAATGAGTTAGCCCAAGAATCAGGATTGTCATATTGTTGCCTATGTTGACTATATTCAGTAATCCATCCGTCCGCAGCAGGGGCACCAAGTCTCAGGTTGCCTTGAGATTCATTCCAGTAATCATTAAGCTCCCGAAACCTTTCAGGCATATGTCCCTTACCACGGATATTGCTGTCGATATCTAAAGAGGAAAGAAGTGCATTTACCTGTAAATTTAATTACAAGTGATGAGTCTAGAGTCAAGCAATCAAGTCAAAAGAATTAGGCAACGTTTTGTTTAATGGTAAAACTCATTATCTATCACACGTCGATCCAAGTCATCCAACACAAAATCATACCACATGCTGTGTCAAGGAAATTTAGCTAAGCATAATACAGTGTTATTTTGCAAAAAAAGTATAAAATAAAAGACATCTGTTTTAATAGAACTTGTACGTATATTAGACCATGGAACTTCTTGCACACTCACATCAGAGCCTAGGCCACCATCCTAGCACCTACACACAACACTGAACTTTAACCTTTAAACAATTAAACCTCTCTCTCTCTCTCTCTCTCTCTCTCTCTCTCTTCCTTCAATGATGACCCACTTAGTTGTCACAATATTATGTTCATATAGTGTAATAAACCAAAGAATTAAAAGTAAAGCAGATGAAGGTATCAATTAATTTCCTTACTTGGGCGTCAATAAATTCTTCACTTTTATCCGCAAAGAGGTGCCTAGCCATTATGCTGCTACGGTCACGTATGCATTGTTTATCACCTTCAGATAAACCCAATAATGGAACAGGAGCAGGATGAAATGGGACTCCACCACGACCACTATCAAGAAATGAGTGCAAAAAGCTTGATAGAACTCTTTGAGGTGTCCCTGATATAATGCAAAATGGACATTATCAATTTCATACCTCTTCTTTTTATGTGAAGTGTCTCGAAGAATTGAAGTAACATATTTGAGTCCATAAGACATACTAATATCAAAGCACTTCAACTAAAGCCCAATAAAGACGCAATATTACTCAGTGATGACCAGCACGGCGAGTTTAAAAATATCAAATGCATTGGAAATCCACTTCATAAACAACAAATCTCAAAGAACATAGTCCCACACGCATCCATAACATTTTGTTAACTAAAAGAATAAATTCATTATGACAGAGAAGACAACAACGAAGAATTGGGAGGATAAGATAACCTCATTGAAAACCATCTCATTTATTATGCAGGTTCGATTTTTTCTTTGTACTAGAATGGTAGGCACTGTGTCAATAATACTCAAAACTACCGAGGCAATGAGGATTAAAACATATGTTTGGTTCTGCATAAGTTTTACCCAAAAATGACCTTCAAAGTTGAGGGTCTACTTGTGAGTTGATTTTCGGAGGGAAAGGAAAAGCATGGGAATCCTCTGGCAAGCGTATTTCATGATTCTCAAGCCTTCCTCTTCCCTTCCCCTCCAAAAATCAACTAGCAAATAAACCCGTAAGCAAAAAACAGTGGTGACACAATGACCCAAATATAACAGCATACCCATACACATATTATGCTCCGAGTAACCATGTTTAAAACATTAAATTATGAAAAATCGATAATTACCATCCAATGGTGGTTGATGAAGCTGTGGACCTGGCCCCCTATCATAGAGGCGGTCTAATTGAGAACTTGGATGTTGACTAACTCTACCATCATGTTGTATCTCATTCCAAGCACCCTCAAGCTCACCGCCGACCCCACCAGCCGACCGGAACCTATTAAGAAACTCTGGCCCCTATCATTTTAACACAATATTATCATACTTATAATACAACAAAAATACAATTTGACATAATTGAAAAGTAGAATAATCAAAACCTGAGAGTTAGCATCAAAAAAAGGCTTATCGAGTTCGGATCCAGGTAGCTCATTGGAAGGTTGGGAGTAAAATTGCAACGCAGGACCAGTTGCAGTTGATGTAGGAATCTCCTTAAGCCTCTCCTGTTTCCATAATTTCAAAAAAATCACATCATCATCATCATTAATAAGACAGTCTGTACCCACTTTAGTCCTTATAACCAAATTTATCCCGAAAAAATAAAAAAAAAACAAACTAATACTCAAAAAAATCGCGAATATAAGTCAAAATAATCGTGATAAGGGTCATAAAAAATGCTAAGAGTAACTAATTTGATTAGGACTATTTTGTGTTTTCCTAGACTAAAATATCTCTTTACTCTTAATAATAACAATAATAACCAAGTTGATAAATAACAGTCGGTTTCAGAAACATCCAAAACCTTGATATCGGCGTCTATAGCGGTCAATTTAATTAAGTACCTGAGTTTTAGAAGAAGAGCCAATAAGAGCGTTTGCAAGAGCACCGAGAGGATTATTTGAAGAAGAAGAAGAAGCTGAAGGATCGGGACATGATGTAGAACCCAAAACAAGGTCACGCATCGCCATAATAATAATAATAATAATAATAAGTTTTCAATTATTAATCACTGTTCTTCTTCTTTATAGTTCACCCTCTCGTGCTGTTTTATCTGTGAAAACCAAATCATATATTCATATCAATTTGGAAGAACTATCATCAACGATCAGAATTTGTTGAAGAAACGGACGGCGGAGATTACTAGAGTGGTATGGAATATGAGGAAATTAAATTATTTTATTAATTGAATAAATGGATGGGATGTTAAGAAATTCCCTAAGATAATTGTTTAAAAAAGAAAACCATTGAAAGTTTGTATTGAAATGTAATTTCTTGACATTTGGAAAAGTGATAAGATTGTTTTTTTAATAATTATATTGATTTGTAATTATTAATGTCCGTGTGGCTACAGACATGAAGTGTTAAGAGTAGAATATATTGGTAGTGATTATTTACGATTATATGATTTTTTTAGAAATTAACTAGCAAGTTACCCGTGCATTTGTACGGGACGATATTTTTTGCTGTATGATTAAGAACACATATTACATGTACATTTATGATTAAGAATATGTATGTTGCTCGTGCATTCGCATGGTTAAAACCATATACGTTACAAGTGCATTCATATGGTTAAAAATTATTAATTATATATAAAATCAACGGTCAAACCATACGGTTTAACTGTGTAAATTGGATAAACTTAATATGGGTCATCTACTGGTTTAACATCTTGCTCGACTTTCTCAACATTGTTTTTTACACATACATAACATGATATAGTTAGTAGTATCCTATTAATCAAAAAAATCATCAATAAATTTATAAGATTCTAAAATAAGATTAGTATAAAAATAAATATTATTTAACTCTAAAATAGCTACAAACAATATGTTATGATTCATATTATTATTACTATTTTAATATTGCTATAGTAACATCTATTACTTATATAATAAAAAAAACTCTCTCATGACATGTGTCAATCTCTCAATGACATGTGTCAATCTCTCAAGAACTCCCTCATGATATGTGTCAATCTCTCAATCTCTCATGACATGTGTCAATCTCTCAAGCCCTCATGACATGTGAAGGCTTACTCTGTTGGCTGTCAAACATGATACCGAGACCTGTAGTCCCCTTCAAATATCTGAAAATCCGTTTGAATGATTCCCAATGTTGCTTCCTTGGTTTCGACATGTACTTGCATACTTGACTAACTGCTTGTGCCAATTCCAGTCTAGTACAAACCATAGCATACATCAAGCAACCCACTATATTGGCATATGGAACCTTTAACATGTACTTCTTTTATTCACCTCTCATTGTAAATACTCAATTTTGACCGCGATAAAATATATCAGAGCAAAAGGGGGGGGGGGGATTTGAATTTTAAACATTATGGCAACTGAGCTTTTTCCCTAGCCCAACCAGAAACCCTAATCCTTACCCCCTTTATTTAAGCCTAGCTTAGAAACTAACCTAATTCTAATCAGAAATTCAAAAGGAGGCAGAAAACCTGTTAAGAGAAAAAGAGGCAACCCAAGTTTGAAGAGGAGAAAAAACACTAAACAAAAAGATTTCACTAAGTTCTTCTTCTTCTTTGTTCCTCCAACCCTCCAAGCATTCTAATATGTTCCTTTCTTTATTCTCTATTTCGTTATTGTTCATATATTTATTGGTGTGTATATGTGTGTTCTACCATGATTACATTAGCTTTAAAACAAACAAAATTCTATGCATAAAGCTTGCTGCCGTGGTCTTCAATCATCATCCAAACCGCCACTCCAACGTATTCTCCAGCGGCGTCTCTATCTTTGGCACCGGTAGCATGAATGGGGATGATGAACAGTGTTCATCCCCACTGTTCTGACCCGTTTTCCCTTTTTTTATTTTGTTTTCATTAGTTTTTAGTTGTTTTTATTAAATATTGTGTGATTCAAAACCAGTGTTATCCTTATCTGGTTTAACATCAACGTTCTGGGCTTGATGATATGTAAATATGTTATGTATCTTTTAAATAATAGGTGTATGCTATTTTCATCCAATTTGTTATCGTTATGTTTATTTTTTGGCTTTATCACAAGCATGTTCAGTGTTTGATGTTTAGATTCTTTCAAATATTTTCTTTCACTGTTCTTGTTACTATTTTATTCTCTTTTATTTTGTTTTATTATTTTATTTTATTTGTTTAAATTGTTTCACAATAAACATAAAATATTATAAAGAATAAAATAAAAATAATAATAATTCAAATAAAGAAGCAATGTAAAGTATGTTATTGGCTAAGTGTGATGATGCATTACTTTATGTTGTCTAAAAGCAATATGAGGTAACCTACTATAGGTTTTATTATTTTATTTTATTTGTTTAAATTGTTTCACAATAAACAGAAAATATTTTATTCTCTTTTCGCGTTACCTTATGTTAAGAATTTTTTTCAAATAATTTTTAAAGGCAATATGAGTTAACCTACTATAGACCTAGTGTTTTATCGCGTTACCTTATGTTGTAAATTCATTTCAATTAATTTAAAAAAAAAAAGCAATGTGAGGTAACCCACTATAGACCTAGTGTCTTGTCGCGTTACCTTATGTTTTAAATTCTTTTCAAATAATCTTAAAAATCATGTGAGGTAACCCACTATAGACCTAGTGTCTTATCGCGTTACCTCATGTTATAAATTCTCTTTACTTAACTTTTAAAAGCAATATGAGGTAACCTACTATAGACCTAGTGTCTTGTCACGTTACCTTATGTTGTAAATTCATTTCAATTAATTTAAAAAAAACAATGTGAGGTGACCCACTATAGACTTGATGTCTTGTTGCGTTACCTTATGTTGTAAATTCTTTTCAAATAATATTAAAAGCAATGTGAGGTAACCCATTATAGACCTAGTGTCTTGTTGTGTTACCTCATGATGTAAATTTTCTTTAATTGATTCTTAAAAAGGCAATGTGATGTAACCCACTATAGGCCTAGTGTTTTGCCACGTTACCTTATGTTGTAAATTATCTTTAAACAAATTTTAAAAGCGATGTGAGGTGATCCATGTTAGATATTTCCTGATGGTTGGTGAAATACCTAGAATCTTGAATATTATGATTCTCACACATAATATAAAACAATGATATAAAGTCATACCTGAATCCATGTTCTCTGATCTACTCCTTTGATATACTTTTTGAGAGAGTTTTGGTATGATGGTCTTCCTCAACCAAATCCTTAATTCCTTTTGGGACCTTCGTTTTCTCTCTGACGGGGAGAGGTGAAAACTATTTGTGATTTGGTGTATTCGAGATCATAACCTTCCTTATGAGTTAACTTATAGGTAGGGGTGGAAACAGGTCAGGCCGCCTACCAGGGGTCTATTACCTGACCTATAACAGGCTAGGCCAGACCAGACTTTTTTCGTAAACAGGCCAGGCTCAGGCTTTTTGAAAAGCCTATTTAGTTTAACATGTCATGTTTTAGGCCATCCAAATGGCCTATTAAGCCTAACATGCCGACCTATTTAGTTATATTGTGTAATAATGTTCATATTTTATAATTTTAATATATAAGTAATGTTATTATATATGTAATTTTAATATAAAAATGTATACAAAAATTTAATTTAATTGTTAGGGTTATAAAAATCTATTTAAAAGTATGCATATTAGTTATTTAAATATAGACATGATCACCTATTTCAATCTAATATAGTATA
Organism: Lupinus angustifolius; assembly: GCF_001865875.1. NCBI lineage: Eukaryota > Viridiplantae > Streptophyta > Magnoliopsida > Fabales > Fabaceae > Lupinus > Lupinus angustifolius. Next base: position 16,317,996 of record NC_032012.1, read on the forward strand.
ATATGCATTTAAACAGGCTAACATGCCAGACCAGGCTTTTAAACAGGCCAAGCCTAGGCTTTGAAAAAAATTTAAACAGGCTAACAGGCCAGGCCCAGGCTCCTATATGCTATACAGGCTCGGCCTGTTTAAGGCAAAGCCTGACTTGGCCTGGCCTGTTTCCACCCTTACTTATAGGGTTCCCATTATCCCCTATAAGTTAACCTGATGGGTATCCACTCATTAAGCCCATATCCGTTAACAACTTTTAGAAATTTATGGGATGTCAGTAATTAGATCACTTATAATGTAACCCCCGAAATAAACAGTTGATATCATTGTTTCAAATATATGATGTCCACCTTAATTATAAATTTCTAACAATCTCCCACTTGGGCTTCATATCTTCTTGAAACAATTATATCACACGTTCTTTAGGCGTGCATCCGTATGCTATTTACATTTAGACTTCTCCTTTATACAATCTGGTCCATCTCATATATCAACTATGGAACCACCGTAACTTTCATCATATTTAAGTGTGACTCGACCACGATGATCACAATATTAATATACTCAATGACATAGATCAAATATGGATGAGTGACATGGAAATTTCATGCAATGTGATCTCAAACATGTATATTTCCAACTGGTCCTTCTTTATTTTTTGGTGAGATTAATTCAAAGTCTTTAATTGCAACACAATTGTTACAATGCACAATTTCAAAATGAAACAATAAACCATCAACTTTATTATGCATAAAAACTGTATATAATATCCAAAGCAAAACATAAAACATATAGACTCCCACTGAACTAAGGCACCCTAAGGAACAACACCCATATGAGCAACATGCTCATGAAATACTTTAGGTATCAAACCCTTAGTCAGTGGATCAGCTAGCATAAAATTTG
>NC_032012.1:16318992-16319560 GCF_001865875.1 Lupinus angustifolius
ACAAATGCTATGTCGGGAAGTGTGCAAACTTGAGCATACATTAGACTTCCTACTGCAGATGCATAAGGAATCTTTTGCATCTCGTATCTTTCAAGGTCATTGTTGGGGCACTGTTCGAGACTAAACTTGTCTCCCTTAGCTATAGGGGGTATCCCCTGGTTTACTGTCTTTCATGCCAAATCTGTCTAAGACTTTATCTATATAGCTTTCTTGCGATAACCTTAGAATACCTTGAGAGCGATCTCTCAGTATCCGAATACCTAATACAAAAGAAGCTTTCCCAAGATCTTTCATTTTGAAATTCTTCGTTGGAAATCTCTTGGTCTCATGTAATAGTCCCATATCATTGCCAGCAAGCCGTATATCATCGACATAAATACCAAGAAGATAAATTTACTCCCATTGAACTTATGGTATACACAATCTTCAACTTTATTTTCCTCAAAACCATACAAGGTAATAACTTGATAAAATTTGTGATTCCATTGACGAGAAGCTTGTTTAAGCCCATAGATGGATTTCTTTAATTTGCATACCATAGACTTTGAGCCATCTGACACAAAGTTTT
>NC_032012.1:16319660-16322083 GCF_001865875.1 Lupinus angustifolius
ACATCCATCTGATGTAGCTCTAAATCAAAATGAGCCACTAGAACCAAGAGGGATTCTAAAAGAATCCTTCGAAGATACTGGAGAAAAGGTTTCTTTATAATCAATGTCTTCTTTTTGAGTGAAGCCTTTAACTACTAGATGAGCTTTATATCTCTTAATATTACCCTTCGAATCCCTCTTGGTTTTAAATATCCATTTGCAACCAATAGGTTTTGCATCTTCAGGTAATTCGACAAGATCCCAAACGTCATTATCATGCATAGACTTCATCTCTTCCTTCATGGCATCGATCCACTTTATGCATCTTCAGGTAATTCGACAAGATCCCAAACGTCATTATCATGCATAGACTTCATCTCATCCTTCATGGCATCAATCCACTTTTGAGAATTAGAACTTTTCATGGCTTGACAAAGATTCAATGGATCATCTTCTGTTAACCCAATGTTATCCTCATGTTCTTGAAGAAATACAATATAATCATCAGGAATTGCACTTCTCATATCTCCAGTGGATCTCCTTAATGACACTTCTACTTCTTGAGGTTGTTGAATTTGTTCTATAGGTACTTGAGGGAGAACCTCATTGTTGTCTTGTTTTGAAATATTGTCAGGGACAATATTCTGAACATTATCAGGGACAATATTCTGAATATTATCTTCTATTACCGAATTTATTCCTTGAATGGTAATAGGCACAAGAACTTGTTCACTATCAGTGGTAGGTTATTCCTCAAAGACAACATTCATTATGTTCTCTTCCTTCCCAAAATCAATTTCCTCAAGAAATCTTGCATTTCCCGTCTCAAAAAAGAGTCTTGAAGTGGGATCGTAAAATTTATAGCTCCAAGAGCGTTTAACATAGCCAACAAAATAACAGCTAACAGTTCTAGAGTCCAGTTTTCTTTCATGCGGTCTATAAGGCCGCGCCTCAGCTGGACAACTCGAAATGTGCAAGTGTTTCAAGCTTGGTCTTTTATTAGTCCAAAACTCATATGGGGTTTGTTAACTGCTCTACTTGACACTCTGTTAAGGATGTAAATTGTGGTCTTTAAAGCTCTCCCCCAAAGAGACTCTGGCAAGGAAGAATGACTAATCATACTTCTCACCATATCCTTAAGAGTTTGGTTTAATCGCTCAACAATACCCTTCATGCTAGGTTTGCCTGGCATAGTGTATTGTAGAACAATTTCACATTCTCTGAGGAAAAACCACAAATAGCCCTTTCACAACATCCTTATTATTTTTTCTTATCTTATTCTGAGAGGTCATAGCTAAGTGAGCACTTTCAGCCTTATCTCCCTGCAGTCTCTCTTCCTCTTCATTTGAGTGTTAAAGCTCACTTTCAATTGCCCAAAGCATGTAGGAAGCGAGATCAAAACCAAGTGCACGAGTAAGTCATCACAAAGCTCTAACTTAAGTGACTTGAGTTTTGATGCGATATTATACATCTCCATAATGTACTCCCTTATGTTCTATTTGCCTTTATACTTCATAGAGATGAGTTTAGCCAAAAGGCTACTCGTCTCCGCCTTTTAATTTTTGGCAAAACATGGTTCTATTTCTTCAAGGAACTTTCTTGCACTATGACCCTCAGAAATAGAGCCCTGAAACGCTCCTAGAATAGAGCGTTTCATGATCATTAGACACATTCGGTTAGAGTGTTCCAATTTCTCAATTTTAACCTCATCGAAGATTTCCAGAGTAGAAATGGATTTCTCCACCTGAAGTGTCAGATCTAAATCCATACAACCGAAAATAATTTCTACGGCTTCCTTCCAGACCTTAAAGTTTTTTCCCATTCAGCAATGAGATGTTCTTAATTTGAGCAGAAGTATTTGCAACACTAGTAAAAGAACAAAAAAATTGCAATCATTCTTGCAATTAAACTTACATTCAACTTTAATACTTAAATTCAAATGACAATGGGGCACACCACAAGTTATCTAGCACAACATTAATATTCAGTCTTTGAACGAAAATATTAACTTGAAAGTGATACACTCATTGTAGTAATCAAATATTGATAATCAGTCATGTCAAACAATAAGCCTTTCTTTGGATCGACTTACTATTCATATAGAAAACCATATGATTATTACATATTTAATGCTAAAAGTGAAAGTGTGCATGTCAAGAAGAACACTTTGGAAAGCTCTCTTTATACGTCATTGTTTTGATGAGGACAACTTGTGCTTATAAGAGCTTGAAGATCATCAACAAATCAACGTGCTTAAGTCTTTAATTGGTACTAGGCTTAGACTAGAATCTAGTTTAAGTTGAGTCAAGACTTAGGGCACCTAATACATATCTCATGTGCATAAATCTTTTAAACCATTTCATCCTTGAGATATGTCATTCATAATATGTTCATGCATTACATAAATACATGTATATGTGCATTCTAGGCATAAACTAAGTGTT
>NC_032012.1:16322183-16322448 GCF_001865875.1 Lupinus angustifolius
TTCATGCATATTATTGATGCTTTTCATGAAGTTTTTTAGATTCTGTAACTTCTGTTTTCATACTAATACATGTCATATTGCATGAGTTTGTATTAGGTGTGTATTAGAGTAAAACCTTCTTGTTATATTTGAGCTTTGTAATAGCTTTATTTTACTCTTGTAATTGTTGTGTAATTGTTGTAACAAGGGAATCTCGTGGTTTCTTATCACCTTAGAGACTGAGTGTTTTTTCATAATTGCTTAGAGTGTTAGAAAAGGAAAGAAC
>NC_032012.1:16322548-16347433 GCF_001865875.1 Lupinus angustifolius
GATGTAGTTTGCAGTGGACAGCAAATGAACCAGGATAAAAATTCGCGTTGCAGGATTTCTCTCTCTCTCTTGCTCTCTTTACTGTTTTTAATCGATTATCTAGTATAGTGGAATTAATTGATACATTCTGTTCTTGTGCTATACTGAAGGATACTCTGATAAAATCTGTAAGCTCTATTATTCGTTCCATTATCGGTTAACTGTTGTGCAATTAATCGTTTCTGTAATAGCTTACTGTTTCTGTTTAATCGATTAAAATTGTTGCGTTAATCGATTATTCTTGTTCTATTAATCGATTAAGTTGGTCTTGTTAATCGATTATCTTCATCCTGTAATCGATTAATTAGGGGTGATTCAGCATTAAGTGTTGAGTTTCGAAAAACGGCTATTCTAACCGCTACACCTATTCAATCAACCCCCCCCCCCTTCTAGGTGTATTGTAACCACTGATACCTAACAAAAAATATGTTTGTAATTTGGGTCAAATAATAATCTTCCTTTGGGCCAATCACTATTCGCATAAAATCCAAACATACAATTGGCTTGATATTTCATATCAATCACTAATAATACTCTTTGTTTGTGGTCAAACATTGATCATAATGCATGTCAAATAGTAAATCTTTCTTTGAATTGATTTGTCATTCACATATGCAACTTTATAATAATCACATGTGTGTATATAATCCAACCAAATAATAATATTTCTCTGGGCCGATTAATACTCGCGTGAATACATATGCACACTAGCATTTGACATTTATTATGAACAATTCACAAAAAAGATGTCACTTTGGCGACTTCATATTTAATAGATTCACTTAAAATGTCAAACAATTTTATTTTCTAAAAGAAAAACCATTTAGTTGAGTTTGATTCAACATAACCTTAATCCAAAATATATATTATTTATATTCACAATTAAATTCATATATCTATTATAACCTATTGGTAGTATTACATTATTCACATCACAAAGATCTGCATTTCGAATTTCAGTGATGTTCCTTTTGAATTTTCCATTAAAAAAATATTATCATTTTATACACGAGTAAACATGACAGAACATATATATTATCCAAACGAAAACAATGCTTTAACATTAGCAACCCCTTAATATGCAGTCAGCCACCAACCAATGCAACAAACCATAAGTGTTGCAACCATTTAAACAAACAAGTCAAGTAATATATAAAACAAGACATGTTCACATAATAGACCCAACACAAGATACCTAGCACAACATCAATTTCTAGTCTTTGGACAGAGAAATTAATTTGTAAGTGGTACTCTCGATGTAATGATCAAATATTAACAATTAGTTTTGTCAAATAATTGTCTTTCTTTGGACCGATTATTATTCACATGAAAAAAATATTTATAATTGTTACATATTTATCATTACAAGTATGTTATTATTTGGCTAAATTGTGTCTTCCTTTCGGCCGAACACAATTCGCATAAATAATCTCATACTCATTTGTGTAATTTTAATCAATATCTACAATAGAGGTTATTTTGACAACATATTGTATCAATTAATTCAAAAATAATTATCAGACAAAAGGTAAACAATATGAGTCCATTATAAAAAATATAATCTTGGAATTAAAACCTTCAGATTTGATATCTTTTATGATTAACAAATCTAATCTCACAATATAATCCCGAATCAAAAAATATATATTACATATATATCAACCCGTAAAAATGGATGTAATCTTAATCAAATGCAAAATAGATCTAGATTGAAAAGCAAAAAATAGATACAAATCATTATCGAAATTCCAAATCAATGTAATATATATATATATATATATATATATATATATATATACTTTCACACACTAACATAGTAATGCATATATAATTTTAAGCATTAACTGGAATCATTATATATATAAAAATATATATATTAACTTTAATCAGTAGTTCCAAACATCACAACAAATGTTATTAAAACCGGATCGGTTATCAAACCAATCAGGGTACTAGTATAGTGGTTTAGTAATTAAACTGCATGTCGGTTAATCAAGACAGACATGCTTATATATATGTAAACGTGTGTAACAAAAAACTTCCAATATGTAGATACTCAAATTTATAATCTATATTCATAATCTACTAAGAATTTTCATAAACAAATAACTTTAACAAATTTGAAGCCTAAATTGCAAATACAAATATCAATCCACAAGTACTATCTTACTTAACAAACTCAAAACATAAACACATGACACAATATCACAACTCACTCTTCAAAACATATTAAACTTAATTAAAGCAAATATTAAACATAGACACATGAACAAAACACAAGCAAATATCCAATTCTCAAATTAAAGGTGAAAATTCTATCAATGAGATAAATATAAAAAACCCCAATTTTTTTACATGATACCAAACCGTTAAACTTAATTAAAGTTTTCACTACAGATTCATACTTCTAAACCTATTTCACAAGAGCTTAAAATATGTGCATTGATATTGTAACTTTACACTGTCAACACATTATCCACCATTGATTTGTTTTACTTTTTTTTGGAAGTCAATAGTGGTTAATAAATCAATGGTAAGTGATTTGCTGACAATGTAAAAAATACTTACACTGTCAGTGTATACATATTAAATCCATTTCACAATACAAATGTTATATTTTTTAATAGATGGAGTATATTAGTATGAGAATACAAACAGAACTGATATTACTATACCTAGTAAAACTAAACGCCATATTCCAAATTCCAATACGCTACACAGACCCATATGCATAAGATTCTAGTTCAACTTTAAATCAAATGGATGAAATTAAAGTGAATGGTTAAGTTAATAAATCATACCCAAAAAAAACAAAACAAACTGACAAAATAAAAAAAAGAGAAAAAGGATGAGAGATGAAGTAAGTGTAGACTTTAGAGAATAAAAACCAGAAATGGAGAAGTTGAGCAAAGTTGAGTGAGAATGACGAAAGCAGACGACGCTTTAAGAAAAGCAGGGTTGTGTGGAGGATGCTCCATAACCGGATGGTTTTTGACAACTCGGTCGGTTCCCCGGTTTTACCCAAAACCGACAGGTTTGGTCCAGTTTTGACCGGTTCTGTTGCTCATCTAGTCCAACGACTGTGCCGTGCCGGCTATGAGTCCGGTTCGCCAATTTTCCGGTCGAACCGGCCGGTCCGGTCCGGTTTTAATATCACTGATCACAACAATCTCAAGCTAAAAATAATTACATATGCATATATGTATATTTTAATTCTCAATATATATAAGGTCATAAATTCCAGATTGTATATATACAAAATAAAAACAAATCTTAACACATATATACCTTATACATATACTTTAACAAAATTCAAAATTGAAAGTGACAAAAGTTAATGTCCAACAGTGAGGCATTAGTGCACATATAATATACATATTGCATAACAGAGTCTTAAAGGTTAATGCAATGTTCATGCATACATCTGAATACATACTTCAACACATGTTACAAGGACTCATAATTCAAATAAGCGGAAACGAATAAAATTCATTCTCATTATTCCTAAATACCCAATTTTTATAACCAACAACGGAAGCATAAAAATCCACAAATTTAAAAAATTAGGGTTCATAGAAAATTCGGGGAAAACATCTTTAATGGAGAACCATAAAATTCAGAACCTAAAGCTCTGATACCACTAGTTAGATATTTCCTGATGGTTGGTGAAATACTAATCCTAGGATCTTGAATATCATGATTCTCACACATAATATAAAACAAGGATATAAAGTCATACATGAATCCCTGAATCCATGTTATCTGATCTACTCATTTGATATACCTTTTGAGAGAGTGTTGGTATGATGGTCTTCCTCAACCAAATCCTTAATTCCCTTTGGGACCTTCATTTTCTCTCTGATGGGGAGAGGTGAAAGCTATTTGTGATTTGGTGTATTCGGGACCATAACCTTCCTTATGCGTTAACTTATAGGGTTCCCACTATCCCCTATAAGTTAACCTGATGGATATCCACTCATTAAGCCTATATCCATTATCAGCTTTTAGAAATCTAAGAGATGCCAGTAATTAGATCACTTATAATGTAACCCCCGAAATAAATAGTTGATATCATTGTATCAAATATATGATGCCCACCTTAATTAGAAATTATATCCCCTATAAGTTAACCTGATGGATATCCACTCATTAAGCCCATATCCATTATCAGCTTTTAGAAATCTATGAGATGTGAGTAATTAGATCACTTATAATGTAACCCCCGAAATAAATAGTTGATATCATTGTATCAAATATATGATGCCCACCTTAATTAGAAATTATAAATTTGTAACAATCCACTATAGACTTAGTGTCTTATCGCGTTACCTTATGTTGTAAATTCTTTTCAAATAATTTTAAAAGCAATATGAGGTAACCCACTATAGACTTAGTGCCTTGTCGTGTTACCTAATGTTGTAAATTCTCTTAAAATGAATTTTAAAAGCAATGTAAAGTAGCCCACTATAGGCCTAGTGCCTTGTCGCGCTACTTCATGTTATGAATTTCATAATAAAAATATATCACTAATAAAACTTATTTTCGAAAGAACTATGTAGCATTGATTTCTCTATTGCAGCTAGAGATACGTAGGAGCAGTTATTTCCCTGTCAGACACAAAAAATAAAAAAAATATTTTTTTTTTGTCTTTCTTTATTTTGTTTAAGAATGTGAGGGTAAAATTAATATTTTGAATAAATATCCACATAACTGATCTAGGTACCGTTTTTATAACGAGCGGTATGAGGCTGCCTAATACATTCCTCATCTGTAACCGACTCCCGAACTCAATTTCTATTTTTGACCAAATCAACCATATTTTCAAAATTGGGTTTTTCATGTTTTCCCTCTAAAAAACATCGATGGCGACTCCATTGCATTTATTTGCATTTCTCGTCGCGCCCACGAAGGTGAGGTAGCGACAGCATGATGACTCTGCTAGGGATAGTTGAGAGTCAGATATTTTAAGATTAATTGTGTGGGTATTTAGTTCATTATTTTAATTTCATCGTTACATTTTATTTTTGTTTTTTTGTCGTTTTTATTTAATACTTATTTGTAAATAACCCTCGTATATGTAGTTGGTGTTTTGATGTTATGTACAGGTTTTTGGGGTTATTGTTGGGGTTTTTATGCATTATTCTTTTTGAGGTTTGTAAGCTTCCACACACATTTCGCTATTCATGCATTGTTATCTCGACCATCTACCAAGCCTATTCACCTATTGCTAGCAATACATTGGCTTATCGTCATTGAGCTTTTGTGCACATTTCGATATTGCGCTTATGTATCTCTTAAATTGTTACTGGTTATTATGAATATGGCCCCCATGGTGTCTCGTACATCTTCGTGTCATATTTGTGATATATGGGTTGTCAGCTTCCACTAGTGACAGCAGTTCGAGGACCTAGAGGAAGACTAATATACCACCAAATTTTGCATATATGGACAGTAGAACTTCACCCTAGGGTTTGGTCTTTTAGACCCACCAAACCTTGTAGGATCGAAACACCTTTATGTAGGACACAGGAGTATACATTTTTTTTTACTTATTTTACTATTCGGCAAAAAGTCGGGAAATTTTTATCCCACAATCATAAGTGACTCGCCGTCACACAAGCTTGAGTGAACTAGGGTACCACTGCATTTTGTAACCTTATGCCACGACAGAAGGCTTTTAAAATATAATCATTTCATCCACATGCATACCATGCATTCGTAAACAAATAAAATAAATTTTTTTACTTCATGTGTTTGTATGTCATACATTGAAAAAAAAATCACTTCATGCATATCATGCATTCAATTTTTTTTATGTAGTATCATTATCATGCATAAAATAAAAAGTGTGTATTGGAAAAAATACTTACATGCGTGTTAGTCATACAAAAAGGGAATTTACTCCTCATGCATATGCATCAGTCGTTGATCAAGTTAAAATATGCATCATTTACGCATATGTAGAGAAAAACTGACATTGTCTTATATATTTTTTGGGATCCTTAACCAACAATGTCTTGTTCTACACAGTCAGAGGCCATGGATATGCAGCCCAGTCTAGTAATGCTAAGATCAAGAAAGGGGTAAAGGCTGATTTCAAGGTAGCCAGACTTGATAGCCTCAAGGTATTAGCTGAGAAGATTCCTCTGAAGTTCAAGTTGAGTTCTTGGAAGAATACGGGAGATTGTACGACCTGTTGTTTGTTGATGTCAATGTTGCGGCCCTCAACGCACTGGCTCAATTCTAGAATAGCGACCTAGGTGTTTTCGAGCTACCTCATTTAGACACCGTCCCAGTGATAGAAGATTATCAACAATTACTTTTGGTTCGTAGGGGTTGTGGAACCTATATCCCAGGTGGTGAAACTCCAATTGATGTGGTCAAGAAAATTATTGGATTGACTCCTATGGATCAAGTAGAGAGAATGGGCCATCAAGGTTGGCTACAAAGTGCTTTGGAGCGTCACTTGCAAAAATCAATGGATCAGGGAAATTGGGCAGTTGTCAAGCCTGTCTTGGCCCTCCTTATTTACGGGTTTATGTTGTTCCATTCTATTCATGGATCAGTCAGGTACAAGGCTTGAAAGTGTTTTACAAGGTATTCAAATGGAAGTCTGGCCCCGTTCTAGCAATCCTAAGAGATACATTTATTGCCCTATCCAATTGTCACTAGAAGGGGTTCCATAAAATCCGTTGTTGTGCTCACTTATTGTATATATGAATGGCCACACATGTGCACTCTGTCAAGTATCAGGCCCTCACCAATCGTGTTTTAATGGATTTCAACAACATCACACTTGAGGAAAAGGTAGTGGATCAGTGAAGGGTTACTCTTGAGCGTCTTGTACCAAATGAATATAGGTGGATGTGTTATTGGTGTCCGCGAAAGAGCATGATAACCATATGCAGTTCGTACATCAATGTTCCACTACTGGGCACCGATGGATGCTTTTTCTACACACCAGAGTTGGTATTGCGGCAACTTGGACGAATGTAAATTAGACCAAATGACGAACCCAAGAATGTCATACGCCACTATGAGGATGATGATGAGTTAATAAGAAAAGTCAAGGAAGCTTGGGACAATCTTTTCGTCAGAGAGGATCAACAACGAGGGGCGACACGAGTCTAAAGCACACCTGAGAATGACAGTTGGAGAGCAGCCATGATCGAAAAGGTAACCATCTCACCACATTTGCCAAGAGAGGAGAACTTATCCTCAAGGGAGAAAGAGCTCAAAGGTATTATAGAAACCCTCTGGGAGCAAGTGAACATTTTTTATGGTAAGAGACAAGATGCTCAGATTGAAATAATAAGAAAAAACCACGAAATTGAGAAGCTGAAAAATGAGTTAAAAATAGAAAAAAAAAGCATTTGTTCCAGCCATTCTTAAAAAGGCCAAAACTGAAGCATCTGTCGAGATCTATAAACTGAAAGAGCAATTGGAAGCCTAGAGGCGAGTTATGAAAATATACTCTCAAAAAAGGGATGAGTTGAATGACAAGTTAAGGGGTTTTAAGAGGGTTGTTCATCTCAGAGATGTGAGGATTGCCGAGCTTGAAAAAGATCTCAGTTCAAGCCAACAACAAACCATTATGGGACAAGACCAAGTCGCTCATTTGATAGAACAAGTGTCATATTGACAAGAAGTGCAACAAAGGATGGATGAGTACCGGAATGCTTTATCCAAAGCTAAGGGAAAAACGAAATGGTACAAGCGAAGGGCGAATGAGCTGGAATCCATGTGCAATACTATGGGTCTCGAACTTGGTTGGAAAGAATAGGACAAGCAAAAAAGAGTTGGAAGAAATCAGGAGGGCCACAGAAGAGGTCGAGAGGTGCAAAGAAATGTGGAGGCATAGGTCAATATCTCTGCTAGGATATTGGGAGCTATTTGCTATGATTGGCTCCAAGATTTCAACATTGTGTACAAGGAAAGTGTAAAAGTTGGGGTCAAATTGCCGGCAAAGATCAGGGCTTACTTCAATGACTATTATAATACAACCCAAATAGTCAAATATTGGAGGGAATCCATGGGGTAGATGAACCCCTAGCCAAAGGATGAGCCAACGTTCATGGAGGAATACCTAGAGGAAGAATACTCAGAGGAAGAGGATGTCATTATTCTAGATTATTAGAATGGACTATTTGATTTTGTGTAAAAAAAGGGAGAGAGAAAAAAAGGAATATTGTAATTTCTCTCCTTTCAAAAACAATGATAAATGAAAAAAAAATATTGAATGAAGTTCATTTTACTTGTTTTGTTTCCCTAAAAATCTCTGCAATTCTCCTTTATGATGATATGTTTTAACACAAATTTCAAAGTCAAACTGGGCAGAACACAAGCCTGAAGATAGCATTACTAGCATGAAGCTCAAAAATGCAATCATACTATGGAGCCCTTTGTGCTCTTTCTATGGTTGTCATTAACCGCAACACGATCTAATAGGGTTATAACCTTAGAAAACGGTTGCGGAATGGTTGTCAAGCGTTGTGGGAACATTTCATCGTTAGATAAAAGGAATTAATCTTATATAAGTAGATCTTAAGAAATAATGACTTCATGAATTTTTGAAAAGAAAATGCAGGACTTTCACTAGGAACCATTGCACATTCTCGGAGTCACTCATATAACACCAGATCAAGAGTAAGGATGGACGCTAACTTCACAAACCCTGAGAAGAATTTTGGGTTGGAAATTGACGAGGTCAAAGGGAAGATGGATGAAATGGCTCAGGCGCAGAGCATGATGGAAGACTCGTTGAAGGATATCAAGAATGTTCTTACCCTTCTAGCTACCAACCAAGGAGGAGCGAACGCTGGAGGGCAACAAGAGGATGGTCCCCCGATTAGGGGAGGATACTGTCCCATTGGAAATGCCTGACAGGAGGGAGAAGGCTCCAATAGACCTTGTTTTGAACAACATCAAAGACTCATGTTCGGTTCACCAAATGAGGAAGGGAACAAGATATATGAGGAATGGATGGTGAAGGTAGAGGAGGAACTAAAGAATATTCGGGGGGCCGATGCCGATGGGTCCCTCTGAATTGAAGAATTATGTCATGCCAATAATGTTGTGATCCCGAAGGATTTCAAGGTACCAGACTTCTCCAAGTACGATGGAAGTGGCAACCCACAATTCCATCTAGTAAGTTATGCTACAAAGATGGCCATGTGGTCAAAGGAGGATGATTTCCTCATTTGCTTTTTCCACGAGAGTCTGACTGGCCCGAAACTGGAGTGATACTTAGAGCTGGACTTGAGTCGCATCTCTAGATGGACTGAGCTTGCTGACTTGTTCATGGATCAGTATAAGTTTAATGTGGAATTGGCTCCAACGCGTGAGCAACTTGCGGAAATGCCAAAGAAGAAGGCGGAGTCCTTTAGAGAATATGCAATGATGTGATGGGGTTTGGCAGTACAGGTGCAGCCCAAAATAACCATGCCAGAAATGTGCTCATATTTTATGCGGACCTTGGGGGCCCCTTACAACGGAATAATGGCAGGGGTTGCATACAAAGACTTCTGGGAGCTGATGGATGCCGGTGACAAGATTGAGATGTTGATAAAGGCTGGAAAGTTATCAGTAGGTGAGGAGGATGGAAATGGTACTAAAAAGAATGTGTCATCGAGGAAAAAGGAGAACAAAGTGAATCAGGTACATCAACAACAATGAAGGTCCCAACACACATCTTTTGATCAAACACCAGCCTACCAAGTAAACAATGTCCCCCAACCCTATAATTACACTCGCCCATAATACACTAACCAACCTCAGCCATATTTATCCAACCATTCCAACCCTCTATACCAATCAAACCGCCATGTACCCACCAACACACAAGCCCAAACAAATCGCCGCCAAAACACGTTTTCCTCCGACCTACCCCCTTTTCCAAAACTTGCTATATCCAATGCTGAAGTTTTCCGCCAACTAGTTGATCGTTGCCTGTTAGCACCATACCCCGTCCGACCTTTTGAGGGAAACTTGCCTTCATGGTATGATGCAAACCGCACATGTAGCTATCATATGGATGCGGCGGAACACTCCATTGAATATTGTGAGTAGTTTAAATTTGTGGTAAGAAAACTGATGGTATGTGGGAAGCTTGGGTTTGAGGATGAGGCTTGGCCGGATATCAGTAAGAATCCGATCTCAAACCACAATCAAGGGGTAAATGCTATCAATATGGATAAATTGCTAGTAAGGAAGGTGTGTGACTTGAGAATGTCAATGCAACACCTCTTTGATGCTTTGAGGAGGACTAGTTATAACATAGTAGCACCAACCAAAAATGTATGTGATGAGAGGGGCCGAGATCCGAAATCTCATTGCGATTATCATCATGGCCAGGCAGGACATTCCATAGAGGACTGTTGGGGATATAAGGCAAGGGTGCAAGTCTTGCTAAATCTTGGGGTCATTCAGGCGAGAAAGGCTGAATCTAATAATGAAGAAGTTGATATGGTTGAAAAGGTCACACTCAGAGTCCCACTCCTCAAAGATTCAAGCCATGAGAGAGTGCCTCTTAGGGTGAGAAAGCCTCAGCCCTTCACCTATGAGAGCACACATATTTTCCCATGGAGATATGAGGTTAAGGTTGACGCCACGAGGGAGGTCCCTGAGGTTCAAGTGTCGAAGGCGGTCATGACTGGTGAAATCACAAGGAGTGGAAGGTGTTATGATCCACCGGAGGGAGAGACTCAAAAAGTATGAAAGAATGTTGGAGGGAAAGATGACATGACAGAAGAAGACACTAAAAGGGAGGAGGGAGAATTTCTAAAGATCACGAGGCAAAGTGAGTATGATACGGTGGAGCAGTTGGGGAAAAATCCTTCTAAGATATATTTGTTGGGTTTAGTACTACCCTCATATTTACACAGAAAGGCGTTATTAAGGGTGCTTAATGAGGCTTACATTAACCCCGATGTCACACCTAGGAAGATGGTTAACATGGTAGATCCTATGAAACATGTTAACATTATAACATTCTTTGATGAAGAAATGGTGAGGAGGTCAGAGAAAATATCTTGTGCACTGCTCATTACAGCCAAATGTCGAGGTCATATTATCAGCAAAATACTGATTGATGGATGGTCAGCTATGAATATTTTACCGATGTCTACCTTGGTGTCTATGGGGATTAGTAGAGATGAAATTGTTTCGAGGCAAACGATTGTGCACGCCTTCGATGGGAATCAGAGGAGTATATTGGGCGAGATCGCGTTGCCATTGGAAATTGGACCTAGTGTCTTTCAGGTCCTGTTTGTGGTCATGGATGTGGATTCTTCATATACAATGCTACTGGGAGGACCCCTGGATTCATGAAACAGAAGCTGTACCATCCACTCTACATCAGGCGATGAAGTTTGTCAGGGACATAATGGTGATCACGGTACATGGAGAAGAGGAGGTTCTGGTTTCGAAACTGATTTTGGTACCTTATGTGGAGAGTACCAGGGATGGCGATGACTTCTTGCATAACTTTAAGGTAGTTGGGACCCAACATCGTGAAGGGAAGGGTCATGTGCATGATGTGAACAAGGTGGTGACCCGAATCATGACTACAAAGGGATATGAAATAGGGAAAGGTTTAGGCATGCATATACAGGGCATTCCATCGTTCATCTTAGTCTTGGAGAAATTTGATAAGTTCGGGCTGGGGTATGAAACTTCGCATGAGGATGTAGGCATGTGTGTGAGTCGGAGAAAGAAGCATAGAGTGACATTGGAGAAGCCCATTCCTCATATCAGTGAAACATTTCCAAGTCATGTTGGGGTGATTGCATCAAGTGACTTTAAAGAGCAAAACATCCATCTTTCCATCAACTTTCTAGAAGAAGACAATACACATGTGGCCAACAATATCCGCGTCGATGAGGAAGACACACCATTGAAGAATTGGCATTCCGAACCAATAAATGAGATTATGGCATTAAAGTACACTTTTGATTATGTTGTAACTCCGATGTTTGGATTTATTTTTAAATGACTTGAGACAATATCTTTGCTAATTTGTATTGCTATTCAACATTTTACCTCATCAATTCATACCTCACCGTTATCATAGTTACTTTCTTACTTTCTTCTATGAATTTGTGTTTTTATCTCCCTTTTTGTCTCCCAACATTTAATAAATGAATACATGTACTTAAGTTTGGTAGAAAATTTATCCAGTAATACGGTAATTGAGAATCCATCAATTAACTCGTCTATGATACCGGATGATGAACCCATTGATTCATATGAAGAACATGAGGATGTGAGGGAATTTTCAAAAATGTTAGAGCATGTCGAAAAGGAGCATGTCGTGAATACTGAAGAAATTGAGTTAATCAACATGGGGGACAGAAGAGGACAAAAAGGAGCTGAAAATGGTAGACAATCGGGAACTCGTTGAAATGATAAATCTGTTTCGTGAGTTTATGAATGTATTTGCTTGGTCTTATAAGGACATGCCAGGGCTGGATCCTAACATAATGTCGCATAAGATTCCCTTATATTCGGGTACCGAGCCTAAGAAACAAAAATTGAGAAGGATGCGCCCATATTTGTCATTAAAGGTGAAAGAGGAGGCGACAAAACAATTAGACTCCGGCTTCATAGAAGTGTCTAAGCACACAGAATGGGTGGCTAGTGTAGTAATGGTACCCAAGAAATGAGGGAAACTGAGGATGTGCGTAGACTATAGAAATCTTAACAAGGCAAGTTTGAAAGATGATTTTCCCATCCCTCACATTGGTGTTCTAGTCGACAGTGCGGCCCAGAGTCATCGGTTCTCTTTCATGGACGAATATGCAGGGTATCATCAAATTCTGATGGACGCTGATGATAAGGCGAAAACCACTTTTATCACCCCGTGGGGGACCTATCGTTATAGGGTCATGTCTTTTGGACTAAAGAATGTAGGGGCAACGTGTATCAACATGCTATGGTGGCCCTATTTCATGATATGATGCACAAGGAAGTGGAGGTATATGTTGATGATATCATCACCAAGTCTAAAGAGGGGGACAATCATGTTGCGCTCTTACGAACGTTATTTGAAAGGCTGAGAAAATATCAAATGAAGTTAAATATCGAGAAATGCATGTTTGGAGCATCTTCGGGGAACATGTTGGGATTTGTCGTCGATAGGGAAGGCATCAGGGTGGACCATAAGAAGGTAGAAGCGATACAAGGGATGCCAGTCCCGAAGACTGAGAAGGAAGTGAGAAGTTTTCTAGGCAGACTGAATTACATTGCAAGATTTATTGCCAACCTAACCAGCACTTGTGAGCCCATGTTTAAGTTGTTGAAGAAGAACCAGCCAAGCAAGTGGTATACGAATTGCCAGGAGGCTTTCGATAAAATAAAGGCTTATTTGGTAAACCCACCTGTGTTGGCACCAGCCACACCAGGCCGACCATTGATCTTATATATGACGGTGTTACAAACTTCGATGGGTGCAATGTTGGGACAATATGGAGAAACGGGTAAAAATGAGCAAACCATCTACTATTTGAGTAAGAAGTTTAATGAATGTGAATCTTGGTACTCGACGATAGAAAGGACTTGTTGCGCTCTAGTATGGGCATCCAAAAGGCTCCGGCAATACATGTTGTACTACACTACTTGTATCGTCTCCCAAATGGATCCTTTGAGAGCCCTCACGATTCTCTAAGAATGGCAAAATGGCAGATGATGTTGTCTGAGTTCGATATTAAATATGTTACTCAGAAATCTGTAAAAGGGGGAGCAATCGCATATCAATTGGCAGAAAGCCCTATAGATAGAGAAGACGTGATACTGAATGAGTTCCCTAATGGTGGAGTATATGGGATAAATGAATTAGAGGAAGATGTTTTGGAGATGTACTTTGATGGAGCAGTTAATATGCATGGGAGCGGTGTTTGGGTAGTAATCATCTCACCGGTCGGTAAGCAGTACCCAGTGGTAGTGAAGCTAGACTTCGAATGCACTAACAATATAACCGAATATGAACCAGACATCAATGGACTTATCTTTGCATATGAACTGAATGTCAAGAACTTGATGGTGTTTGGAGACTCTGCGCTTATCATTTACCAGGTCAATGACGAGTGGCAAACTAAGAATACAAAACTCATTCCGTATCAGAAATACTTATCTTTGTTAGCCGAAAAAATTGAAGAAATTTAATTTTCCCATGTGACTCGAGACAAGAACCAGTTTGTGGATGCTCTAGCAACTTTGGTTTTAATGACTAAACTGGAAGTACACGCTAGCGTTCGCCCAATTCAGGTGACGGCTCAAGATGAACCTTCTTACTGTTGTGCTAACTTAGAGGCTAATGGCGAACCTTGGTATCACGATGTAAACAATTATATCCAACACAGAGAGTATCCAGATGGTTCTAATGATGTGAACAAAAGGACAATTCGTCGCCAGGCGGGGACATTCTTCCTGAATGGTGAAGTGTTGTACAAAAGGAATCATGATGGTATGCTCCTCAGATGCGTTGATCCAAAATAAATTCAATTAATCATGACTGAAATACATTAAGCCCACGAAGGTGAGGTAGCGACAGCATGATGACTCTGCTAGGGATAGTTGAGAGTCAGATATTTTAAGATTAATTGTGTGGGTATTTAGTTCATTATTTTAATTTCATCGTTACATTTTATTTTTGTTTTTTTGTCGTTTTTATTTAATACTTATTTGTAAATAACCCTCGTATATGTAGTTGGTGTTTTGATGTTATGTACAGGTTTTTGGGGTTATTGTTGGGGTTTTTATGCATTATTCTTTTTGAGGTTTGTAAGCTTCCACACACATTTCGCTATTCATGCATTGTTATCTCGACCATCTACCAAGCCTATTCACCTATTGCTAGCAATACATTGGCTTATCGTCATTGAGCTTTTGTGCACATTTCGATATTGCGCTTATGTATCTCTTAAATTGTTACTGGTTATTATGAATATGGCCCCCATGGTGTCTCGTACATCTTCGTGTCATATTTGTGATATATGGGTTGTCAGCTTCCACTAGTGACAGCAGTTCGAGGACCTAGAGGAAGACTAATATACCACCAAATTTTGCATATATGGACAGTAGAACTTCACCCTAGGGTTTGGTCTTTTAGACCCACCAAACCTTGTAGGATCGAAACACCTTTATGTAGGACACAGGAGTATACATTTTTTTTTACTTATTTTACTATTCGGCAAAAAGTCGGGAAATTTTTATCCCACAATCATAAGTGACTCGCCGTCACACAAGCTTGAGTGAACTAGGGTACCACTGCATTTTGTAACCTTATGCCACGACAGAAGGCTTTTAAAATATAATCATTTCATCCACATGCATACCATGCATTCGTAAACAAATAAAATAAATTTTTTTACTTCATGTGTTTGTATGTCATACATTGAAAAAAAAATCACTTCATGCATATCATGCATTCAATTTTTTTTATGTAGTATCATTATCATGCATAAAATAAAAAGTGTGTATTGGAAAAAATACTTACATGCGTGTTAGTCATACAAAAAGGGAATTTACTCCTCATGCATATGCATCAGTCGTTGATCAAGTTAAAATATGCATCATTTACGCATATGTAGAGAAAAACTGACATTGTCTTATATATTTTTTGGGATCCTTAACCAACAATGTCTTGTTCTACACAGTCAGAGGCCATGGATATGCAGCCCAGTCTAGTAATGCTAAGATCAAGAAAGGGGTAAAGGCTGATTTCAAGGTAGCCAGACTTGATAGCCTCAAGGTATTAGCTGAGAAGATTCCTCTGAAGTTCAAGTTGAGTTCTTGGAAGAATACGGGAGATTGTACGACCTGTTGTTTGTTGATGTCAATGTTGCGGCCCTCAACGCACTGGCTCAATTCTAGAATAGCGACCTAGGTGTTTTCGAGCTACCTCATTTAGACACCGTCCCAGTGATAGAAGATTATCAACAATTACTTTTGGTTCGTAGGGGTTGTGGAACCTATATCCCAGGTGGTGAAACTCCAATTGATGTGGTCAAGAAAATTATTGGATTGACTCCTATGGATCAAGTAGAGAGAATGGGCCATCAAGGTTGGCTACAAAGTGCTTTGGAGCGTCACTTGCAAAAATCAATGGATCAGGGAAATTGGGCAGTTGTCAAGCCTGTCTTGGCCCTCCTTATTTACGGGTTTATGTTGTTCCATTCTATTCATGGATCAGTCAGGTACAAGGCTTGAAAGTGTTTTACAAGGTATTCAAATGGAAGTCTGGCCCCGTTCTAGCAATCCTAAGAGATACATTTATTGCCCTATCCAATTGTCACTAGAAGGGGTTCCATAAAATCCGTTGTTGTGCTCACTTATTGTATATATGAATGGCCACACATGTGCACTCTGTCAAGTATCAGGCCCTCACCAATCGTGTTTTAATGGATTTCAACAACATCACACTTGAGGAAAAGGTAGTGGATCAGTGAAGGGTTACTCTTGAGCGTCTTGTACCAAATGAATATAGGTGGATGTGTTATTGGTGTCCGCGAAAGAGCATGATAACCATATGCAGTTCGTACATCAATGTTCCACTACTGGGCACCGATGGATGCTTTTTCTACACACCAGAGTTGGTATTGCGGCAACTTGGACGAATGTAAATTAGACCAAATGACGAACCCAAGAATGTCATACGCCACTATGAGGATGATGATGAGTTAATAAGAAAAGTCAAGGAAGCTTGGGACAATCTTTTCGTCAGAGAGGATCAACAACGAGGGGCGACACGAGTCTAAAGCACACCTGAGAATGACAGTTGGAGAGCAGCCATGATCGAAAAGGTAACCATCTCACCACATTTGCCAAGAGAGGAGAACTTATCCTCAAGGGAGAAAGAGCTCAAAGGTATTATAGAAACCCTCTGGGAGCAAGTGAACATTTTTTATGGTAAGAGACAAGATGCTCAGATTGAAATAATAAGAAAAAACCACGAAATTGAGAAGCTGAAAAATGAGTTAAAAATAGAAAAAAAAAGCATTTGTTCCAGCCATTCTTAAAAAGGCCAAAACTGAAGCATCTGTCGAGATCTATAAACTGAAAGAGCAATTGGAAGCCTAGAGGCGAGTTATGAAAATATACTCTCAAAAAAGGGATGAGTTGAATGACAAGTTAAGGGGTTTTAAGAGGGTTGTTCATCTCAGAGATGTGAGGATTGCCGAGCTTGAAAAAGATCTCAGTTCAAGCCAACAACAAACCATTATGGGACAAGACCAAGTCGCTCATTTGATAGAACAAGTGTCATATTGACAAGAAGTGCAACAAAGGATGGATGAGTACCGGAATGCTTTATCCAAAGCTAAGGGAAAAACGAAATGGTACAAGCGAAGGGCGAATGAGCTGGAATCCATGTGCAATACTATGGGTCTCGAACTTGGTTGGAAAGAATAGGACAAGCAAAAAAGAGTTGGAAGAAATCAGGAGGGCCACAGAAGAGGTCGAGAGGTGCAAAGAAATGTGGAGGCATAGGTCAATATCTCTGCTAGGATATTGGGAGCTATTTGCTATGATTGGCTCCAAGATTTCAACATTGTGTACAAGGAAAGTGTAAAAGTTGGGGTCAAATTGCCGGCAAAGATCAGGGCTTACTTCAATGACTATTATAATACAACCCAAATAGTCAAATATTGGAGGGAATCCATGGGGTAGATGAACCCCTAGCCAAAGGATGAGCCAACGTTCATGGAGGAATACCTAGAGGAAGAATACTCAGAGGAAGAGGATGTCATTATTCTAGATTATTAGAATGGACTATTTGATTTTGTGTAAAAAAAGGGAGAGAGAAAAAAAGGAATATTGTAATTTCTCTCCTTTCAAAAACAATGATAAATGAAAAAAAAATATTGAATGAAGTTCATTTTACTTGTTTTGTTTCCCTAAAAATCTCTGCAATTCTCCTTTATGATGATATGTTTTAACACAAATTTCAAAGTCAAACTGGGCAGAACACAAGCCTGAAGATAGCATTACTAGCATGAAGCTCAAAAATGCAATCATACTATGGAGCCCTTTGTGCTCTTTCTATGGTTGTCATTAACCGCAACACGATCTAATAGGGTTATAACCTTAGAAAACGGTTGCGGAATGGTTGTCAAGCGTTGTGGGAACATTTCATCGTTAGATAAAAGGAATTAATCTTATATAAGTAGATCTTAAGAAATAATGACTTCATGAATTTTTGAAAAGAAAATGCAGGACTTTCACTAGGAACCATTGCACATTCTCGGAGTCACTCATATAACACCAGATCAAGAGTAAGGATGGACGCTAACTTCACAAACCCTGAGAAGAATTTTGGGTTGGAAATTGACGAGGTCAAAGGGAAGATGGATGAAATGGCTCAGGCGCAGAGCATGATGGAAGACTCGTTGAAGGATATCAAGAATGTTCTTACCCTTCTAGCTACCAACCAAGGAGGAGCGAACGCTGGAGGGCAACAAGAGGATGGTCCCCCGATTAGGGGAGGATACTGTCCCATTGGAAATGCCTGACAGGAGGGAGAAGGCTCCAATAGACCTTGTTTTGAACAACATCAAAGACTCATGTTCGGTTCACCAAATGAGGAAGGGAACAAGATATATGAGGAATGGATGGTGAAGGTAGAGGAGGAACTAAAGAATATTCGGGGGGCCGATGCCGATGGGTCCCTCTGAATTGAAGAATTATGTCATGCCAATAATGTTGTGATCCCGAAGGATTTCAAGGTACCAGACTTCTCCAAGTACGATGGAAGTGGCAACCCACAATTCCATCTAGTAAGTTATGCTACAAAGATGGCCATGTGGTCAAAGGAGGATGATTTCCTCATTTGCTTTTTCCACGAGAGTCTGACTGGCCCGAAACTGGAGTGATACTTAGAGCTGGACTTGAGTCGCATCTCTAGATGGACTGAGCTTGCTGACTTGTTCATGGATCAGTATAAGTTTAATGTGGAATTGGCTCCAACGCGTGAGCAACTTGCGGAAATGCCAAAGAAGAAGGCGGAGTCCTTTAGAGAATATGCAATGATGTGATGGGGTTTGGCAGTACAGGTGCAGCCCAAAATAACCATGCCAGAAATGTGCTCATATTTTATGCGGACCTTGGGGGCCCCTTACAACGGAATAATGGCAGGGGTTGCATACAAAGACTTCTGGGAGCTGATGGATGCCGGTGACAAGATTGAGATGTTGATAAAGGCTGGAAAGTTATCAGTAGGTGAGGAGGATGGAAATGGTACTAAAAAGAATGTGTCATCGAGGAAAAAGGAGAACAAAGTGAATCAGGTACATCAACAACAATGAAGGTCCCAACACACATCTTTTGATCAAACACCAGCCTACCAAGTAAACAATGTCCCCCAACCCTATAATTACACTCGCCCATAATACACTAACCAACCTCAGCCATATTTATCCAACCATTCCAACCCTCTATACCAATCAAACCGCCATGTACCCACCAACACACAAGCCCAAACAAATCGCCGCCAAAACACGTTTTCCTCCGACCTACCCCCTTTTCCAAAACTTGCTATATCCAATGCTGAAGTTTTCCGCCAACTAGTTGATCGTTGCCTGTTAGCACCATACCCCGTCCGACCTTTTGAGGGAAACTTGCCTTCATGGTATGATGCAAACCGCACATGTAGCTATCATATGGATGCGGCGGAACACTCCATTGAATATTGTGAGTAGTTTAAATTTGTGGTAAGAAAACTGATGGTATGTGGGAAGCTTGGGTTTGAGGATGAGGCTTGGCCGGATATCAGTAAGAATCCGATCTCAAACCACAATCAAGGGGTAAATGCTATCAATATGGATAAATTGCTAGTAAGGAAGGTGTGTGACTTGAGAATGTCAATGCAACACCTCTTTGATGCTTTGAGGAGGACTAGTTATAACATAGTAGCACCAACCAAAAATGTATGTGATGAGAGGGGCCGAGATCCGAAATCTCATTGCGATTATCATCATGGCCAGGCAGGACATTCCATAGAGGACTGTTGGGGATATAAGGCAAGGGTGCAAGTCTTGCTAAATCTTGGGGTCATTCAGGCGAGAAAGGCTGAATCTAATAATGAAGAAGTTGATATGGTTGAAAAGGTCACACTCAGAGTCCCACTCCTCAAAGATTCAAGCCATGAGAGAGTGACTCTTAGGGTGAGAAAGCCTCAGCCCTTCACCTATGAGAGCACACATATTTTCCCATGGAGATATGAGGTTAAGGTTGACGCCACGAGGGAGGTCCCTGAGGTTCAAGTGTCGAAGGCGGTCATGACTGGTGAAATCACAAGGAGTGGAAGGTGTTATGATCCACCGGAGGGAGAGACTCAAAAAGTATGAAAGAATGTTGGAGGGAAAGATGACATGACAGAAGAAGACACTAAAAGGGAGGAGGGAGAATTTCTAAAGATCACGAGGCAAAGTGAGTATGATACGGTGGAGCAGTTGGGGAAAAATCCTTCTAAGATATATTTGTTGGGTTTAGTACTACCCTCATATTTACACAGAAAGGCGTTATTAAGGGTGCTTAATGAGGCTTACATTAACCCCGATGTCACACCTAGGAAGATGGTTAACATGGTAGATCCTATGAAACATGTTAACATTATAACATTCTTTGATGAAGAAATGGTGAGGAGGTCAGAGAAAATATCTTGTGCACTGCTCATTACAGCCAAATGTCGAGGTCATATTATCAGCAAAATACTGATTGATGGATGGTCAGCTATGAATATTTTACCGATGTCTACCTTGGTGTCTATGGGGATTAGTAGAGATGAAATTGTTTCGAGGCAAACGATTGTGCACGCCTTCGATGGGAATCAGAGGAGTATATTGGGCGAGATCGCGTTGCCATTGGAAATTGGACCTAGTGTCTTTCTGGTCCTGTTTGTGGTCATGGATGTAGATTCTTCATTTACAGTACTACTGGAAAGACCCTGGATTCATGAAGCAGAATCGTACCATCCACTCTACATCAGGCGGTAAAGTTTGTCAAAGACGGAATGGTGAGCACAGTACATGGAGAAGAGGAAGTCCTAGTTTCGAAATCAATTTTGGTGCCTTATGTGGAAAGCATGAGGGGTGGTGATGACTTCTTGCATAGCTTTGAGGTAGTTTGGACCCAACAGCGTGAAGGGAAGGGTCATGTGCATGATGTGAACCAGGTGGTGACCTGAATCATGACTACAAAGGGATATGAAATAGGGAAAGATTTGGGCATACATCTACAGGGCACTCCATTGTTCATCTCAGTCTCAGAGAAATTTGATAAGTTCGGGCTGGGGTATGAAACTTCGCATGAGGATGTAGGCATGTGTGTGAGTCGGAGAAAGAAGCATAGAGTGACATTGGAGAAGCCCATTCCTCATATCAGTGAAACATTTCCAAGTCATGTTGGGGTGATTGCATCAAGTGACTTTAAAGAGCAAAACATCCATCTTTCCATCAACTTTCTAGAAGAAGACAATACACATGTGGCCAACAATATCCGCGTCGATGAGGAAGACACACCATTGAAGAATTGGCATTCCGAACCAATAAATGAGATTATGGCATTAAAGTACACTTTTGATTATGTTGTAACTCCGATGTTTGGATTTATTTTTAAATGACTTGAGACAATATCTTTGCTAATTTGTATTGCTATTCAACATTTTACCTCATCAATTCATACCTCACCGTTATCATAGTTACTTTCTTACTTTCTTCTATGAATTTGTGTTTTTATCTCCCTTTTTGTCTCCCAACATTTAATAAATGAATACATGTACTTAAGTTTGGTAGAAAATTTATCCAGTAATACGGTAATTGAGAATCCATCAATTAACTCGTCTATGATACCGGATGATGAACCCATTGATTCATATGAAGAACATGAGGATGTGAGGGAATTTTCAAAAATGTTAGAGCATGTCGAAAAGGAGTATGTCGTGAATACTGAAGAAATTGAGTTAATCAACATGGGGGACAGAAGAGGACAAAAAGGAGCTGAAAATGGTAGACAATCGGGAACTCGTTGAAATGATAAATCTGTTTCGTGAGTTTATGAATGTATTTGCTTGGTCTTATAAGGACATGCCAGGGCTGGATCCTAACATAATGTCGCATAAGATTCCCTTATATTCGGGTACCGAGCCTAAGAAACAAAAATTGAGAAGGATGCGCCCATATTTGTCATTAAAGGTGAAAGAGGAGGCGACAAAACAATTAGACTCCGGCTTCATAGAAGTGTCTAAGCACACAGAATGGGTGGCTAGTGTAGTAATGGTACCCAAGAAATGAGGGAAACTGAGGATGTGCGTAGACTATAGAAATCTTAACAAGGCAAGTTTGAAAGATGATTTTCCCATCCCTCACATTGGTGTTCTAGTCGACAGTGCGGCCCAGAGTCATCGGTTCTCTTTCATGGACGAATATGCAGGGTATCATCAAATTCTGATGGACGCTGATGATAAGGCGAAAACCACTTTTATCACCCCGTGGGGGACCTATCGTTATAGGGTCATGTCTTTTGGACTAAAGAATGTAGGGGCAACGTGTATCAACATGCTATGGTGGCCCTATTTCATGATATGATGCACAAGGAAGTGGAGGTATATGTTGATGATATCATCACCAAGTCTAAAGAGGGGGACAATCATGTTGCGCTCTTACGAACGTTATTTGAAAGGCTGAGAAAATATCAAATGAAGTTAAATATCGAGAAATGCATGTTTGGAGCATCTTCGGGGAACATGTTGGGATTTGTCGTCGATAGGGAAGGCATCAGGGTGGACCATAAGAAGGTAGAAGCGATACAAGGGATGCCAGTCCCGAAGACTGAGAAGGAAGTGAGAAGTTTTCTAGGCAGACTGAATTACATTGCAAGATTTATTGCCAACCTAACCAGCACTTGTGAGCCCATGTTTAAGTTGTTGAAGAAGAACCAGCCAAGCAAGTGGTATACGAATTGCCAGGAGGCTTTCGATAAAATAAAGGCTTATTTGGTAAACCCACCTGTGTTGGCACCAGCCACACCAGGCCGACCATTGATCTTATATATGACGGTGTTACAAACTTCGATGGGTGCAATGTTGGGACAATATGGAGAAACGGGTAAAAATGAGCAAACCATCTACTATTTGAGTAAGAAGTTTAATGAATGTGAATCTTGGTACTCGACGATAGAAAGGACTTGTTGCGCTCTAGTATGGGCATCCAAAAGGCTCCGGCAATACATGTTGTACTACACTACTTGTATCGTCTCCCAAATGGATCCTTTGAGAGCCCTCACGATTCTCTAAGAATGGCAAAATGGCAGATGATGTTGTCTGAGTTCGATATTAAATATGTTACTCAGAAATCTGTAAAAGGGGGAGCAATCGCATATCAATTGGCAGAAAGCCCTATAGATAGAGAAGACGTGATACTGAATGAGTTCCCTAATGGTGGAGTATATGGGATAAATGAATTAGAGGAAGATGTTTTGGAGATGTACTTTGATGGAGCAGTTAATATGCATGGGAGCGGTGTTTGGGTAGTAATCATCTCACCGGTCGGTAAGCAGTACCCAGTGGTAGTGAAGCTAGACTTCGAATGCACTAACAATATAACCGAATATGAACCAGACATCAATGGACTTATCTTTGCATATGAACTGAATGTCAAGAACTTGATGGTGTTTGGAGACTCTGCGCTTATCATTTACCAGGTCAATGACGAGTGGCAAACTAAGAATACAAAACTCATTCCGTATCAGAAATACTTATCTTTGTTAGCCGAAAAAATTGAAGAAATTTAATTTTCCCATGTGACTCGAGACAAGAACCAGTTTGTGGATGCTCTAGCAACTTTGGTTTTAATGACTAAACTGGAAGTACACGCTAGCGTTCGCCCAATTCAGGTGACGGCTCAAGATGAACCTTCTTACTGTTGTGCTAACTTAGAGGCTAATGGCGAACCTTGGTATCACGATGTAAACAATTATATCCAACACAGAGAGTATCCAGATGGTTCTAATGATGTGAACAAAAGGACAATTCGTCGCCAGGCGGGGACATTCTTCCTGAATGGTGAAGTGTTGTACAAAAGGAATCATGATGGTATGCTCCTCAGATGCGTTGATCCAAAATAAATTCAATTAATCATGACTGAAATACATTAAGGGGTCTGCGGAACTCATGCAAATGGTCACATGATGGCAAAGAAAATTCTAAGGAGTGGCTACTATTGGACTACTATGGAACCAGATTGTATGAGTTATGTCAGAAAGTGTTAGAAGTGTCAGGTTTACATAGATAGAATCAATGCACCACCTTTTCCGTTGCAGAGTATGGTCGCCCCCTAGCCTTTCTCCATGTGGGGAATTGATGTAATTGGACCCATAAATCCCAAGGCTTCCAACGGACATCGCTTTATTCTGGTGGCAATCGACTACTTCACCAAGTGGGTAGAAGCTGCATCATATAGTAGTATCACTCGCAAGGTATTTGTCAGGTTCCTCCGAAGAGAGACCATTTGCAGGTATGGGATCCCTGAAAGGATAATCACATAATATGGCACCAATCTCAATGGTGGCGAAGTGGAGGAATTGTGCAACAAATTTAAGATCAAACATCATAATTCGACCCCGTACAGGCCAAAGATGAATGGCGCAGTTGAAGTGGCCAATAAGAACATCAAAAATATAGTTTCAAATATGGTGGAGAACTACAAAGATTGGCATGAAAATTTACCCTATGCTTTGCATGCATATCGCACCAACATTCGGTCAAGTACTAGGTGTAAGTATCAGAGTGCAACTAAGAGGGGGGGGGGGTGAATTAGTTGTCTTAAAATAATGGCCGCTTTTTCTGCAAAATCAAAG
>NC_032012.1:16347533-16377539 GCF_001865875.1 Lupinus angustifolius
GATCTTCTTCACACTAGGGCAACCCCGTTCTCACTAGTGTATGGGATGGAAGTTGTCTCTCGAATTGAAGTAGAGATTCCTTCATTGAGGGTCCTAATGGAAGCAGAACTAGAAGAGTCTGAATGGGTCAAGGCTAGTTATACTAAGGAAGGATGGCAAGAGATTTTGACAAGAAGATCCGTCCTAGAGAGTTCGAAGTGGGAGACTTGGTGCCAAACTATGAAGGTCTTTATATTGTCAAGAATGCATTCTCAAGAGGTTCTCCGATCTTGCAAGACATGGATGGAAATGTTTTAGCCAGACCTGTAAACACAGATGTGGTGAAGAGATTCTATGCCTAAAAAAAGGAAGAAAAAAAAAGAAAAAAAGAGAGCCCGTTAGGTTGAAAACCCGAAAGAGCGGCCTAAGCAAAAAGTAGGGTAAGAATAAAAGCTTTTTAGGTGGAAAACCCGAAATGGCAGCCTAAGCAGAAATTAAGGCAAATAAAAAAAGGCATTTTCTCTCGCAAGTTTACTATACTAGGGGAAAATCAAGATCCTCCATGCGCTTGTACACGTAGTAGAAGCCATAAAAGTTGCAAGTAATATGGGGATGAAATGGGAGTTCTTAGAAGAGTCTTGTCAGCCTGGTGTTATGGGCTAGTTGCTCGGCCGTCGCGGAAGATTGATGGATGGATTTGCAATTACTTTATACCGGGGTAAAAAAATTTGTAACCTGTAGCATATATGCTCTCAAACCTTCCCATGTGTATCTTTTTTAATATCAATAAAAGAAATTTCTTTCATCTCCCTATTTACCTCTGTGCATGCATGTTTGCTTAGATAAATCTCAAGTCATATAAATGTAATACTCGAACTTCATGATCAAATAACTTTTATGGTAATCTATTTATTAAGTGATTCAGGATAATGAAACTCGTCGAAACTTAACCCTAATGCATATGTCATTGAGAAGTGAATGTTGCATCTCCTAGTGACAGGAAAAAAGAAAGAAAGGAAGGTCACCCAAAATGGATCCGTTAATTTATGAAGATGAGGAATGAAAGCGCAACAGGTTCTGATTGGATTAGGTGATGCTCACCGAGAAGACCCTATGGTTTCACATCAAACTTTATAATGACAATTAAGTTATTCTCATATGCGTAACTTACCGTACATACATTATCATAAACATGTTTGCATTACTCATGCATTATTAACATCTACACTATCATATGCATTCACAACCGAAGTTTTGATTCAAAATATCCTTCTAAGTTTTGATCCAGGGTACCTTGTTGTTCGTGAGTTCATATGATCCCTTTTGCACTTTGACCCCTCAGGGGTTGCGTGATTGTGCTTTGACCCCTCTGTGGTCTCTTTATCCTTTTGCACCCCGACCACTCAACGGTCACGTGATTGTGCTTTGATCCCTATGTGGTCTCTTTTACCCTTTTGCACCCCGACCCCTCATCGGTCGCGTGATTGTGTTTTGACCCCTCTATGGTCTCTTTCTCCTTTTGCACCCCAACACCTCAGCAGTCGCGTGATCATGCTTTGACCCCTCTGTGGTCTATTTTATCCTTTTGCATCCCGACCCCTCAGCGGTCGCGTGATTGTGCTTTGACCCCTCAATGGTCTCTTTTATCCTTTTGCATCCTGACCCTTCAGCGGTCGCGTGATTGTGCTTTAGCCCCTTGGTGGTCTCTTTTATCCTTTTGCACCCCCGACCCCTCAGTGGTGGCGTGATTGTGCTTTGATCCCTCAATGATCTCTTTTATCCTTTTGCACCCCCGACCCCTCAGTGGTCGCGTGATTGTGCTTTGACCCCTCAGTGATTTCTTTTATCCTTTTGCATCCTGAACCCCTCAGAAGTCGCGTGATTATGCTTTGACCCCTTAGTGGTCTCTTTTGGTCAACCTTTGGACTCGTGAGCTCTTTACCCACTAACCTCGAGCTCGTGATGTGTGCTTGAGTTTGAAGCTTTTTCCTTTGTGTGTTATTCCCCAATCAAAATTCGGTTTTTTATCTTTACTTACTTTTCACCATGATAACTTTAGCAACATTTATCGCTCCTGTTATCTAATGAAAAGCAAGTAAAGAGGGGCAATTGTAAATACCCAATTTTGACTGGGGTAAAATATATTAGAGCAAAAAAGTAGGGAAAATTTGAATTTTAAACTTTGTGCCAACTAGGCTTTTTCCCTAGCCCAACCAGAAACCCTAATCTCCACCCCTTTCTTTAAGCTTAACTTAGAAACTAACCTAATTCTAACCAGAAATTCAAAAAGAGGTCGAAAACCTATTAAGAGAAAAAGAGGCAACCCAAGTTTGAAAGCAAAAACACTAAACGAGAAGATTTCACTAAGTTCTTCTTCTTCTTTGTTCCTCCAACCCTCCAAACATTCTAATAGGTTCCTTTATTTATTCCCTATTTCGTTATTGTTCATATATTTATTGGTGTATGTATGTGTGTTCTACTATGATTACATTAGCTTTAAAACAAACAAAGTTCTATGCATAAAGCTTGTTGCCATGGTGTTCAGTCATCATCCAAACTGCCACTCTGACGTCTTCCTCGGCGTCGTCTCTATCTTTGGCACCGGTAGCATGAATGGGTATGATGAACAGTGTTCATCCCCACTGTTCTCACCCGTTTTCCCTTTTTTGCTTTTTGTTGTTGTTAATTTTGTTTTTTTGTTTTCATTAGTTTTTAGTTGTTTTTATTAAATATTGTGTGATTCAAAACCATTGTTATCCTTATCTGGTTTAACATCAATGTTCTCGGCTTGATGATATGTAAATATGCTATGTATCTTTTAAGTAATAGGTGTATGTTATTCTCGTCCAGTTTGTTATCGTTATGTTTATTGTTTGGTTTTATCACGGGCATGTTCACTATTTGACGTTTAGATTCTTTCAAATATTTTCTTCCATTGTTCTTGTTACTGTTTTATTCTCTTTTATTTTGTTTTATTATTTTCTTTTATTTGTTTAAATCGTTTCACAATAAAGAGAAAATATTATAAAGAACGAAATAAATAAAAAAGAATTCAAATAAAGAAGCAATGTAAAGTATATTATTGGCTAAGCGCCATGATGCATAACTTTATGTTGTCTAAAAGCATTATGAGGTAACCCACTATAAGCCTAGTGTCTTGTCGCGTTACCGTATGTTAAAAATTCTTTTCAAATAATTTTTAAAAGCAATATGAGGTAACCCACTGTAGTCCCAGTGTCTTGTCGCGTTACCTTATGTTGTAAATTCATTTCAATTAATTTTAAATAAAGCAATGTGAGGTGATCCACTATAGACTTGGTGTCTTGTCGCGTTACCTTATGTTCTAAATTCTTTTAAAATAATATTAAAAGCAATGTGAGGTAACTCACTATAGACCTAGTGTCTTGCTGTGTTACCTCATGTTGTAAATTCTCTTTAAACAAATTTTAAAAGTGATGTGAGGTGACCCACAATATACTTAGTTTCTTGTCGCGTTACCTTATGTTGTAAATTATTTTCAATTAATTTTAAAAGCTATGTGAAATAACTCACTATAGATCTAGTGCATTGTCGCGTTACCTCATGATGTAAATTCTCTTTAATTAATTTTTAAAAAAGTAATATGAGGTAAGCCACTATAGACCTAGTGTCTGGTCGCGTTAACTAATGGTGTAAATTCTCTTAAAACGAATTTTAAAAGCAATGTGAAGTAGCCCACTCTAGGCCTAGTGCCTTGTCGCGCTACTTCATGTTATGAATTTCATAATAAAAATAAAAATATATCACTAATAAAACTTATTTTCGAAAGAACTATGTAGCCTTGATTTATCTATTGCAGTTAGAGATACGTAGGAGCGGTTATTTCCCTGTCACGCGCACAAAATAAAAAAATGTTTTTTTTCTTTCTTTATTTTGTTTAATAATGTGAGGGTAAAATTAATGTTTCGAACAAATTTCCACATAACTGATCTAGGTATCGTTTTTATAACGGGCGGTATGAGGTGCCTAATACATTCCTCATCTGTAACCGATTTCTGAACTCAATTTCTATTTTTGACCAAATCAACCATATTTTAAAATTTTGGTTTTTCATGTTTTCCCTCTAAAAACATCGATGGTGACTCCATTGCATTTATTTGCATTTCTCGTTGCGCCCACGAATGTGATGTAGCGACAGACACTTGCCAATGGAATGTTTCCTACTACAACATTGCTCAAATCAAATCTCTCTAAGATCTTTTCAACATAGTTTTGGTGGGAGAGCCATAGTTTTCTAGCTCCCCTATCCCTATGAATCTCCATCCTAAGAATCTTCCTAATAGCCCCTAAATACTTCATGTCAAACTCCTTACCTAGAATGACTTTCAGCTCATTAATATCACTCAAATGATTAGCAGCAATCAACATATCATTGATATAAAGTAGAAGAAAAATAAATGAACCATCATCAAGGCTTCTTACATAAACACAACAATCATACTCACAATGCTTGTAACCAAGCTTCAACATATAAGTGTCAAACCGCTTGTAGCACTATTTGGGAGACTACTTCAACTCATATAGAGACTTCTTCAACTTGAAAACCATGTGACCCTGTCCAACTGTACTGAACCTTTCTGATTGTGTCATGTAAATTTTCTCCTCTAATTCATCATGGAGAAAGACAATCTTCACATCCATCTGTTCTAAGTGCATATTCCGGCTGGCTACCAAGGCAAACACTACCCTGATAGAAGTGTGTCTCACCACTAGTAAGAAAATCTCATTGTAGTCGATCCCCTTCTATTGTGAATACCTTTTTCTACAAGACGAGCCTTGAAATTTTCTCCTTCTTTTTATGATACTATTGACTTCCTCTTGTACACCCACTTGAATCCAACTACATGTTTGTCTGGGGGAAATGGGACAAGCTCCCAAGTTTGGTTCTTGTGTAAAGACTCAATCTCCTCCATCATGACATCCATCCATTATTCTTTCTCCAGACTGTTTATAGCCTCTTGAAAGCTACATGAATCTCCTGAACTAATATGGAGAACAACGAAAGCCATATCACTCTGAAGGTTTGATAGGACGCATATCCCTATCTCTAGCAAGTGCACCTAAACTCTCTGCCTGAGAATCATCATGTTCTTGTCTTGAACTAGTGCATGGTTCCTTGCCTTTATTTACCTGAACCGTTTCATTGCTCACTGGAATCATATTTGATCCCAAAGTATCTCCATTTGGCCTGGGAACCTCTATCAAAACTGATTTTTTCAGCATGAAATCTTCATCAAACATTGCATCTTTGCTCAACACCTCTTTTCTAGAAATTAGATACCAGAACGTGAATCCATCACACCTTTGATATATCCAATGAAAATACACCTCTTTGACTTGGGATCAAGTTTAGATCGTTCATCACTAGGTAGATGTACATAAGCAGGACAACCAAATATATGTAATATATTATAATTGACTAGGTTACGTATTCATACTTCTTCTGCAACTTTACCATCCAATGAAGCTTGTGGTGATCTATTGATGACATAGCATGCCATACTAAGTGCCTCTGTCCAAAATCCTTTAGAAATTCCAACATTCAGTCTCATACATTTGGCCTTCTCTATAAGAGTTCTACTCATCCTCTCTGCAACACCATTCAGCTGAGGAGTCTTCTTCACTGAAAAGTGCCTCTGAATGCCATGTTTCTCACAAAATTTCTGAAACTGTGAGTCATTGTACTCCATCTCAATGTGGGCATAGTATAGAATTCTCCGAGTCCTATGTTTGCCAGCCTTGAAACTAACTCGTGTTGGTTTCCCAAACACACAATACTTGCACAAATGTAGCTTGCATTTCTGACTCCCCTCAACAATCATCTTTTGTATAGTTCTGTCATGCCATGCATACTAATATGACCCAAACACATGTGCCATAATTTTGTAGTATCATAGTCCGAATCGACTGAAATCTCTTTAGCAACTCCACCTATAACTATTCTCCCTAACAACTCGTAAGTGTTCTTAGTAGTCCTCTTACCCTTCATCATAGTCAGAGCACCTTTGCATACTCAAAGAATATCATTGTCCCATCAGCTCTATAGCTAAATCCTTTGGCATGTAATGTCCCCAAAGAATTCAAAAAATTTCTTTAAATATGGTATGTGTCTAACTTCACATAACGTCTTTACTACACCATCATCCATCATAATTCTGATTTCTCCCATGACAATAATTCCACATGTTTTATTATTACCGAGATACACAAAATCAAAATTGTCTGGCCTGTATATGGTGAATCATTTTGTGTTTGATGTCATGTGGTGGGAACAACCAGTGTCAAGTATCTAGTCGTTTGCACTATGATTTAATGATACAGATAGTAGATCAACTTCATTGTTGTAACCATAGTCATCTTTCTGAGCAACATTTGTAGATGTAGATACTCCATCTTTCTCCACCGGCTTGCTAGAACTCCATTCATTGGGACAATCCTTTTTGTAATGCCCTCTCTGTTTGCACTTATAGCACTCTACTTGTGTTATGTCCCTGTAATTTATTTTTTTCTCTTGCATGACCTCCTCTGTCTAGTCTCCTCCCACGCGTTTGGCTCCCTTTCATATACAAACCATCACCTTGAGACCATTCCCCTACATTATGTCTTCTTTGAGTGTGGGACATAAGTGCAGATGTGATCTCATCCAATTTGATTGAGTCTTTCCCGTACGTCAATTTTGTCACCAAGTGTTCATAGAAATTTGGCAAAGAATACAGTAATATTATTACTTTGTCCTCATCATCAACCTTCATATCAAGTTTCTGCAAGTCATTTATCACTTGATTAAAATTGTTGAGATGTTGTAAATCAGCACCCTCCTACATATTTAGGCCATAAAGTCTCTATTTCAAATTTAACTTATTTGTTAGAGACTTGGACATGAACCGCTTCTCTAATGTCTCTCATACCTTTGCTGGTGACTTTAGATCCATAACATGATACATCACCTCATCTAATAGACAAGAGTCGTATGGTTCCTGCAGTCTTCTCCTTCAACTCTTCCTAATCTAGTTGATCCATACCATTTGGTTTATTCTCACACATTGCTTTTGATAAACCTTATTGAGCCAACACATCCTTAACTCTCTTTTGCCACAATCCGAAATTACCAGTTCCATCAAACTTCCTCACCTCGAATTTGGCGCATGTGTTAAGAGCCATCTAATACCAATTGTTGGGAATAAGTGAGCAATCAAATAGTAAAAGAGTATAGAGAAAAGAGAATAACACAAATGATTTGGTAACGAGGTTCAACTAATTGTGCTTACGTCCCGGGAGCGTTGAGAGGCTACCACTATGTACTATTAGAGAATTAGGATTTGTGTTTGAATATTCTTCTTCTTGTTACATTAGGTTTACATAACATAATATATAGCTCTCTACCCCGATCTCTTTACATCAGCACAAACTCATAACTTGTGTTGTTATTATCTAGAGATATGAGTATAGTATATTATAACTATACTTCAAACTCATCTAAAAATGCCAGTTATTTTAAACCATATATTTAGGGAATGCACTTCATAAATAAATAAAAATTCAAAGTTATTCACATGAAGATTAATAGACTTGAAAATTATAAATGTCAATCAAATATATTTTAATATACTTAAGAATTAGTGTTGGATTTTCACATACTACTAAGTTTCAACAAATCCTCCCTTAAAACTTATAGTATAAAGATAATATGAAAGGTTATTTTAAAGATTATATTAATATTTGGTTAATCTATATTATATATCTATATCTATCATTGTGGTGCAATTTTCAATTTTGTTGTTTTGCCTTTATCACTTTTTAATTTCTATAGAAATTTATACAATTATATATAATCATCACCAACATATTAACTACTTCTATCACCTTAAATGAACTCTATAATAAATAAAAAATTATAATATAAATTACACGCAATAAAAATATTACAATATAAGTACACTCAATAAAAAAAGACATTTTAATTATCTAAAATGAAATATATAAAATTGGATTTTGCTAACCTATAGAAAGGGGTTTTTTAGTTGGAGAAAGTTAATATTATACACCAAGACTTTCAGACAAATTAACACTCTTACATTAGTTATAATATTTTCTTAATGGGATTATTTTCATAATTTCCATTTTACAAAAACAATCCACTCCATTCATCCCTAACCCTCTTTCCCCTCGATAACTCTGATTTTCCCCAAGTCGGAGCCCCAACTCCTTTGCCCTTTTCAACAACCTCACTTGTTTTTTATCCTGGTCTAATATTTTTTCATTGAATTCTTTTCTTTTTTACGTAGGACCTGCAATTTCAGTGCCTTTGATTTATGTTCGAAAATAATTTAATTACCACAACCTCTCTAAATCGTAGTATATGTTTGGTTCAGAGTAGTATGGAGGAAGTTGTTGTTCTAAAATTTGGCAACAAAATAAGTTTTTCTCAATGTTTATTGAAAGATATGACTTTTCAAAACTAATAATTAATTTCAATTTTGAATCGAAAAACTCAGTCTATTTTCCACAAAGACAGATGCAAAAGAAGTGTATGTTGTTGCCAAAGAGCTTCCCACCGTGCATATTATCATTTTAAAGCAGCACATATAATGAAGTTAAGTAAGGAATTTGGTGCACATTGGGTTGGCATTACTCTGGCCAAGGCACAGGGCCACGCACCAGACAAGGCATAGGGCCACACACTAGACATGACTCGTCAGCCTCGGTCAGAATGGCTCAGTCACGCACCAGACGTGACTCGTCAGCCTCGGTCAGAATGGCTCGATCACACACTAGACATGACTCGCCAGCCTCGGTCATCTTTGCACGATCACGCACCAAGTCTAGTCCATCTGGCTTGGTCAGAATGGCTTACTCATGCATCAGCTTCACACGGTCATATAGGCAAGGCTGCTGCACCAGACATGGACAACATGGTCACAGTCACGATGGGCATTTTGGCACATCTAACCTTGCTAAGATGGCAACACATGGGCCTAATCCTCTTTCTCCTGGGCTATATTGTTTTGTATTGCTTAATCATGCTTACCTAATGATTAAAGCATAATTAGTTAGGGAATTAGTTGCAACTAACTTAGTTCATGAGGTTGGTTATCCTTCAAGCAATCTGTTATGGCCTTGGTTATATAAGGCATGTTATTTCAATTCTTCAAGTAAGAGGGGGTATATCACTCTCTCACATCAGTATTATCCTATGACTCTGTTTCACAGAATCACCTACATCATACCCTTAATATCACTATCCATAATGAACCTAGGAACTACAATCAAGATGTTAAGCATCAACACTGGATACAAGCAATGCAGGATGAGCTAAATGTTCTTGAAGTTAATAATACTTGGAGCATTGTAGACCTTCCACCAAATAAGAAAGTCATTGGGTCCAAATGGGTTTATAAGATTGAGCACAAATCTGATGGGTCTATTGAGAGATATAAGGCTAGGTTGGTTGCAAATGGGTACAACCAAACTGAAGGGACTGATTTCTTCGATACTTTTGTCCCTGTTATTAAACTAACTACAGTGAGACTTCTCTTAGCAATAGCAACCTCACAAGGATGGGAAATACACCAACTTGATGTGAACAATGCCTTTTTACATAGGGATCTTAGTGAGGAGGTTTACATGGACATCCCACAAGGAGTTCTTTACACTGAATCACATAAAGTTTGCAGACTTAACAAGTCCCTCTATGGACTCAAACAGATAGGGAGGCAGTGGTTCACAAAGCTATCTGAATCCTTAATTGACCTAGGATATACTCAGTCCCATCATGACCATTCCCTCTTTACCAAGAACAATAAACATCACTTCACTGCACTACTTATCTATGTGGATGACTTAGTGCTTTCAGGAAATGATATTGAGGAGATTGCCTATGTAAAACAACACCTTGATAGACAATTCAAAATAAAAGATCTTGGCCATTTGAAGTATTTTTTAGGATTAGAGGTTGCTAGGTGCAAAGTTGGGATTAATCTCTGTCAAAGAAAGTATGCATTGGACATACTATCTGATACATGGTATTTGGTAGCCAAGCATGTCCCTACTCCTATCATAAAAACAACCAAGCTACACCAAGATGATGTCCCTGCCTATGAAGATCCTTCACTATATAGAAGATTGGTTGGTAGTTTATTATACTTAACTAATACAAGGCCTGATATTAGTTTTGCTATTCAACAGTTGAGTCAATTTATGGCTCAACCCACTGTCACTCATTTTAAGGCTCTCACTCGAGTACTAAGGTATATCAAGGGGAGTCCAGGCCAATGTATCTTCTATTCATCTAATTTCATTCTTCATTTAAAATCTTTTAGTGATTCTGATTGGGCCACTTGTGTTGATTCTAGGAAATCTATCTCTGGTTGTTGTGTCTTTCTTGGAGATTTATTAGTTTCTTAGAAATCAAAGAAACAAATCACGATGGCACGTTCTTCATCAGAAGCAGAGTATCGAGCCTTGGCAACCACTTCTTGTGAGATACAATGGCTCACCTACTTGTTAGATAACTTCAGAGTCAACTATGTGAAGCCTGCTCTCATATATTGTGACAATGATTCGACTAGACACATTGCTGCAAATTCTGTGTTTCATGAACATACTATGCACATAGACATTGATTGTCATGTGGTAAGAGAAAGATTGCAGTCCAAGTTATTCCATCTTCTGCCTATTGCTTCAATATATCAAAGTGCAGATATTCTCACCAAGGCGCTAGATCCTACTCCTTTTCGTTTTCTGCTATCCAAGTTGGGAATTCTTGATATATATTCTCCAGCATGCGAGGGGTAATGAAGTTAAGTAAGGAATTTGGTGCACATTGGGTTGGCATTACTCTGACCAAGGCATAAGGCCACGCACCAGACAAGGCACAAGGCCACACACTAGACATGACTCGTCAGCCTCAGTCAGAATGGCTCGGTCACGCACTAGACATGACTCGTCAGCCTCAGTCAGAATGGCTCGGTCACGCAGTAGACGTGACTCGTCAGCCTCGGTCAGAATGGCTCGGTCACACACTAGACATGACTCACCAGCCTCGGTCAGTTTTGCACGATCACACACCAAGTCTAGTCCATCTGCCTCGGTCAGAATGGCTTACTCATGCATCAGTTTCACACGGTCATATAGGCAAGGCTGCTGCACCGGACATGGACAACATGGTCACGGTCACGATGGGCATTTTGGCCCATCTAACCTTGCCAAGGTGGAAACACATGGGCCTAATCCTCTTTCTCCTGGGCTATATTGTTTTGTATTGCTTAATCATTACTTACCTAATGATTAAAGCATAATTAGTTAGGGAATTAGTTGCAACTAACGTAGTTCATGAGGTTGCTTATCCTTCAAGCAATCTGTTATGGCCTTTGTTATATAAGGCAAGTTGTTTCAATTCTTCAAGTAAGAAAATAATAACAAGTTTATTTCTTCCATAAAAGTAATAGCATATTATCTTTTAGAGCAGCAACATATGTTTTCCCGGTGGTGGATGGTGTGCGGCAATTCCAGTGGTGGAAGGGTTTTTAGTGTTTTGGGATAAGTAGGTTAATGGGGAGGAGATAGAAGGTTAGGGGTGAGGGAGTAGAATTTTTTAAATGAAAATTATATAATTACATCTATTACTAAATCTATTACAATTAAAATAGGAAGATTAATTTTATTCAAAAGTTTTGGTACACAATACTAACTTACTCCGATTAAAAAACTCATTTATCTAGATAAGCAAAACCCTATAAAATTTGAATATTTATCATGATAAGATAAGAATGTGGTACAAAGTACAAAGTGTCTATCACAATAGTAGTACTACTAATAAGACAAAGTCAATAATTTGGATCATAAATAAGCTGGAGTTAAATTTCCCCCTCATTAAATCAATTT
Source organism: Lupinus angustifolius (assembly GCF_001865875.1). Taxonomy (NCBI): domain Eukaryota; kingdom Viridiplantae; phylum Streptophyta; class Magnoliopsida; order Fabales; family Fabaceae; genus Lupinus; species Lupinus angustifolius. The sequence goes on from NC_032012.1 coordinate 16,359,435, forward strand.
TTTTGTTTGTGTTAAAATTTATTAACTTTTAGTTTTAGTCTCCATTAGTATGTGACCAGTGATAATGTTGACGAGTAATATTAAATTAACAACAAACACTAGAATTAAAAATATTTCAAAATTCTAGTGACTTGACTTGAATATTAATCATGTAGGACAATCAACACACTTAGACTATCTCCATTGCATAATATTAATTTCATTGCACCCGAGTCTTACACATTTTATAATTTATTTGTATATCTATAGATTAAGAATAACATTTACTTTTTATTCACAATAATAAATATTATTTTGATTCATTCTGGTCCCAAAATTTATTAACACTTTTATATTTTATAATAACACATACTCAAATAGTTTTCCTCTGCCTATTTCTCCATTTGCGACTCATATTTTCTTATTAAAAAAAGCATAAATATTGTTTGCAAAAAAAAAAAACATTTTTAATAAATAAGAATTTCACATTGACAAATAAATGATTTTTTTTTATTTCAATAACAATACTACAAAAATGTATAGATGAAAATGTTCTTAGTTTTCCGTGATTAAAAACTTATATAACTTAATATAAATAAAAACTTTGAAAAATCTAGTTGAATCAGATAGATAAGTTTATAAGGGATATAGACTTAGTAGTTAAATAAAGGCCCAAGACCATTCATATTGAAAATAACGTAAAGAGAGTAGATTTCATTTTTTTGTATTATTAAGTGTATTCAGTTATGATATGAGTAATGCATTAAGAATTCATTCAGTCTGGATATGATTGTCCATTCTAATAAGTACCATTTTCAATAATGAAAGTCTAGGGGTGAGCATGAGCCGACGAATTAAAGTTTATCTCTTACCCACCCTAATGTTGGTCAGATTATTTTATTTAAAACTCGAACTCGATCCTAGATCCGAAGCTAACCCAACCCTAAATATTGATCGAGTTAGCTTTTAAACCCGACCCCGACCCTAAACCTAATTAAATGTAATGTATAATCATTTTAGATAAAATATTCTCAATATTATTATTATTATTATTATTATTATAAATATGTATTTTGACATATAAAATGATAATGTATTATTAATCATGTATATATGGTGAAAAATTAAAGAATCAATGATATTTTCTATAAAAAAATATCATTACTTTGTATATACTTGAATAGAGATACATATAAACATGATGAGTGACAATGAGATGAGTTGAGCTGGGTCATGTTTGGTATCTACCCATAAATATTGAACAAGTTTAATTTTTGAACCCAAATTCAGCCCCTAGACCCAATAAAACTTGACCTTATTTGGGTTCGATCATAGTCGAACCATACTAGATGAACGAGTAGGATCGAGTCCTGCTCACCTTTAAATGAAACTATTATGATAAAGGGAGGCCAATGCCATTTTGGTATTAGAATTGTTATACTTAATGATGGAATAAAATATCTTCTTATGGTAGAAGATAACTTATGTCATTAAATCCACTAATTATTTGACATGTATATTATTTTTTCTTATAATATGTTTTAAATAAAAACTTCTAGGATGAAGATAAAAAAGACACATGTTAAACAATGAACAAATTCAAGGAGATAAATTATCTTATGGTATAAGAAGATGATTTATACTCATTTAAAGAACACTAATAATTCTTGTATTTTCCCTTACAATTTTGGCAAAACGAGGGAGAAGTCAATGTTGATAACAGCCGTACATTCTAGAGGATGAGGATTGAGAGGGTCCACTTAAAATAATTGTGTTTATTTTCTTAGTTGTATTTTAATTATTAATTTCTAGATATAAATTTATTTATATTTATATTTATATTTATATTATGATGATGAGAGTAGTGGATTAGTGGATTTCAAGGGTTTAGCATCTCCTCTTCACACTCATTCCACTCCTTTCAGGTTCCAACTTTCAACCCTCTTCAATTTTCATTATTCATAATAATATCTTTAACATTTTCCTTCATAAATATCTTATTGTGTTAAAATCCTGTTTACGAGTTGATTTTTAGAGGGTAATAATAAAAAGTTTCCAGCTGTAAAGTACAGTTGTGAAATGAGTTTCAACTCTTTCATTTCCGTTTTTTCCCTTCCAAAAACTAATTCGTAACAAAGTGTTAATAATAATAAGTGGTAGAGTCTCGTGCACTGATCGACATTTTTTATTGTCATGTTCAATTTGTAATCTGAGTTTTTGTGTGCTTGTGTTTGTCTCAGATATTTATTTTCTCATGGCTTCAAATTCTCAAAAGGAAAAGGACTCACCGGCTGGTATGTTTTGATTTTCTATTTTATTTCATTTATTTTTATTTTTCTTTATTTGTGGCCAAGAATTTTCTATTTGCCTTGTTATGTAAATTAGATTTCTAGATTAGTTATGTAATATAATAATTAGTCTATTCAGATTTGAACTTTGTTCAAAAGATGTAGTATTTGGATATATATGCCCTATGACTCTTGTACATCAAAATTAGTTGAGTTTGGTGTTTTTACATAATTCATAATTTGTAAGTCCAAACAAGTTTGGTGTTTGATGAAGAGATAAAATGCTTACATTGTAAAATGATGACTCTTAACATTTTTTTTGTGAAATGTAATTTATTCCAGTCAAATGATTCTTTTTGCAACAAATTAAGAGCACTTTTAAAACAATACACAAATCAGCTTTGGAATACGAATATTTTTTTACGAAATTTTTAAAATAATTTTTCATCAATGAAGCCTATGGATTTAATACAACAACAACTAAGCATTATTCCCACTAGGTGGGGTTGACTACATGGATCCAATATGCAAAAGAATAATTTACTATTCCGTAAGACGCGCCCTCCTTACGATAAAATGTGCTTAATGTCATAAACAAAGTAACACTTTTCTATCATATAGATGCTCATTACCAGGGATCTGCTTTGACTACTATTGTTTGTAATTGTAGAAGTGGAACAAGCCATTATTTGAAGGTTCTAATTTGCTATGATTATTAGTGCTTTCTTTCTCTGATTTACTCATAGGTTGTTTACAAAATTTTCACTGTAATGTTCATATGGTTTTGTACATGCATTTTAGCATAGCTGTTTTAGGTTCTTGAATCTTGAAAGTGCCTTAACTTCGCACATGTTAAATTTTTCATAGATGTCAAAGTTGGCGTGGCAGAGAATAAAAATCCGAAAGATGAAACATCCTCTGCAGATCCATCAACTGGACAAAGAGCTGCCTCTGCACCTTCAACTGGGTTTCCACCCAATCCTTTTGATTTCTCAGCAATGTCTGGTCTGCTCAATGTATATAATTTCCTCTCTTTTCTTTTGATATTTGTATTGCGTGTACTATTCTGATGCGTTTATCGATAACTAGGCCTTGTTGATGACGCCGTGTGTTTTCATGCTCTTTGTGAGCATGTGACATCTCACATAGAATATTTTGAAGGCAGTGAGCCTACAATACAATTGTATCTGCCCTCTCCTTCGGAGCTTTCTAGAGTGAGCCTTAGTTGTTGCCAATGTGCATTAGACTATGGCAGATGGTTTAATTTCTTTCTCATAGCTGCTATCTTATTAATCTTTAAAGGCCTTGGAATAACTGAAATTCACTGATAAGTTTTAGTGAAAAGCATATGATGGCCTCTGAAGTCCTCATATGGTTTGACCTATCTCTTAATCTTTTTTTTTCCACTCACATTGAACTGAAGTATTGTTTATCCGATGTAATTTATAATGTACGCTGGAACTTGTTGATATAGGCTCTGCTAATACATTAAATGTGAAACTCATAGGATCCAAGTATCAAGGAATTGGCTGAACAGATAGCACAAGATCCTTCATTCACTCAGATGGCTGAGCAGCTTCAGAAAACATTTCAAGGTACCACACAGGAGGGTATCCCTAACTTCGATAATCAGCAATATTTTCAAACCATGCAACAGGTTATGCAGAACCCCGATTTTATGACAATGGCTGAGCGCCTTGGTAGTGCATTGATGCAGGTATCATAATTATTCCTTCTACTTTTTGTTACATGACATTTCAACTGACTGATAAAATATATGTTCTCACTATTCAGGACCCATCTATGTCTACTATGCTCGAAAGTTTTACTAATCCGTCAAATAAAGAGCAGCTTGAAGAGAGAATGGCACGCATCAAGGAAGATCCATCATTGAAACATATTTTAGATGAGATAGAGACCGGTGGTCCTACTGCTATGATGAGGTTTAGTGTCTGCAACATTCTTTTAAATTATCTTTTACAATTTTTACACTTCCAGATTTCCAACATAATATATGTTGTATTAAGTTTGTAAATGGTTGCTTAAATGATTATTTTCATACAGATACTGGAATGATGAGGAGGTTTTGCAGAAGTTGGGACAAGCCATGGGCCTTCCAAATTCTGGTGGTGCAGCTGCTTCTGCTGAAAATTCTGTGCCAGATGAAACAGATGATGTGGGAAATGAAGATGAATCAATTGTTCACCATACTGCTAGTGTTGGTGATGTAGAGGTATGGCATAGCTCTTTTGTTCACATACATATGCTTTTAAAGCTTTCTTCCTTTTGAAGAAATCATGAATATTTAGGTTATGGTTTAAATTATTCAGATGAAACAGAGAAATTGGAAATTTTCGTTACGCTTGCGCGGGAACTTGTTTAGGTAGAACCTGCAGATCTTGAACATGTGAATTATCTATAATCCAAACTTATCTAATTTTTTCAACGTCCTCAGTAAAAATAGATGATGGTCCAGATGTTAAAATTTCTGAGGATCATTGCGTAGGAGAATGCTCAGTTGACATTCTTTGCCAGATCTCTGATGTCTTTCTTCCTTACACAACTCTCTTTTCTGTTCAAGGTTCTAATCTTTAGATTTTCATATTTTTGATTATTTAATGATAGTGAATTCTCTGAATCGGAATCTCTTTGGGGCCTCATCAACTGTGTTCATTTGTCTAATAATTTAGGAAAGAAGATTTGGTCTCTTGATCTTTTTGGGGTGTTTTTGTGCAATTTCTTTGATGAATCTGTAATTCATTCGTTAAACAGGTCTAGTTTACATTCCCCATTGGATGTATAGAGCTCCCTCTTATGTCATTTCTATTATTTGGACAGTATTGCTTAATAGAGCTAATACTGACTTGTTGCGTTATCGGAAGCCACATTTGGGTCTTTCTTTTGATACGCATTTTTGTGTTTTTGTTTAGAATCTATTCCTCATCTATTTGTATATGGTTGTGTTTTAAGGGGGTTTTCTTAACTGTTATGCAGAGGATTTGGGTAGCTTTTCTCCATTGATGTTTCTGTTTTTCTCTGTTACTTCATTTTTCCCTTTTTAGCTACGGTGGATGCCTTACCGTCCAAATATGTTCTACTTTTATTTTCTTCCTCTTAATGAATTTATTCTTTTATTTAAAGAAGAAATAAACTTCTTCACATGAAAGGTTTTAGAGTTACTTTTTCTTTTATTTATTCTTAGTGACACGTGAATGAAGAATCACTTTTTAAACTAAAATTAACAAAAAAAGTTATGATGGCAGTTACACGTTACATATAGGGGTATCATATCCTAATTCAAACAGCTATACTTGTGTTATCTTTCAATGCATAGAAGATCAAACCAGAATGGGCATTTGTTCATTTCTCATAGATTGGTTTGATTGTTAACCTTCATGTAGATAGTTTCCCTTTGCTAAATTCAGACATTATCTTTACTATTTCTGGGGTATGGTTTGGAGAAATATTTGTGAGCTAACACTTCACATACATGAACTAGGGGTTGAAAAGTGCATTAGCCTCTGGCGCTGACAAGAATGAAGAGGATTCAGAGGGAAGGACTGCTTTGCATTTTTCTTGTGGATATGGAGAGGTATACTTGTATTCCGAATAAAGTCTTTCTCATCTTTTTTTACTTACATACTTCTGTGTTTCTTAGAATGTCTAATTTTGTAATTTTTCGGGTGTGGATTGGTAAATAACCAGGACAAAGGTTCTGGGCGGTGGACTTTGTTTAGCATCATGATAAGAAGAAAACTAAGAATGCATTAAAATTCATGTTATTTGTTACAAGAAATCTGGTAGATAATATTGTTAATCTGTAAGGTTGTTAAACATTTTATAATGCGAGAGTCAATGGTTAAATCATTGCTTAAAGTAGGGGCGAGTGTGGGTTGGATTTGGCGACACTCGTTTGGTGTACCAACAATTTCCAAATGTCTGATTTCTCTTTGGCTAATAAATAAGCTACCTGTAACTGATAATGTAGTTACAAAAAGCATATAAACTGGAAATCATGAGTTGGGTGGTTTGAAAGGGTTGTAGTTTGGAGAACAAAGTGTTGGAAAGTAAGTCCCACACCGCCTACCTCATTGTCTCGGGAATAGTTTAAATACCTGTTGGCCTACTCCTCTCATTGCCAATTGGTTTTGAGATGGAACCTTAACACAAAGCACAAGAGCTAATAGGGATTCAGTTGGCTATTTCCTTCTCAAACATCCTCTTTATGGCATCAAGTCATTCGAATAAAAATGGTTTGCATCCGAATGGGTGGGTTACCATACCAAATCAGTGAGAAGAGCCTGAGATTGCTGTGCTGAACATTCATGTAATATTGAGCTTATGTCTTAGTATAGAAAATCTTGTAGTAGATAGAGCCTTTGTCAGGATGTCAGCGACTTGATAATCAGCTGTCACCAACTATACTAAACTTAGTCCTAATACATGTAACACAATACAGAGACTCTAATTACACTAATAGGGGGCGGTTCTCATTAATTTTTGGGAAGATGTTTGGGTTGGTACTGCAACACTTTCTAAGTCTTTTTCAAGCTTTTTCCATCTCTCATCTTTGCATAATGCTCCTGTTTGTCAATTCTACTCTCAAGATAACTCCTCTTGGAACGTCCATTTTTTCACAAATTTGCATGCTGCTTGATGAGCTACAATCTCTTTTGGTTTTAAATTTATTTGTTTCTATTCATCTTCTATTTTGCCAAACCCACCTAGTTGGAATAGGACTGCTGTATCCATGCCTTCTTTTAACGATTCTAGAACATGGATCCTTGATTCCCCAGGAATATTAACATGTTAATCCTTGATTTAGTTCCTAACTTTCTTATAACACTGATAGTTCTCTTTTTGGAAAACCTGTTTTGAAGTTCAAAGCTCCCTCTAAGGTTAAAGCTTTTGTTTGGATCACTGTTCTTAATAGGATTAACTCCATTGGCATGCTCCAGAAGCAAAACATGTAGCTGTTTTGTCTCCTAATGTGTGCATTATGTGTGGTTCATATTCCAAAAGTAGGCCTCATCTCTGTTTATATTGCTTAGCGGCAAAAGTACCTTGGAATAGATTGTTTTGGATCGTTGAAAAGTTATGGATTTTCCCTATGAACTTGTATGTTTTTCACTTCACTAATTTTAGAGGTTTTGGCACATGTAAAGATGTCAAAGTTTTATGGTAGTGCACTGTTTTTTATTGCCTCTTGCTGTATTTGCCTATTTGGTAAAGGAAGAGTAGATTTTTTATGATTCTTTTTCGTGTCTTGATTTCAGTTGGTATATATAGGATGGCTCTTTTGGTTTCCTTTAGTGTTTGAAACAGGGTTTTTAGTTGTGTTTCTTTGGTAGATATCCAGAGGGATTGACATATGTCTCTAAGTTATTTGCTGTTTCTTTTGATTTTTTAGGATGTCTTGTCCTCTTGTTTTATTCCCCACTCTTCTTCTCTTACTAATATTTCTTTTAATATCATAAAAAGACCTGATGATGCTATGTGTAAGGTTACATTGAAACAAGTTCCCATTTTTTATTGTTGGGCAGCTACCTGAAAAGCCATTTGGGGTATGTATTTTCTAACATCTTCCTGCTTAATCATGACGTTGGGATCACCATGAAAGCTACTTCCATTCCTTGTTTATTAAAAGGGATGGCTCTATCAAGGTTAAAGATTTTCAGCCCATTGGTTTTGGTCTTCATGGCTTAGGTCTTGTCTGCTTGGTTGAATGGGTTTTTGTGGAGTGTGGACATTATTCCTGAATCAGTGTAGTTATTTGGTAAACAGATTTCCGCTGTTTTGCCGTCATTGACAATGAGTTTGTAAAAGATACTAGGATGAAATAAGGTAATGGTCTAGCGTTTAAATTTGAAACATGTATGAATGAATGGGTTACCTCTTGTCCCATTCCCCTTGTACGTTACTACTCTATTCGGAGAACATAGGTGGAATTAATTACAATTCCAGTTCCAATTATGTAAGAATCGGAATTTAATTAGAATTTTAAACTTAGCAATTGTATTGCATGAAGAACTATGGAATGAATTTGTAATTCTGATTTTAATTTTGTTATTTGCATGTTGCAACCTACTGTTTGTTTTTTAAAAAAGTGTCTCCATACTTTTAAATGTGTGACTAAATGTGGTTGTGGAAGTAGCAGTGGTGCCAATGGCAGTGGTGTAATGACATCGCTTACAATGGTGAAAACGGAAGGTAGCAACAAATCCCTTCTAAGACGAGGAAGAAGAAAAAAAGGAGAAACTGATGAGCAATTAGAATTTTAGGATTCTATGTAGGCTATTTTTATACATTGCTGAACAAGTTTTTGATATCATTCCAGGTGAAGTGTGCACAAGTTCTCATTGAGGCTGGGGCAAAAGTGGATGCTTTGGATAATAACAAGAACACAGCTCTTCATTATGCTGCTGGTTATGGCAGGAAGGAATGTGTGGCCCTTCTACTTGAAAATGGTGCTGCAGTGTAAGTAGCCATTTCAGATTATACTTTGAAATTATTGTTATCCTATTCATCATGCAAATGCTTCCTAACCCATGATTGTTTGTTTGTGCTTTCTGTCGGGAAGTACGTCCCACATTGTCTGCCCCGCTCTTCTAGCCATGGTTTATACCTGTTGGGCTACTCTTACTCGTGTCATTGCTAATTGATTTTAAGATGAAACCTTAAGTGTACCTAATTGAATTTAAACTATTTGTTTCACTTTTTGTTCGATTTCAGTACTCTGCAGAATTTGGATGGGAAAACTCCTATTGATGTTGCTAAGCTTAACAATCAACATGAAGTTCTAAAGTTGCTTGAGAAAGATGCTTTCCTGTAGTTTTACCAAATCATGATGGCATGGTGCCAACAAGAAGAATATTTGGTTTATTGAAATAAATTCTTTTTTTTCTGAGTTGGATATTGTAATCCCTCAAACTATGTAGCATAATATATGGGTTGTTAATTTGTCATACTGCATTTCGAGATCAGTCATAATTATTTCATTATATGCTCCAGTTTTACAATCATGGTATGGTTTCATTGCAATTTTTTTTGTTGTAGTTTGACAAAGAAAAAGGTCAAAAACTTGGCCACCTTTGAAAGATTTTGATTTAGTAGACTAACTAAAATTCATTCACATATTTAAGAGTTGAATGGCTTTGCATGTTGGCAAAGTATTTTTCTCGATCATCAACAAGGGGTTGGTCTAATAGTGTATGACTTCGTTAGATTCCTAGAATGACTAAAATGTTAACTGTTATTGGGAGCAACACTTATTGTAAAAAGAGTTGTGCGCCTCGAAAATGTTTAGTTTCATACCTATAATAAGGTGGTATAAAAAAATAATTTTTTTAATCAAGTAATGCTAGAAATACCCTTGTAATGGGTGGAGTACTTGTACTCTTATTATAAAAATAAATTCATTTAACTGATAAAAAGTTTGATTCTTTTACAAAAGAATGGTTGATATGTATGTTATTATGGTTGTCGATGATTATAATTATAAGAAATGAAAACAGTTTAGAATTTGATTAAAACTTAAGCAAAAGAATGAGAAATATCATTAGTTTATTAATCCCATGAACTCTTAAGGATTTACTTTAAAACTTGTGAAATAATATGTCTCATCTATGACATCACTTTAGTACTTTTAAGATATACGCCCACCATGTCATAAAGGTGGGAATTGAGTATCGTCTTAAAGTGATTCTTTCACTTTAGGTCCAATGATAATCAATTAAGGGTCATTAGTCTTACTATAATACACAATCAGAGGTTATTTAGATGGTTGTCCTCTTTGGCGATGCCTTTTTAATATATTTTGAACTGAGGGTATCCTTTATCCTTGTATAAGGAACTAATATTTTTATGTGTATGTGACAAGTAACGGATCTAAGACTCAGAGACAGAGTGTGCAAAAAAAAAAGCTTAAAAATTAAATAATAAATATTATCAATTATAAAAAATGAAAAATTTAGTGTCAAAATTACAAAATTTAAATATACTTAATCAAATAAATTACACATTTCTTAATTAATCTCTACGTGATTTCACATTTTAAAATTGTTGAATAATTAATTCGTTGTCAATATTATTGAACATTTCTCGCTAAATATAAGTCACTAGACAAATATTCATTCATGTATCTCTCATTCGATTATAACCTATTTTTCACAATTTTTATAGTTAAAAAACTTTCTAAAATTGTATTACTAACTTCAAAAGAATATAAATTAACGGGTAAACAATGCGTCTTCCACTTTCAACCAATTTATCTAAAAGATTATTGATTCATTTCAAAGAAGCAAATTCGATAATATTATGTATATCAACGATGTAAGCCTCAAGTTCATTATCAAACATCACCAAATTAGTTGAACAAAAAGCACGTAGATAAAACTTTGTAAATTCAATCAGTTTTCTCATATCAAAACTAAAGAAGAGATTGGCTAGACTCGGAAAAGAAATGCAAAAAACAAATGAATATTTGTTTTAGAGAAACGATCATGAAATTCCTTAAATTGCATATCCATAATATTATAAAATAATTCAAGTGGTTAATAATTATTTGTTTTTCACTAAAAAATAGAGAGAGAAAATTATATAGATCGACAATGTAAGAGTTTTCTATAAGACTAAGATTGCAACTAAGAGGGAGGGGGTGGATTAGTTGACTTAAAAGTATGACCACTTTTTCTGCAAAATCAAGAGTAAAGTGCAGCGGAAAATTATACAGAAAATTAACAAGTAAAAATCAAGAGATAAAGGAGAAGAGAGTACGCCGAGATTTTATACTGGTTCATCTTCTTGTCCACCGAAGGCTACATCTAGTACTCTTGCAGCACAAGAGATTTCTTCACTAAATATTATTAGTTGTAATTACAATATCTCACCCCGAGACCTCTATGTACCTTACTCACTCACTAATACTTATGTCACTCTTGGAAAATACCATTTTCAAGTGACTCTATTCCCTTTCTTATCACATCCTTGTGAAAGAAAGAATTATGCAATGTCAATGAAGAACTTACAACAATGGTATGATTGTTTTTACAAGTTTGGAATGTAATATCAATTGCAATCTGATAACTCTTTGTATACTAAGTAATAATGCTCTTATAAGTTTGTAAAACTTTGAAACACTTTACTTCAAGCAACTCAGAAAATTCACTTTGAAAGTTTAAGAACAAGTTGCAAAAAAGTGCAGAAAATATTTCAGAAAATTTTCAGAATTATGTTTGAAAGTTTTTGAGAAAATTGTGTATGAGTTATGATTTGATTCTGAGTTTCAATGCCTTTTAATAGGCTTTCTAACCAGCCATAACACCTCTTTGAAAGGGTAGGAATTGATTGGAATGAAGCCATTTCGTTGGGGATGAAAACCATTCATTTTGAAATCTGAAAACTGATGCAACAACTTTCAGTAATCGATTATAGCCTTGAATAATCGATTACCCAAACTCTCTGTCCAATTGGCATTTAAAATTTAATTAGAGTAATCGATTACAACCTTGAGTAATCGATTACTCAACTTTGCTAAAACTGGGTAATCTGTCACTCACATACAGTAATCGATTACCCTACACAATTTTTGTTGGGTAACTAGTTTTCTCACTTATGTAACTTGTTACTTAGATACAGTAACTTATTACACACTATTTTTGAAAATTGTTTTGTTTATACTTGAAGTGTTTCAATTTTCTTAAAAAATAATTTGAGCACTACTATATTGTATATTCGAGAGTATATGATAAAAATACCTATTTAGACTTAGACTAATTTGTCTTGATGCTTTATCTTCTTTGTCTTCATAAGTATTCTTCTTATTCTTATTTTTGGTGATGTTTGTGTCTTCATCAAAACCGTTCCAAGGTCAGGAGCAAATATCTTTTTCACAATCTCCCTCCTTTTGATGATGACAAACCAATATCTTCTTTAACAGTGTAGTTTTATGAGAGCAGCATACTTTGAGATATGTTGAGATGACGTGAGTATGCTCCCCCTATTTTGTATGCTCCCCCATTCATTTGGAGTTATGTGTCTGAAAGAAATTTGACAGAAAATACACTTCTCCCGACTTTTATCCCCCTTTTGTCTTCATCAAAAAGAAGAAAATCCAAGAGGGAGATAGCAATGCATAGCATAAAACAAAAAATATTCAAACATTTGTTCAGCAAACAAAACAACATAATAGCAAAAAAATTTCAAAAGCCATGAAAACATTACAACCAGAAAATCCTAACAACAAAGATAATCCAAGACTCGTGCTCATAGTTGTCTTCACCAATGTCCATGCTACTCATCTTATAAGAGAGACGATGAAGTTCAAACTGGATTTGTTGATTCTGAGCAACAAGAGCATCCATCTAGTTAGTGATGTAGCCTCGAAGAGAAAACAACTCATCCATAATCATCTGATTTGAAGGCATGGCAGCAGATGAGGAAGATTGAGCATGAAACTGAGAAGGTTGAGATTCAGGAGGGTAGGAGGGGCAAGTTCTGATTGATCAGCAGGAGTAGTCGGTTTATTAGTTCTATGCTTATAGGTGCAGTCATGAGGATTTAAGGAGATGCCCATTTTGTGGATCACTTCCACATCAATCCGGCTTTCACGAAAATTAAGAGAGACATTGGTTTCACCAGCAGTAGAAACACCAAAATGTTCAAGAATATTGGTTATGAGGGATGGGGTTTCTCTCGCTTTTGACATAGTGGGCCCCGGCGGGAGGCCCGCACGACGGGCTATTAGCTCAGTGGTAGAGCGCGCCCCTGATAAATGCGTCGTTGTGCCTGGACTGTGAGGGCTCTCAGCCACATGGATAGTTCAATGTGCTCATCGGCGCCTGAACCTGAGAGGTGGGTCATCCAAGGCACATTAGCATGGCGTACTTCTCCTATTCGAACTGGGGTTTGAAACCAAACCAGATGTACAAACAATATGCATGGGATTAGCTGCTTCAATGGGTTCCTTTATTTTGGCAGGAGGCGAAATTACCAAACGTCTAGCATTTCCTCACGCTTTTCGCATATAGCAAGGGGCTTTGAGTTCCTCGAACAGTCTACATTTGTCTCATTATCATCTTAGCACAATTGATTTTGATGTTATACTTCATAGAATACATAAATTGAAGTTATATGTCACTGATTTGAGAATGGTTTGAAAATTTAAGCAAAATGACATAGCTCAGAAAGTAATGAAGCAAACGATCCTCAATTTTGAGATGTACAGCAGATAGGATATCTCTATTCTTAACAGTCTCACCAAAACCAAGTTGCTTACGCATTTCTATTTCCCTTTTTGAAATTGTACACAGAGATAGTAGAAATCCTTTCGATCGTAGTTATCTCATTCACAAACAAGGCCAAAACCCGTTGCGCTACCTTGAGTGGGTATGTTACAGCACAATGAACTGAGAGTTTTTAAATCCAAAACAATGTATTTTCCTTTCACGTAGGAAGTAAGACGATTTTTCCGGAAGCTCAAGTTGCAGTAAAGTACTCTAACAAGTTCAGGATAGATATCATTTGTTTCACAGCGAAAATCAAAAAGGTTTTGTTGCCGTAAAAGATAAGGGAAAATAAAATCTTCAAACTCAAAGTTCCCGAGATTACCGAATTTTGGAGTAAAGATGGTTCGTCCATGGAAGTGCTCTTCGGAGACTTTGCGTTGTTCATCGTTTGTGAGAAGTCTTGCTAAATCCAGAGGGTTAGACTCCAAGGATGAAGTCCCTTGCTTCTTTTGAGTCACGTTAGTGCGTTGCTTCATTGTTCTTGAAGACGATGTCATGGATTGAGTTTTTGAAGGTTTTAGGTTTTTGGGTTGGGAGATTTGGGGTTTTTTGATTTGGTCCACTAATCATGAAAATGATGGTATAAATGTGTTTAGAATTAAAAATGTGATATGAATGGACACAAAAATCACTCAAAACAGATGAAAAATGAAGTTTTTAGAGATTGTGAAGGGTTCACACGAGTGAGAGAGAAAGAGGAAGAAGATGAGTTTGAAAAAAATGAAGAAAAACATATATATATATATATATATATATATATATACTTGCACAAAGTTGAAAGTGCAAAGTGTCAAGATATATATATATATATATATGCATAGAGAAATCAGTTACTCACTTTTGAGTAATCGGTTATTCAGTTTAATTTTTTTTAAAATTTCAAACATCAGTTTTGAGTAATTGATTACTCACTTGAGTAATCGGTTATTGAAACTCCATGTTCAACCCTGTAATCGGTTACTTTCTAGAGTAATCGATTACTGACCCCAGAAAAAATTAAATTTAGGCATATTGATGCTATGAAAATGATTTTTGAGCCAAAATTTAAAAGTCTTAAACATAAGAGAACACATTTAAGTACAAGTAGGCATTAGATAAACATATTGAAGCACGCATATAATCATATAATCATGTTAAGATAGGTAAGTTTCATCAAGAATGCTTAATTCACGTCAAATTTTATAAAAAGGTTATTTAGCCAAGAGTTTAGTGAAAAAATCTGCTAGTTGGTTATGAGTATCAATAAATTCTACAGTTACATCTTTCTCTTGGACATGGTCCCTAAGGAAGTGATGCCCTATATCTATATGTTTAGTTCTAGATTGCATAAATAGATTCTTTATGAGGTTTATAGCACTAATATTGTCATATTTTAGAGGAGTGCAGCCTAAGTCTAAGCCATAATCTCGTAATTGTTGTTTAAGCCACAACACTTGGGCACAACAACAACCTGCTGCTATATATTCAGCTTCAGTAGTGCTTAGGACAACATATGCTTGTTTTTTGCAAGACCAAGAGACTAAAGCATTTCCTAAAATATGACAAGTACCACTTGTACTTTTCCTCTTAGATTTGCATACATCAAAATCTGAATCTAAATAACCAACCAAATCACATATACTTCATTTTGGATACCACAATCCAACGTCAGTTGTGCCTTTAAGATATTTCATGATTCTCTTAACGACAACTAAGTGTGATTCTTTTGGTTTAGATTGATAGCGTGCACATAGACATACATTAAACATGATATTAGGTCTAGTGATAGTTAAATATAAAAGAAATCCAATCATGCCACGGTACTTTGTTATTTCAATGCATTTTCCAGCTTCATTTGTATCAATGTAAGTATCAAGTCCCATAGGAGTAGTTATTGGCTTGCAATCATCCATATCAAATCTTTTCAGCAAATCTCTGCAATACTTGGATTGACTTACAAAAATTTCATTGTCAATTTGTTTGATTTCAAGTTGTTTGATTTGTTATCCAAGGAAGTAATTCAACTTACCCATCATGGACATTTCAAACTCTCCATGCATCATTAGTAGAACCAAAACTTCATTAGTAGAACAAAAAACAATATCATCTACATAAATTTGAACGAGAAGAGTATGATGATTTATTTTCTTTATAAAGAGTGTAGTATCGAACTTTCCTTTGATAAATTCTTTCTCAAGTAGAAAATTTGTTAGACGATCATACCATGCACGTGGAGCTTGCTTCAAGCAAAGAGAGTTTTCTTTAATTTGTAAACATGAGAAGGATGTTTGTAATCTTCAAAACCACGAGGTTGTTCTAAAAACACTTCTTCTTGAATATATCCATTGAGAAAAGCACTCTTTACGTCCATTTGATATAGTTGAAAGTTTAAAGAACATGCATATGCAAGTAATATCCTAATAGCTTCAAGTCTAGCAACTGGAGCGAAGGTTTCATCAAAGTCTATACCTTCTTCATGATTGTATCCTTGGGCTACCAGTCTAGCTTTATTTCTAACAATACTATCATTTTCATCAGATTTATTATGAAATACCCAATGAGTTCCTATAACATGCCTATTTTTAGGTCTAGGAACAAGTTCTCAAACTTCATTTCTCTCAAACTGGTTTAATTCTTCTAGCATTTCAAGAATCTAGTGTTCATCCTCGATTGCATCATCAATCTTGGAGGGTTCTATTTGAGAGACGAATGTCATGTTAAGACACGCATCCTCTAGCATTAAATGGGTAGTAATACCCTTGCTAATATCACCGATGATGTTGTCAATAGGATGATCTCGATGAGTTCTCCATTCTTTTGGTAAATCAGAGTGAATATGCTCTTCTAGAGAGTTAACCCATCCTTTATCACATGATTGGTTTCATCAAAAGATACATGAACGGATTCTTCCATGACTAGATTTCTTTTATTAAAATTTCTATAAGCTTCACTCGTAAGACAGTAGCCTATGAAGATACATTCATCAGATTTTGCATCAAACTTGCCTAAGTTATCTTTACCATTATTTAAAACAAAGCATTTACAACCGAATACATGCAAATGAGAAATGTAAATGAGAAATGTTTGGTTTTCTACCTTTAAAGAGTTCATAGGGGGTTTTCTTAAGAATTGGTCTTATAAGAACTCAGTTTGAAACATAACATGCAATACTTACTGCATCAGCCCAAAAATATTTTGGGAAGTTAGTTTCATTCAACATTGTACGAGCTAGTTCTTCTAAAGACCGATTCTTTCTCTCTACAACACCATTTTGTTGTGGTGTTCTAGGAGCAAAAAACTTGTGATTAATGCTAAGATCATCACATAATTCTTTAAACGAAGAGTTTTGAAATTCTCCTCCATGATCACTTCTTATTGCAGCGATTTTTAGTGATTTCTCATTTTGAACTCTTTTAGCATAAATGCTAAAGGCTTTGAATGCCTCATTCTTATGAACTAAGAATAGAGTCCAAGTATATCTTACTATAACAAGAGCATAGTAGTTACCACCATAATTTTTTGTTCTTAAGGGGCCAAATAAGTCCATGTGTAGTAAGTGCAATGGTCTATCGGAAGAAACCATGTGCTTTGGTTCAAAAAAAGTCTTTGTTTGTTTACCTATTTGACAAGCACTACATAGTTTGTCTTTAACAAACTTCATTTTGGGTAAACCAACAATTAAATCTTTCTTTATGATTTTATTCAAATGGTTCATATGAATATGAACAATTCTCCTATGTCAAAGCCATGCATCATGATTATCATGAGCAACTAAACAAGTTATTGGTAAAGAGGAGTCTATGTCAATCATATATATTACTTATCCTCTTACCAATGAGTTTAGAGTTTTGAGAATTCTAACTTTCGATGATGCACTTATCCATGGAGAATATCACATGAAAGCCTTTGTCACATACTTGACTTATGCTTAGTAGGTTATGCTTGAGTCCTTCAACATAAAATACACCTTCTATAGTTGTTGAGGGTGGCTTGCAATTCTACCAACTCCAAGTATGCCAATTCTACCAACTCCAAGTATTTTTCCTTTGTTGTTATCACTATATGTGACATAACCTTTGTCCCTTGGAGTAAGGACAAAGTACTTATTTCTATCGTTCGTCATGTGCTTTGAGTAGCCGCTGTCCAAGTACCATAAGTTGCAGGCGGCTCTCAAATTATCCTGCAAAACATGTTAAGTTTTATTAGGTACCTAATATTCTTTAGGTCCTACATGGGTAGTACCTTTTTCAACCCATCTATAATGACCTAGGGGTACACCATATATTCTAATCATGCAAGTATTTGGTGTATGCCCATGGTATTTACAATATGTACATGTGGGTTGATGGTTATGTATCCTGGATTATCATTACTACGTTCAAATGCATGGATACTTGGTTTTTGAAAGTTTATCTTTGTTGAGACACTTTGTTTCTTAGAAACATGAGTTTTTGAATAACCAAGACTTCTTTGGTCTGTTGAGTGTCTTTGATCATTAATGATCTTTTCCAGACTTTTACTACTCTTGTTCAGCTTATTAAGTTCAAGACTTAATGTTGAAACTTTATTTTCAA
>NC_032012.1:16377545-16381832 GCF_001865875.1 Lupinus angustifolius
TTTTGACATGAAGATGATGAGAGTTTGTTTCTAAATGCATCAAACTCAGTTTTTTGTTTTAGAAACATTTTTGTGAGTTTGACATATTCATCATGCAAGTCACTAAATGCAGTTTGTAATTAAGAAGAATATAGTTTAGTGTTGTTTACCTCTTCATTATCAAAATGATGAGATGTCATTAAAGAGAGATGTGCTTGTTCTTCATTTTCTTGTTCAGAGGCGGAACTAATATCAATATCTTCCCAAGCAATATAGGCTCTTCGTCCAGTCATTTTTTATTTTGGCTTTGTTATTTTGGTTAACCTAATCATTTAGATTTAGGAACCTTAACATAACATGTTTATTATTATTTTTATAATATCATCTTCAGAATTCTATTATTTTTTATTTAAAAAGTTTTGGGCCTTTTCTGGGCCGGACAAAAATAGGTGTTCATTAGCACCCTTGTTCCTTTTAAGGAACTTGCTGAACTTCTTTACACGAAGACTCATGTCTTCCACCTCTTCCTTCTCAGATTCATCTTTTGATGATTTGTATTTGTCTATTTTTGCCTTGAGAAAGATATTCTTCTCTTTCTTTTCTTGCTCTTCGTGTTGGTCAAGTTGGCTGAGTTCTAATTCATGTTTCTGCAATTTACCAAACAAAGCAGCCAAATGCAACCAAGGACATTTTTGATAAACTTTGCTTTTCAGAAATGGCTATTACCCTTGGTTGCCATGTTCTGGTAAGTGATCTTCGAACCTTCAAGTTCAAATCACTATTTGATAGTACCTTACCAAGTGCAATAAGGTGATTTGTGAGGTGGGTAAACCTCTTTTGAAGATCCAAAATTTTCTCTCCAGGTTTCATATGAAACATTTCACATTCTTGGAAAAGAGTGTTGAGTCTCGACCTTTTTACCTCCTCATTTCCTTCATGTGTAGTCTCTAGAATATCCCACATTTCTTTGGTAGACTTGATGCTCTAAAGAACTCGTCAATGACAAGTGCTAAAGTGAAGATGTTCTTTGCTTTGAGATCATATTGCACCTTCTTTTTATCTTCATCATTCCATGAAGATTTGGGCTTTACTTCTCTTACGCTGTTGACTATGGTGATGGGTTCATATGGCCATTCTTCAATTACATTCCATATGTCCAAGTCTTGAGATTCTATGAAGATTCTCATTCTGATTTTCCAAAAGTCATAACACTCTCCAAAAAAGGTTGGAGGGCGGTTGATGTTGGAACCTTATCCTAGAAATGATCTTGAGGCCATCTTCGATATAGGATCAGATTTGAGAATAACTTACTCAGAAATAGCTCTGGTGTCAATTGTAAGACTAAGATTGCAACTAAAGGGGGGTGAATTAGTTGACTTAAAAGTATGGCCACTTTTTCTGCAAAATCAAGAGTTAAGTGCAACGGAAAAATTATGCAGAAAATTAACAAGTAAAAATCAAGAGATAAAGGAGAAGATAGTACACCGAGATTTTATACTGGTTCACCTTCTTGTCCACCAAAGACTACGTTCAGTACTCTTGCAGCACAAGAGATTTCTTCACTAAATATTATGAGTTGTAATTACAATATGTCATCTCGAGACCTCTATATATCTTACTCACTCACTAATACTTATGTCACTCTTAGAAAACACCATTTCCAAGTGACTTTATCCCCTTTCTTATCACACCCTTGTGAAAGAAAGAATTCTGCAATGTCAATGAAGAATTTACAACAATGGCAAGATTGCCTTTATAAGTTTGGAATGTAATATCACTTGCAATCCGATAACTCTTTGTATATTAAGTAATAATGCTCTTATAAGTTTTTAAAACTTTGTAACACTTTACTTCAAGCAACTCAGAAAATTCACTTTGGAAGTTTAAGAACAAGTTGCAAAAAAGTGCAGAAAATATTTCAGAGAATTTTCAGAATTATGTTTGAAAGTTTGTGAGAAGATTGTGTAAGAGTTATGATTTTATTCTGAGTTTCAATATCTTTAAATAGGCTTTCCAACCAGCCATAACACCTCTTTGAAAGGGTAGGAATTGATTGGAATGAAACCATTTCGTTTGGGATAAAAACCATTCATTTTGAAATATGAAAACTGATCAATAGCTCTCAGTAATCGATTACAACTTTGAGTAATCAATTACCCAAAATCTCTGTCCAACTGGGCATTTAAAATTTAATTAGAGTAATCGATTACAACTTTGAGTAATCGATTACTCAACTTTGCTAAAACTGGGTAATCTGTTACTCATATACAATAATCGATTACCTTGCACAGTTTTTGTTGGATAAATGGTTTTCTCACTTATGTAACTTGTTACTTGATACAGTAACATGTCACACACTAGTTTTGAAATTTGTTTTGTTTATACTTGAAGTGTTTCAATTTTCTTAAAAAATAGTTTGAACATTACTACTATTGTATATTCGAGAGTATAGGATAGAAGTACTTATTTAGACTTAGACTAATTTGTCTTGAAGTTTTGTCTTCTTTATCTTCATAAATATTCTTCCTTTTCTTCTTTATGTTGGTGTCTTCATCAAAATTGTGCCAAGGTCAGGAGCAAATATCTTCTTCACATTTTCTACACTGTCTGTCCATCATCACCATTCATTTTTAATCATTATTGACTCTTAAAAAACAAATACAAATGAATTGTAGATGATGTAATGACTGTGATAAATATTTACACTAACAATTCATAAATATTACACTCAAAATTAAATTTGAGGTTTTTTTTTTGGTTTCCCACAGGTATCCTCGCATTGGAGGCAATCTTGTTCGAGCCGGGAACATCCACAGGTACGTGGGGCTAACTCTCCCAACGGGCATTTTTTCCATCCACAAGACTCAAACCCGGGTTCTTGCTTAAGGGGACTCAAGCATGTACCACTTGAACCAACGTCCGTTGGTAATTAAATTTGAGGTTTCTAGAGATACAAGTGGTATAAATATTTTTCAAAAAATATATTAAGGGTGTGCATTATTTGCACACCCTCAAACATATACAACACTGTCCCTATGCGTGATTGCTCCTCCTAATAAGTGTCGCTCCCAGTAATCGAACCTTTGACCTTTTGGTTATCTCAGGGATCTAGCGAGATTTTATACCATTATACCAACAAATTGTTGGTCATCTCTAATTTGATTTGTTACTTTTAGTTGTGTTACAAACCAAATTAAAATAAGAGGGAGGTCACTTTGCTTTTGAGTGTGAAGTTATTAGAAAAGACAACTATACCAATGAAGCTATGAGGATGGTGGAGTGAAAATGAATTTTTAAGGAAAAGGAAAATTCAAAAAAAAGTAGAAGTATAAGGGAGATACGAAAAGGGTTAAATTTAATTGAAAAGGGAAAATACCAATATATCAAGAAATCATGAACAAATGAGATAAATTATCATCAACCTGACTAAGAAGCACATCACTAATGGCTAAGCCAAATTTTCTCAACATCATAGTTGTTATATGATAGGTGGCTCCTATTTATAGGAGGATGATAGCCATGATATTGTCCCATTTTTCCCTCCATTATTGAAAATTTTAACACACATTAAATAAGCTAATTAAAACCATAAATCCTACTTATTAATTGCATAACCCACGATGATTATAGAACTATCACTTCATTAATCTTGTAATCATGTATTCACAAAGTTAATGGATGATACAACCTTCTTGATCAATCTCT
Source organism: Lupinus angustifolius (assembly GCF_001865875.1). Classification (NCBI taxonomy): domain Eukaryota; kingdom Viridiplantae; phylum Streptophyta; class Magnoliopsida; order Fabales; family Fabaceae; genus Lupinus; species Lupinus angustifolius. The sequence goes on from NC_032012.1 coordinate 16,381,230, forward strand.
GGCTTGTATCCACCACTTTTCCTTGTTCTATTGGTTAACTTTATTCTTTCTTTTTTTATTTAAGACTTGGTGAGCATGCAACTTGAGGTTCAGCTATGCTTCTTGTTTGTTATTCTTTTCTGTATAATGTCGAGAAAAAGACTTATGTGAAGACATATGTATATAGGGATAAATAATAAAATATTGATAATACATTAAAAATTTAATTATAGTTAAAATTTGGTCATAATAATAATACTAAAAACATAAATATATTTGTATCTAAATATGACATAATGTATACATCTTCGTACAACTTTCTATTTGAATTCTTGAAAGTGGTGTTTATCCTTCAAACCTTAGGTTATTTGGCACACATCAAATAAGCTTGTTTTTCTATCTTTGGTAAAATCACATTTTGTATATTTAAACCTCATATGTAAGGTCTGACAATGAACCAAACCAACTTGGTATTTATTTGAAATTCGATTCGTTATAAACTTGGTTCATGAACAAATGAGTCAAATTTGAGTAAAAATTGAGCTCATTAAATAAACTAGTTGAACTTGATTTGGATACAGTTTGACTTGTTAAGTTCAAGAGTTAACTCAATATATATATATA
>NC_032012.1:16381932-16397844 GCF_001865875.1 Lupinus angustifolius
TATAAAACCTTTTGTAGTATTATTTAAAAATGAGTTAATTATTTGAGTTGTCCAAATGAACCAATTCGAACTGAGAATAGGTCACAAACTTTAACCAAGCCGAACTCGAGCTAAAAAAAACTTATATTAAATCAAGTCGAATTTCAAGCTGAACCAATCTTTATTAAGCTGAACCGAGTTAAGCTCTGATTCAACTTTCAGTTCTAATTCACAAATCTTTTACTTTATTATCACGAGTTTGTCACTTTAATAATATTTGCAACTAATCTTCAATGTCAAGTAAACTCATAACATGTTATTCACACGAAAATAACAATTGAAATTCATCATTGAAGGTAAGTAAGAGAATCACATAACAAATGATTCGTAACATCAAAGCATATCACAATATATGCATGGATCTTGCATGTTGGGGAGTGTTGCAGTCTTTTTTTGATACTATTAATAGTATCTCTCACTTTATAAGTAAAAAATTAATTTCTTTCTAAAAATCAAACTTTTAATATTTTGATCTTTCTGAAATCTAACGAAACTTTATGACACTAGACTAACACCTTCTTCATATTCTTAGTGGCGTTCCAAAGTAATAGAAACAAAAGTCAAAACTTGCAAGTTAAGTAGCATTTATGCAAATAAAGTCTAATCACTCTACTATATCAAAATCTATGAGGGGTAAATAACAATAAGATTATGACTAAGAAGTCAGATTTAAGTATCTGAAATAATCTCTCTGTTTGTGAGGTTGAGTCTACTCTCTCTAAACTCCTTAGGTGGAAGCCTCATACACCAATCTTGGGACCAAGTTAGACTTTTTTTTCTTTTTTTCCATTCCAGAATAGACCAAAAAAATTGGACTAAAAATGTTGTGCTGACTCTAAAAGTGGGGCACGCAATGAAATAATTATGGAACTTAATCCAGAAAACCATGCAGTGTAACAATCCACATAATATTAATATAAGTTACATACATAACAATTTTGGTGGTGACAACATCCAACACAGAAAAAATAAGAATATTAGTTCAACACACCATTAAACCTCTTTCCCCCTCAGTTTCCCCCTTTTCTTGTTGGCACCATGCCATCATGATTTGGTAAAACTACAGGAAAGCATCTTTCTCAAGCAACTTTAGAACTTCATGTTGATTGTTAAGCTTAGCAACATCAATAGGAGTTTTCCCATCCAAATTCTGCAGAGTACTGAAATCGAACAAAAAGTGAAACAAATAGTTTAAATTCAATTAGGTACACTTAAGGTTTCATCTTAAAATCAATTAGCAATGACACGAGTAAGAGTAGCCCAACAGGTATAAACCATGGCTAGAAGAGCGGGGCAGACAATGTGGGACGTACTTCCCGACAGAAAGCACAAACAAACAATCATGGGTTAGGAAGCATTTGCATGATGAATAGGATAACAATAATTTCAAAGTATAATCTGAAATGGCTACTTACACTGCAGCACCATTTTCAAGTAGAAGGGCCACACATTCCTTCCTGCCATAACCAGCAGCATAATGAAGAGCTGTGTTCTTGTTATTATCCAAAGCATCCACTTTTGCCCCAGCCTCAATGAGAACTTGTGCACACTTCACCTGGAATGATATCAAAAACTTGTTCAGCAATGTATAAAAATAGCCTACATAGAATCCTAAAATTCTAATTGATGATGAGCTTTTTCCTTTTTCTTCTTGCTCATCCTAGAAAGGTCTTGGTGCCGGAGAGATATACATAATATAGCAGTATAGCACGCTCCACTGCCACCACCACGATTGCACGAAAAGTGGCATTGCTGCCTCTACCTCCACGCTGCTACCAATGTTATTACACACTACCATTGCCACCACCACAGATGCCATTGATACCTCCACAATCCCCACCCATTGCCACAATAATAATTTTAAACTTCCGGGGAGACATCATTTTTTAAGGGCAGAGATGGTAGAGCATGAAGCGTGACAAACCATTTTGGTATATGTTGTATGTCGAACATAGACACGCATGTTACACATGTCTAATTAAAAACTTTTTTCTTCCAATAAACAGTGATTTTCAATAACAGATGAGAAAGACTTTATTCAGAATATTAATATACCTCTCCATATCCACAGGAAAAGTGCAAAGCAGTTCTTCCCTCTGAATCTTCTTCATCCTTGTCAGCACCAGCAGCTAGTGCACTTTTCAAACCCTAATTGAAAGATGTGGAATCATAGCTCTCAAATATTTTCGAAGATCATATCCATTATCCAGAAACAATGTGACAATGGCTGAATTTAACAAAAGCATAACTACATGCATCAAGGTTAACAATCAAACCAACACTTGAGAAATGAATAAATGTCCACTCTATTTTAATTTTCTATTCCTTGAAAAATATTATTAAAAAAAATTAAGTATACAACCCCTTGTACAGGGCATCAAATACCACTATAGTTCTAAAAGTGATTCTTCACTTGTGTCACTAACCAAAAGGTTTTAAGCATCCAGATTTGATGAATGATTTCCAATGCTTGTAATTAAATTCTTCCACTCCAAAATCTTATATCTGAAGAACTTAATTTCTTTTTTAATACAGAATAAATTGATTAAGGGGATCTGGGAAGAGAAGAAAAGCAGGAGTTTAAAGAATGAGGGATCTCAGTGAAAATGGGAAAATAAAATTACAGAGAGAAAACATTGTTTGAGGAAAGCTACTCTATTTATCTGTAAATCAATTAAGTGAACATAATTATGCTGATATGGGCATGGAAAAGGACAAGCTGGAACAAGAGCTCCGAGGCCTACAGGGACCACAAACCAGGGCAAGGACCAAGAGGGAAAAGGAAGCCCTTCGACAGGTTCTAGAAGCCCTAATGAAAATCAGCCCAAGGGAAGAGTTGCAAGCAACCACTGAGGATGGTGCATTGCGTTGAAGGAGGAGGGACTTGGCCAACCATGGATGTGGACCACACCACAGCCATGACGTGAATCCAGGCCATGAAACACGATTGTGGACCAAGGCATGGCATGACCATGTTTCTTCCAGTTTGCATGGGTATATCCGAGAGTGTATTCATATTCTATTTGTTTAACCTACGTAATAACAGTATAAGATCCCATAACCTGAAGACCAGGTGAGTTTATCAGCTGATCACTTGGATTGTCATTTTTAGGAGGTTAACATCATTAAAACTATGTAATAAGTGGTGTCATAAGTTGTAGGTTACCATTCAGCATCAATGGCTGAGTTATGAGGCATTAGTTTCATATGATTGCAACCACCTTTATAATGTAGCCTTCAATCATAAATGAAATCATCCAAGAATTTATGTTCAATAAAAAAACATAAGAATTTTCTGAGTTTGTGATGTCTTTCTCTACTTCTTATGGTTACTGTCATAATGAGAACACCTCAGATTTTAAACAAGTACCAAAAACACATGACAAGAAAGAGCTAAATGCTTTTTTCCGAATTATAGAAAACAAATACAACAACCAAACCTTAATCTCGCTTAGTTGGGGTCAGTTAATTATAGAAAACAAATGAACAAAATTAACAAGGCCCAAAATAGACTCCAGTTCAGAGAATTCACTATCATATAAATTAACAAAGAAATGGAAATCCCGAGAAAGATTTGAACCTTGAACAGACAGGAGAGTTATAAGGAAGAAGGACAACAGAGATACAAGGAAGCATCTCTAAATGAGTATTCTCCTACCCAATGGCCCTCCGAAAATTTAACATTAGCAACATTTCCTAATTCTATCAAGGACCTGGTTATATCAGATAATGTTGGGGTAAAAAAGTGGCCTGATCAAATTAAGGATTTTACCGTACTCTAGAAGCTTAAGCTACACCAGTAGACTCCAAAGGATCCCAATGGGAAGTTTCTGAAAGATGAAGTTGAATTGTTTGATAAATGGCAACCCAGCAAAACACAGAAAGGCTAGTTGGAAAAATTGTTTACTTGGCTGTAACTCCACTTGGCATAACCTTTGTTGTTGGATTATTTAGACAATTAAGTCAGACTCCAAGAGTTCCGATTTCAATTGTTAGACAAACCAATACACTAAGCCTGGTTTTATTTCATCAAATCCACTATGACTAAACTTCATTCACATGTTCCAGATCTGTACCTTCTACCCAGACAAGTTCCCTGTGAAAAGATAATAATTTTCCACTTCCTCTGTTTCACGTCAATAACTTCAACCATAACCTAAATTCTTGAAAAGGGAGAAAGGTTTAAAAGCATGCATATGTGCACAAAAAAGTGATATGCCATACCTCTATATCACCAGTACTAGCAGTGTGATGAACAATTGATTCATCTTCATTTCCTACATCATCAGTTTCATCTGGCACAGAATTTTCAACAGAAGCAGCTGCATCACCAGCATTTGCGAGGCCCATGGCTTGTCCTAACTTCCCCAAAACCTCCTCATCATTCCAGTATCTGTAATGAAAAAATCATTTAAGCAGCCATTTACATATTTAATACAACACACATTATGAAGGGAATTTGGAAATGTCAAAACTGTAAAAGATAATTCAAAAGAATGTTAAAGCTGCTAAAACCTCATCATAGCAGAAGGACCACCAGTCTCTATCTCTTCTAAAATATGTTTCAGTGATGGGTCTTCCTTGATGCGTGCCATTCTCTCTTCAATCTGCTCTTTATTTGATGGATTAGTAAAACTTTCAAGCATGGCAGACATAGATGGATCCTGGGATAGAGAGCACATACATTTCATCAAACAGTTGAAATCTCATTAACAAGAAGTAGAAGGAGGAAATGTATAAATACCTGCACCAATGCATTACCAAGGCGCTCAGCCATGGTCATAAAATTGGGATTCTGCATAACCTGTTGCATGGTTTGCAAATATTGCTGATTATCAAAGTTAGGGATACTTTCTGGTGTTGCACCTTGAAAAGTTTTCTGAAGCTGTTCAGCCATCTGGTTGAATGAAGGATCTTTTGCAATCTGTTCAGCCAATTCCTTGATACTTGGGTCCTATGCATTTCACATTCAAGGCGTTAGAAACTTGAAAGGGCTATATCAACAAAGCCCAATTATTTATTATAAATTCCTAATCAAGTCAAACATCTGACAAACTTTCCTATATAACTGAATCTTAAATGCAGAAGATACTAAAATATTATTGACTGATACAATTTTATTGAGTGATACTGGAAAGCTCCAAAGGATAAGACAGATACAATTGTATTAAATGGTTACTGTCAAAGAGAAGATCTCTAAAACAATTAAGAAGTTTAGATCCTCGGAAATACTGATATCAGTGTCCAACTATACACTCCAAATTCAATGCACCACCAAGACATGGAAAAATTCACACGTGTAAAAAAACAATATTCTCTTCGACTGCGAGACTTCATATGCTCACAAAGAGCATGCTAAGATATTCCCCATCCTTAACTTCACCTAATTATCAATAAATACAGCATAAATAGTACACAATACATAAAATTCAAATATAATAAAAGGAGATGAGATGATATACATTGAGCAGACCAGACATTGCTGAGAAATCAAAAGGATTGGGTGGGAAACTAGTAGCAGTTGCAGAGGATGTTTCAGCCTTGGCATTTTTATTCTCACCAGTGCCAACTTTGTCATCTAGGAAAACATAAACAAGTTTGAAGTTAAGGCACTTTTAAGATTCAAGAACGTAAAGCCGATATGCTAAGATTACATGTATGAAACATTATGATTGATATGGAGAAAATTAGAAAACAAACTAGGAATCAATCAAATAAAGAAAACACTAATAAGCAGAACCAAACAGGACTTTCAAATCATGGCTTGTTGTGCTAGTTCTACAAGAAACAGTAGACAGAGACCCCGAAGTAATGAGCACCAATACTATATTTGTAGAAAATCGTCACTTTAATTTATGGCATCAAGCACAATTTTTCTTCAAGTATTCATCAAGGGCACATGTTAAAGAATGCTGGATGTTTTTTTGCATATTACAAGCATGGGCATTTTTTTGGCACTACCAAAGGTATCCCCTCAGCTTATAGGTAAGGAAACAATCCCTTTCAGGGTGTGTGACTGTCCATCCAACCAAGTGTCGCTTGTATTTAGCGGTGTCTTATACCATTAGACCAACGCCTTATTGGTACAAGCATGGACTTTAAAAAAGAAAAAATATTTTTTAACATGTAAAAAAAAGTTATTTCGTATTCATAAAGCAAAAGCTGATTTCGGTATTGTTTTTTAAAATCTGCATTTAATTTGTCTCCAAAAAGATTGTATTTTACTGAAATCAATGATATTTAAATTCTATTCAAACTTCAGCGACATCATATGTTAAGGTTTTGAAGTCGCAGAAACCACAGTTGTGGCTGAATGACCACATTTCCCCCCAATTGTCTGAAAAATCAAGGTTTTAAGAGCTTCCGAAACCACATACCCTATTTAAAATATTGATAAGAACCCTAAGGCTTATAAAACAAACATTGTATTGGTTGAACAAAATTGAAATCTGAATAAATTGCTGTGAGTTGAATAAACAAATTATAAGGTTCCATCTTTCAAATCAATTAATATTATTAAAATAAGCTGATCTAGAAATATAATTGGAGAATAGAGATTATAAACATACCAGCAGGAGAGTCCTTTTGAGGATTTGAAGCCATGAGACTAGAAATAGATGAGATAAGAGAAAATATTAAGATTAAAAATGAAATATGAAAATGGAGAAAAGGGAAATAAAGAATGAAAATTGAAGTGTGAATTGTGAATTGTGATGAAGAAGGGGAAGATGATAAGGGTTGAAGATTAGAACCTTTGGTGATTGGTTGAAAGCTGTGGAATGAATCTCAAAGGAGTTAGTTGTTATAAAATCATTTTTATACATTGTCATTTATCACTACTATATCATCCACTCTTCATTTTTCATCATTATTATCTCTTTAAAAAATATATAAATAAATGGTAAATAATATATTGGTTCTACTTAAATCTTTACACTAAAAACGCAAAGATATTAATTAAGAATAAAATATTTATGGGATGTTATTATATTATATGCATTGTTTCATTGTTCATTTATATTAGTATTAATATTAGTTACATTCTTTAATAGAGGAGTCCAATGAATAATGAATGATAGTAGATGACACATTCTTACATTGATACATATTTTTCTCATGTATTATCTCTTTGATTTATATCTATACACTTTATACAAAAAATTACATAGTCAATAGAACATTTAATATTCATATATATTATTATTATTTAAATGTAAACACCTGATAACTTAACATATAATATTATGGATGATAAATAATAGAGTGAAATCACTCTTACTTTATTATTTTATTTGAGAATAAAGTAATTTATAGTATAAAGTGATAAGTTATCTCATTTAAATACTAAAATCATGATATGTATTTTATTTAATTATTTTTATAAAAATATTTGTAAAATTGAATATAATATTATACAAGTCATAGTTTTACTAATTATAGAAGATAAGTTGCCTTATGATATAATAAGATATTTTATTCTCTTTTTATTGGACAAATGTTTACTTTATAGTGGACCCTCTCAAGCCTCCTCATCCCCTAAAATGAACGGTTGTCATCAACGTTGCCTTCTCCTTCGTTTTCAGAGGGGGGAAAACAAAACATAAGATCAACCGATGGTTATTTTCAGTGAAATAAAAATATTTTTATTTTGTTCTCTACTATGTCATTCTTATTTTCTTACTTTTATTTTTAAATAAGAAAATTCTTTGTTCTTCTTAACCAAGGGAAAGGGAAGAGAGATGTAAATTTTGTGGAAAAAATGTAGATGCCGTGGGAGCCAAATAAGAATATGAATAATGTTTGTCATTGTGAGAAAAAAATAGATGTTGTTCTTATTTCATGGAGAGTTATAATAAATTATAAAATAATGCATGAGACCCAAATAAAAAATAAATATGTTGTTTGTAACTGTGGATACTCTAAAAGTTTTTTAAGATTAAAATATTTTTTTGGTTCCTCAAGTTTTTTAATTGCATAATATTTTCCTTTTTTTTAGATTAAAATATTTTTTTGGTTCCTCAAGTTTTTTAATTGCATAATATTTTTTTTTGTGCTTTTCATATTTCAACTTGTATGAATCTACAAAAATAATCTTTCCATTTAACTTTTTATCTAAAATCATAATGATGTTATCTATATAACATTATCCAATATAACATTATACGTGTCTTTCCTACTTCAGCAATAAAATTATAAAGCACATTTTTTGTTCCTCCCCTTTTTCATTTTGTGCAAAATTCATTGACCTATTTTTTATAAGCAATTTTGATTATAAGTAGTGTTGATTCTAACATTTTGTAGGTGGGAGAAAAAATTTGGAACTCCTAATTTAATTATATGAAACTTAAATATCAAAGCTCAACTAAAATTGAAGACTAAAACATATTACGATAACAAAATAAAAATGAGTATTTATTGTATATTAAATAATTTAATTATGTAATATTTTTACAATAAGATATATTAAATCGTGAGAACATATGATACATTTTCTTTTCAAATTCGATTATTGTTACTATTGAGGACTTCGTCCAATGTATTTTTACGAGTCATCATCTTAATGAGGGTTAAATGATTTTATATTTTTTCACCTAAGACATATCCTTATTTCAGTTATACATAAACTATATGATAATAATATAAAATAATAATCAATACAATCAACAAAGTATTAAAAATATTCATGTTAAGAGTAATAATAATTGACAATGCTACAAATTTTAAAGAGAATACAAATAATAACATACTTATCATATAGAGAGATAAAATTAGTTGTATAAGTAAAAAAATTGGGTCACCATTAATTATAGGCTTTATACCGCACACTTGTTGCACAGTCATTCGAGTCAACCCTGATTATAATTTATATGATTGTATAAGAATGATATTAGTTTGAGTTAATGATCAACATAAATTTGAGTTCGTTATCTCGTTTAAAAGTTTGTGAACTTTAATTTAATAAATCTTGAGTTGAAAAATAGTTGGCATCAAACTCTACTCGATTCTTGTCGAACTAAGTTAAGCCAAGCTTGTTATCATGTTCCAGTTAAAATTCATGTGCTTCTAAAACTTCTTACCACATTTCTAACTTCCCATTTAATTCTTTATTTACTTAAGTAATTTTCATCCTACAATTTTTATCCTTACGCAAAAAGCTCTCACTCTATTTTAGTTTTTTACATACACACGATTTTGTTCAATATTTTCTTGAATACACTGATCATAATATTATACTATCATACTTTATAAATTAATAAAATCAGGATCCACATCATTGGACAAACTATAAAATCATTCAACGTCCATTAAAAAGGTGATAAAAAATATCTTAAATACAAGTCCCCAATAAGTAACAATCAGAAATAAGTGAAAAAGAAAATATATCATTCATCCTCATCATTGCATTGAACTTTTTTCTTCAGTCACAAACTTCAGTGGGATTATAACAAGAAAATAAGAAATCTGATGCAAAAAAAATAGCCACAGGAAATGCAACAATGTCAATGCTGAGCACCAAAACATAAGAGCAAGAAAAATGAGCAAAAGGGTCCTTATCAGAAAAAATTGAAAATCCTGCCCAACATAAATTTTATAAAATAAAATAAAAATGAATGGCAGAGAGAAAGAAAATGCAACATATAAATGTATTATCCTTTTCAACATAAAAGCAAAATACTACTAATTTAGTACATCTTAAAGGGCCATGAGAATATAGCATTTGAATATTGTACTGCTGCAAATATGGCTAGTAGCTAGTAATGGATGAAACACTATTCCTAGTGTTTTCTTCTCTTTGATTTTCCTCCATGAGAATGTTCTGAAGACATAGCAGAAATGCCACTACTATGACCATGGCTGAGATCATGCACATTTGTTCCATTAGAAGGGTCCTCAGAGATTAGGGACTTGGACAATCTTCTTTTAGCAGTACTAAATTCAGATAACGAGCTTTTTCGATTGCTTCCTTTTGATGAAGCTGCACGACCGGATTGTGAAGTTTGTGGATGACCACTTTGCATAGGGAAATACTGAGAATTTGTCACTGAGACTCCAGCAGAATTCCTTTGTTTAAGTCTTGAGTTGGGTGAATTGGTTTTTTCGCGTTCCTTGGGATCGGGGTAATGAACAACGGAAATTCGCCGTGAAATCTTTCCAGCTGTAGAGTTAGATAAATTATTTCTTTTTTGTGCGTGAACTCAAAATATATAAAATTTACAACCAATAAGAAAATCACCATGACAACATTCATAAGAATCAGAGACACATGAGAGGAAACGTAATCAAAGCATATGCAACCAAAATATAGTTTTCAATTTCATTAGTAAATTAATCATTGCTTAAAATAGAGAGCTCCCAGTTCGATGCAGATTGAATTTGTAATCCAAATATTTATCATACAAGAAAAACAACATCGAAAGCATAAACTGAACAACAATATCAAGCCTCAGATCACAGGTATTCTTGAAGAAAAATACATCAGATGACACAACATAAAACTAATCATACCAGCATTCTCAAATATATTTCACATACTTTTAATTAGAAAGAAGAAGAAATCTATTAAAGCATCAGGTTCTTTGTGCACACACATGCATTCATTGCACCCTACCATATACTAGTTAGTATAACCTCTACAAGTTTGTTATCAGGCGTTTACTGACAGCTGTCATGACAGTTTACCAGTATTGTATAAATGTACTTGTGAACTGAGCACAAACTCAGATTGATCAATTATACAAATTCAGTTTCAGATTTTTTTTGTCTGTTAGCACATTCTTTGATTTTCTTTCTGCCATTATAAGAGAATAGGACTAAGGCTAGTTAGAGTTAGTTAAAAGTTAGTCAGAAATAGTGTCAAGGATTACAGCTGGAGTCTCTGTACCAGCTAAGCTATAAATATAACTTCCTCTTCATTGTAATGGTTTAACAAAAATCATTAACAGAAATCCAAAGTTTTCTCTCAAGTTTACTTTCTCTCCCTTCGTATCTTTTCTTATCTGTTTGTGTGGTATATAAATATTAGAGAGTATGACTAAAGCAACATAGAGTTAGTTACAAGTTAGACATAAATAGTGTCAAGGCTTACAAATGGAGTCTCTATACCAACTAAGCTATAAATATACCTTCATTGTATCGGTTTAACAAAATCAATAATAGAAATCCAGAGTTTTCTCTCAAGTTCACCTTCTCTCCTTTCAGTTTTATGCATCACTAAAGTGAAATCTTTAACATATATATGTGGAGTGCTGATATTTATAGGTTACTTAAGGTAACTAGGTATGGCCACTCTAATGAGGCTTGTTATAACTTTAGTGCTCAGTATGAGCCTCAAATGTCATTCATGACATGTCTTCAGGGGAGAATCATGACGGGTTTGGGGCAGAAGCTTTCCCCGGTCATGAGCTGAGGTTAGCATGGAACCAAACCACTAATGAAGAAATCCATATCAGTCTTCGAGATCGCAATGTATACAAAAATGGCTTCTAACTAAAGCTCTTCTACAATGTTGATGGAATGAATCACATGTTTGTGATCTTTATTGTATTCTTTATTACTTTCCCACATCTCCAAGCATGGAAGCCACTTTGATTGATGACAGAACCAATTAATGTTTGAAAGGATGCAGCATAAGGCTACATAGAATGGCATAATGGAATATTCCATTATGTTTAATAGACTTCAAAACCAAAGTTTGTCACAGGGACCCAATTACAAATTTTGATTTTATTTTAGGGACCCAATTACATTTTTTTAGTTCAGGGCCTATTTGAACACCCCAAATCGTTCAGGGACCTATGGATTAATTTAACCATAACAAATCAATGGTTGTTCATTTTTTTTAATTTAAGCTCATGGTCACTAAGCAACAACCTTACAGTTGTTGCCCTCTTTCTATAATAAATAAATAAAGGGTCTATCTCTACTCTCTTCAACAAAACAATAACAACCAGCTCAATTGAAACCAAAATTGCAGTAAAAATCCTTCACTTAGAGCAAGATATTTTCTAAGGTTTCTCCTAATGTTTTCCTTAAGTTCTATTCTACCCATTTTAATCAAACTTTACCATTTGATCCACTTTCTCATTAGAACCTTTATTAATCTTCCTCTCACATGCCCAAACCCATGTAAATGAGTTCCACCATCTTCTCATCAAGAAGTGCAACTCCAACTTACATGCTTTTTTAGTTTTTATCATATCTATTCTAGAATGTAGACTGCTTCACATCAACATTCTCCGCTAAACTTACCTTTTGCTCTAGTTGCCATTTCAACACCAAACATTCACTCATTTTTATTCTTCAAAACATATACCTTGATCCTTTCTCTGTCAGGAACAGAATTCAAGCAAAGACTCTAAAGGTTCAACACATTTCTTCTGACTTTCAGACAGCTGATGTCCACACAAAATCTGTCTACAAACAAATTTCTCTTGTTCGGAAGACAACTCAAGGTTCAGGAGACACCCTCAGCTTCAGGGGTATGTTAGAGATTTAGGCTAATCTAGGCTTCTCTACAGTTAGTTTAGTTAGAACTTAGAAGTGTCGGCATTTGATATGTGTATACTTGCAGTACATCTGTACTGTGCGAGTTAGTACAGTTTGAAGTGTCAGCACACTTGCGGTACACTATACTGTCAGCTAATAAAAGCTGCTCAAAAGTGCAGTACAGTGTAGCACACTTGTAAAGACTATATGAAGACATTCCTCTTTGTAATGATGTGATGAGATAGTACACAATTCAATAACAGAAAACAGTTACAGTTTTCAGCTCCTCTCTCTTTTCTCTCTTTACATTACTTCTAGGGTCTGATAGGTACTTTCCAAAAATTACGCATGATTTCTCCATTTCAACCTGTCTACTTGAATCTTATGTGTAATATCCTCATCAATTTTTAAGATGGATTTGGAACATTAATTGGACAACATGTGGTACAGTACAATGTGATCCACAATTTTCAACCCCGGAACATTGTTAACTGATAAACCACATCTTAACAGAATTGCATAGAATTAGTGCATATAGCTTGATGAACTCCTGCTTAACCTAAAACTCATTGACTCTGAAGCCTCTGTAAGCAACACAACTTTATAATTTACTCTCTCAACTAATCAACTAGAGTCATACTATGCAGTAAAAACATGCACTGAGGCACTAACTATTGTATGTTCTCAGTAAGTAACAGCAATGTACAAAGGTATGGACTAAGTCAACAAATAGTGCAAACTGCAAAGTACACACCTATTGTTAAAAAAAGGTTACACCTCTGCAAACCAGATTTCCCCCTACCTGTATATAACTTGAATTTCTACCCACAAATAAACATTTAAGGTTTTCGTCTAAGAGATAGAGAATATTATTTCACAGCACACTTGTGAAAGAATTCTTACACTGCAAATGAAATGAACAAACAGCAGAAGATTGATTGGAACTATTTAAGCTGGCATCATGTTTACTTCACCTTAATTAAGGTCATTCATATTATAGTAGAGCTGAAAACATAACACTTTGATGATTCTATAGATTCATACCAATTTTTGGTTCTATAGAGGAGGGAACAAAGACTGTTTCATCTGGCTCTTGGTCACCAAAGCTGATAAAATCATAAACTTTCCCTGACAGCATAGTGACATGAACATTAAGGCACTTACAAAGAACGAATTTGATTATGAAAGACAAAATGTGAATTTGATTTTGTTTACCAGATGAACCCTCGAAGCTAGTCAATTGGCCATCATTATCAAGCTTGAGAGAAAGTTCCTTACCATCAATGTCAGTCAAAAAATCCTGGCCAACATGTAATACAGTAAGATGAGTTACAAAAGCATGAGAGAACATAGAGTAATTGAAATTCAGAAAAGAATCTTACATTGGAGAAAGGAACCTGAAGGAGCCAAAGTTCAGTGGAATCGGTCAAGTTAAAATCAACAAGTGATTCATTCTCAACTTGCACAAATTCTTGTGCTGGTGTGTAACCTTTCTCGCTCTCTAAATTCGCCATTGATGTTTATTGACGGCAAAGAAGGTAGAGGGTTATGAGAGATGAAAGAAGAAAAGAGAATCTCTGCTTACCCTAGTTTTGCCTTCATTTTTTCTTTGAATACAGTAATAGTATAATTGTATAAATACAAATTTTATATATTTTTCATATCTTCAAGATTTTGGTTATCTTTTTACAATGTACTTTTATGTCAAATTTATTATATTTTCTTTTATTTGTATTTCATTTACTATCGAAAGAAGCAATATTTGGGAACTTTTTTTAGAAAACTTTAGGAATGTAAAGTTATAACGTTATAATATCTTTTTAAAAGTAAAAATAATTATACTTATTAGTATTTTAATTCAATAAAAATATATTTTCTTATATTATATTATTAAGGGTATTCTCTCACGCTATAGATAATGAACTAATTATTTTCAAGTCCATAACTATTCATCCCAACAAGTGTTAATCACATGAATCAAAGCGTTAAACTTTTGATTATCATAAGATTTAACAAGGTCTTACAAATTAATATGTTGTTGGTAATATATTATAAATATGAAGACCAATATGAATATTAAATTTAAAAATGTCAATCTATAATCATATACATGTGTATATATAATAAGGATTCCAATATTATATTTAGGAAATTTAATTATTTACCAATTATATATACTAGTGTGTACAGACACTTCGTGCTTGTCGGTGAATATCGCATGATACTATATATTCAAATTTTATATATTTCATTTTTTAGAATTAGAATGTATTTGTTATGTTCAATGTACTTTATATTATATTTTTTTTGTGTTTATGATAAAGTTTAATTTAAGGTGAGATATGTGGTTAATTAATGTGTTGGTGGTGGTCGTTTAGGATTATATGATTTTTTTGTAAAAAATAAATAATGTTAAGGACAAAACAGGAAGTGAAAATTACACCATGAGATAAGTTATTTCAAGTTTTAGCTTTATATATCGTATAGATATAATTTTTTCTTTAACTAAGTGTTCAAAACACTAAAGAAAAACCTTTATGTTATTTGTCTAATACTCAATTTGATTAACTATCCCCATAAATCTATTTACATATAATTTAATGATAATAATTAATTGTGTTTCATTATATAATTTAATGATAATAATTCAATTGATTATAGACTTGAATGATATTGTTATCTTTAAGTTAAAATGATTATATTTCAGTTAATATTTGAAATAATTTTAATAATAATTGTGTAACGATATTGAGCATTAATGTAACATTCATGACAAAAATTTGATTTCATTCATTGCAATTTAAATGTGAATAAATGGATAATAACACAATTTGATTCTAAAAAATTATTAGTGAGGATTAATGCATCATTTAAAATTTGTAACAAAAAAATAATAATTAGGATCATTTTGTATTGAACAATAGGAATGTGACTTTACATTTGTTCATTCCCTTCCTTATTCATTCACTGTATTTTATCCTATAGTTTAATCTTATGCTTTCCATTTGTCTTCTTATTGTAATAATAATAATAATTTGATATGATTATCTTTCAGTTAAATTTTGAAATAATTTTATTAATAACTGTGTAATGATACGTGATTATTAAGGTAATATTTATTAGCAAAATTTTATTTCATTCATTGCAATTTAAATGTGAATAAATGCACACTAACTTAATTTGATTATAAGAAAGTTACAAATGATGATTAATATATGAGTTAAGATTTGGAACAAAGAAAAAATAATTAAGATCGTTTTTTTTATTTGTTGTCTTATAATTGATAATAATTTTAGTTGATTAAAGACTTAAATGCTATGATTATATTTCAGTTAAAACTTAAAATAATTTTGATAATAATTGTGTAATGATAGGTCAACATTAATG